>NW_016157088.1:440820-518504 GCF_001687245.7 Rhagoletis zephyria | reverse complement strand
GACGGACGGACAGACAGTCACCGCTTAATCGATTTCTCTTTTCATTCTGATCATTTATGTATACATTTGTCTATATCTATCTCGATTCGTTTTGCCTGTTACAAACAACCGTTATGTGAACAAAGTTATAATACCCTTGTGCACAAGTGCGCTCGGGTATAAAAAATGAGCTACGCTAACGATGCAGACAAGTGTTCACGCCGCACATTCACGAGGTGGCGTCTTCAGAAGTACCGTTATTTTCCTTGGCGAATTTGATAGAATCAGCTATTTGCGTGACGTCAACAGAAATGCTTTGTTCTCGTACAGTAAAAATAGTTACTGCGTAGTTCTACTAGCTTGGCGTGTCTTTGTTCATCTTTATAAAATACGCTCTTATAATTAGGGAGTTCACAAGGTGTTGTATACTGTCGTACTGTTGTATGTCATAAACTTTAAACGGCTAAAACTATATTTAAAGAATTCGCAAGCTAACATAAAAGTTTTATTATGAAATTTAACACAATTAAAAAATAGTTGATGGCGATTTCAAGTTCTCTAAACATTTATTTAGTCCTTAAAAACTTTACAACATACAACAATACGATAAGTACGACACCTTGGGAACCACCCAATTATAAATTTATAAAAACGGTAATGAACGGCTATGAAAATGTCTTTAATTTTTATTATATTTTTCAAGTCATTAAAATTTTTATGCGCATAGAAATGCCTGGTTACACTGTTGAAAGTGAAATTTCCTACATACGTGCACCGCGGAAATAGACAAAAAGTAGTATCAGAAAGTTCGATTTGACATACATACATACACTCATAGTATCTACATACCCATTGTTTTAATTTTTCACGTTGACGAAGAGTTTTACACGATTTCTTATTCTATAAATAATCTTGTGCAAGCCTAAAAATGGTTACGATTGAAGATTAAAATAAAAAAAAGTTAAAATTTTTTTTTCACATTTCTCATTTGAGATAATATATTTTATCCGAAATTTTGCTTTTTCGAGCGATCGCCCTAATTGCCTACTTTGCGTACTTTTCTACTACCATTTTCGCAGCAAGGGATTGCATTCTTCCCCTATCTCTGTCCTTCGTAAATGCAACCTTTTGTAAGGGAGTGTCAAACCGCGGCTGTCAATAATTATCTAACCTTATATTATTAAATCATGGTCTTTTTCTTTGCATTCCCCTTCGGTTTCGTATTTCTCTTCGTGTCCGTCATGACTTTTTCATAGTTAAAATAATATAATTCAACTTTTGTCACTTTCTGTTGGATATACTCGTACATACATACGTGCATCGGTATGTACGTATAGGAAGCCTAACTTATTTTGTGAGGTTATTATGAAATGTATCGAAAATCAGTTATTCCTATATACATATGTGTTTTAATCAAATACTTAGAAGATATAAACCAATACTGCCCATATACTAAACGATAGGAAACCAGTTATACCAGCAAAATCTAAGTTGCCATAGCACTTCAAAGTCTCAAAATTTACCCTAAAATAAGTCAATATTGGGCGGAATTTCTACTACAGAAAACGAAATGATTACTTATAAAAATAAATCTATAGGTTAGTTTGAAGTATTTTAAAGTAAATTACGTTAAAAAAATCGCTTCTCTACTTCACGTTCAGAAAGCGTTTTTAGTTCAGCTCTAAAACTTTCAATTACAAAATCTGAGCATGGAATCACTACCGAAACGTAACACATATTCTACGGCAAAAATTTAAATTTAACAAGAGCTACTATGTAGTATAGACAGGGGATGCTAGTTTAAACTCTTGTTAACTGAACACTCTGAATATAAAAAATAATATAAAAAAAAACTTTTTAATATACAACGGTTTTATAAATGGACTAAAAAGTAGAAAATAATATTTCTCAGTCCCATTGAATTTGTTTTGATAACTTTTGATTTTGAAATTTTAGCAAAAGTTATTATAAACCATTTATGAGATTGAAAACGAAAAACGTGTGCCGCATGCAATACAAACATTAGATTTAATTGACAATAGTCAAACTACATAACATAGACCTAAAATTTCTACAGAGAAAGTACAAATTTGAGATCGATTTTAAGCGGTCGTTATTCATATATCCACATACATACATATATTACACTTCATATCAATTCAGGTCTATTACATGCGCCCACGCTTTTCATTTTCAATCTCATAAATGGTTTATGTTAACGGTTGCAAAGCAAAGGTTTTATAGCTATCTGGACACACAACAGTGCAAGTGACTGGACACACAACATTCCAATTGTCTGGACACACAACATTGCAAGTTGATAAAATTTTAAATTTTTCTTCGATTTGCTAAATTTTTTGATTATGTAAAACAGTCAAAAAGGATAATTTTCGTCAAATATTCATAGCCAGATGATTTACCATTTCAATCAATTTTTAAATTTTAAAGGAGTATACATATGTTGAAAGCCTGAAAGGATGTTTAGTAGTTTTCAAATTAAGAAACTGTTAGACTATAAAATCCTTACTGACTTGCTTACTATTTACTGCGCTTCCACTCCGCAGAGCCCGGGTTCAAGCCCTAGTGAAAGCAATATCGCATAAAAAATGTAGAAAAAAGGTTTTTCTTAACTGCGGTCGCCCCTCGGCAGGCAATGGCAAACCTCCGAGTGTATTTCTGCCATGAAAAACAACTTCTCATAAAAATACAATCGTCGTTCTGAGTTGGCGCAAAACTGTAGATCCCTCCCCTTTGTGTGACATGAAAAACAGCTTTCTGTGACAACATCGAGGTGCACGCCACAAATCGTAGGAGAAGCTCGGACAAACACTAACATATGTGTAAGCGTCAATCTATTATTATTATTAATTTGCCAAGCTTTGGAAAGAAACCAACAGTAACTCCAATTATTTTCATTTTATTAAGACCCTTAAATGTGTTGCTTAATTTTAACGGAATTTGTTATTTTTTTAACGATTTTGGTAAATTTTATTTTTCGGGCGCGGCAGCACTGGACCCAACCCAGTCTTGGATGCATATCTTCTAATCTCTGCGACCAGTGGAAATCTTTCGAACAATCAATCAAAATTTCGAGTGCCAATCAATGTTGCCGCGAAGCATTTTTAGTGGTAGCCAAATTCCTTTAAAAAAGGGCTAAAAAAGAGCTAAAAAAAGTACTTGTGGCTTAAAATGGTAGCTAAAATTTTTTACTTACATATATATATATAAGTATACACGTAAACATTTTCAATGAGTAATGGTATATAAAAACAATGAACTTTGGAAAAAAGCTAATATTTTATCCGAGCAAAAACCCTTTTTGTACCAGCTGCTTGCTGTTTCCATCAAGTGATTGTACCATCAGGCTCGAAGCATATAACTTACCAGCATGCTGGTACAATATTTATTTCTTTACAAATGAGATCGAGGAAAGATCGGAATGATTAGAGCCGAAATTTCATAATTTTTCTAGCATTTTGTTAAACATTGTTTGTTTTTGTAATTCACAACTGCAATATCGTGAACTTAATCTTACACAAACACGGCTTTGACTCATATAGTGCAAGAAATACTTTTTACATAGAAAATTGAGCTAATTTCACCATTAACGACACCAGCATGCTGGTACAATCGCACCACAAGAACATACACGGTCAATCGACTTGATAGGCTATTTAACAAATGAAACATATTAAGGGCCACTTTTTCAGTGCACGGCCGTGGTTTAAACTAAGTTTAAATGCCCGATCTGGCTGGTTTAAACTAAGATCAGCCAATCAAATATCAGCCAGCTGTTCAACTTAAACTCAGTTTACTTAAACTAAGTTTAAACGCCCGATCTGGCTGGTTTAAACTAAGATCAGCCAATCAAATATCAGCCAGCTGTTCAACTTAAACTCAGTTTACTTAAACTAAGTTTAAACGCCCGATCTGGCTGGTTTAAACTAAGATCAGCCAATCAAATATCAGCCAGCTGTTCAACTTAAACTCAGTTTACTTAAACTAAGTTTAAACGCCCGATCTGGCTGGTTTAAACTAAGATCAGCCAATCAAATATCAGCCAGCTGTTCAACTTAAACTCAGTTTACTTAAACTAAGTTTAAACGCCCGATCTGGCTGGTTTAAACTAAGATCAGCCAATCAAATATCAGCCAGCTGTTCAACTTAAACTCAGTTTACTTAAACTAAGTTTAAACGCCCGATCTGGCTGGTTTAAACTAAGATCAGCCAATCAAATATCAGCCAGCTGTTCAACTTAAACTCAGTTTACTTAAACTAAGTTTAAACGCCCGATCTGGCTGGTTTAAACTAAGATCAGCCAATCAAATATCAGCCAGCTGTTCAACTTAAACTCAGTTTACTTAAACTAAGTTTAAACTGGCACTGAAAAACTGGCCCTAAGGGCCGTAAACTTGTCTATTTTAAACTTCAGTTAAATCGTTAATAGATAAGTTAAAAAACAGCCCTAACACTTTTGCAGTATGTATGTATAAAAACGTAAGGAACATACAATACATATATGTATATATATCAGTCTTTTTTAGTTTAAAAAATCATCTATTACATAAATGCAATAAAATTAGATCAAATTAAGCATATGCAACTTTTTCATGCCCAGTATGAATAAATTCTCCAAAGGGTTAGGCGCAATTTTAAATTTATGTGGCCAAAAAAAGTATATGGTAGCTAAATCTAGCCACCAAAGGGCTAAAACGGCAACACTGGTGGCAATGTGCACTCATGATGCAATAATACAAGGATTTATCGGTTGGCTCTAATTCCGCCATATTGACTGCCTTAACAGTCTTTAACAATTCTTTGCCTAATAATATAGTTGAATATTTTTTTATTTTTTCTCAGTATACACATTTTTTTCTTAAAAAGGTATTTTATCTTATTTTATTTCATTTCATGAAATTTTATATTTTTCCCCCAAATGGGGCTTAATTTCTTCCCGTTTTTCTTCTCGTTCTACTGAGCTAAGGCAGTGTCAAATCGCGCTGTTATAATGGATACCACCTTGTATTATTGCATCATGATGTGCACTGCCTCTTTTTCCAGTGGGTGAGTCAAGCACGAAAGCAACAGGGTGAAAATATAGGCAAACAAAAGAAATATAGAGAGCGAAAGAGATTTAACAAATTGAGAATTTTTTTTTGAGGTTTTCCACCTAAGCTACCGCTCTCTCATTTGAATAATTGCAAACTCTGCAATGCATGCTAGCAGTGTTGCCAAGTTTTGAATTTGAAAAAGTACTAAAACCCAAAAAGTCGCGTTTTTTCTCGAAAAAAATCACCAAATTTTTTATTGGAGGATTTAATGGACTTTGTATGCACACAAAATTTTATTGTAGGTATGCCGATACAAATTAATAAAAATTAATGTTTCTTGCTCGGCGGTCGAAGGTTCGTTATTCATTTTACTGTTAGGAGATGCTGGTGCTTTTTTTAATATTTGTTAAAAATATAACAAATTCAGCCTAAACTAATGGTCTAAATTTCGATTCCTGGTCCCAACAATTCTGGCATTATTGATAAACATATGCTCTTTCGCTTATGACTGTCATTGTACCCTGATTTTGTTTTCATTTTTGTAGAGCACCAAAAAACGCACTAAGCACCAAACTCAAAAATTGTCGCGTTTTGAATTAAGAAAAGCACTAAATTTAGTGTGAAAAGCACTAAGTTGGCAACAGTGCATGCTAGTAAGCTGCATTCAGTGCGTGTAAATATTGTCAGAAATATACTGTTGTAGGTATGTATGTACCTTGTTGGAAAAGCTCATGGGCAGTCAGTTTTATTTTTATACGTATAGTGTATATGTATAAATTTTCTTAAAGTAAGCATCGAAAGCCCAACCACAAAACCGTCAGTGTCAGGCTTTAACCCAATTAAACCTCCTACCGTTGTGTGGCGGGAAGTCATTTGAACCAAGTCATGTGTCCGTTTAAACTGAGAAGAAATATTTTTGACATATGTGTAATATTCTATCGCTACGTAATTTATACCAAATTAGAGGTCAGACTTGTAGCTATTGATTAAGGGGGTTGCTTTATTAGATGGTGTTCCGGAAGGTGTTAGGTTAACGCCAAAGTGATGGAGAAAAAATTTACAAATGTACCTGTCTGCCTCTGAAATACGTTACTTTTATACAGTATGCGTAGACAAAAGTATGCAAACCAAGCTTTTCCTATTCCTATTCAGTTCAAAGCTCGCATATTCGTTTGTATAAATGATTTCTTGTAGAAAAGTGTTATGCATTTGAATATTTAGTCTGTACATACTAATATTTTCAGGCCGGCTGAAAAGACCAAGCTACGAAAATACACTGGCTTTTCAGACGATAAATCGGTTTCGATCTATTTGCATACATGTGTAGGTACACATTGGCTCTGGTAGTAATAAAACATATGTAAGTTTTCTATGTGTGCGGAAGAAGCTGAAGTCATACCGCAATTTTCTCGGTCATTTTTTCACAACAATGGACACCATATTCATCTTACTTAAGTCCTATGGATTTTTCCATATGGTCCATTCTCGAGGACAAGTAAACACATTGAAGAGTGCTCTTCACCTCCCCTGGGATAAAATTTCATTAGACCACATTCGTGCAGCATGTGACGCAACCCCGGACCGAATCGATTCTATCATCTTTTCTTAAAACTTGACATGTTTTTATGATAAAATGATATTTTTAAAATAGACAAAATTATAGCATGTTTAATTGATAACATTCCGAGCGCCTACCCCTATATTTTGGCGAATACACTTTTTTTTGTATTTCATGAGAAACTTTTTCATGGCTGAAATACACTCGGAGGTTTGTCATTGCCTACCGAGAAGCGACGGCTGTTAGAAAAAACTTTTTCTAATTTATATGTTGCCCCGACCAGGGATCAAACCAGGGATGTGCGTGAATGAATTATTATTCAAATAAAAAATAAAATTTTATTCATAATTTTTCTAATTTTGAATGACGAATAAATTTTTATCCTTCATTCAAGAACTTTCGAATGATGAAACAATTTTTATTCATCATTCAAGTAATTTCAAATAACGAATAAATTTTTATTCTTCATTCAAGTGATTTCAAATAACAAATAAATTTTTATTCATCACGCAAGCACTTTCGAATGATGAATAAATTTTTATTCATCGTTCAAGTAATTTCAAATAACGAATACATTTTTATTCTTCATTCAATCACTTTCGAATGATGAATAAATTTTTATTCACTCATTCAAATAATTTCAAATAACGAATAAATTTTTATTCTTCATTCAATTAATTTCAAATAACGAATAAATAAAGTAATTTCGAATGAAGAATAAATTTTCATTCATGATTCAAGTAACTAATACTGAATAACGCATAATTTTTCATTTATTGCATGTATATAAGTATAAGTTTTTAAAAAGATCTGGTGACCTGGACACAAAATCCCTTCACGTATTATATATGTACATATATAGATAATTAAATAAGTACATACATACTTATGTTCATGCTTATAATAAAAATTTATTCATCATTCGAAAATGCTTGATTGAAGAATAAAAATTTATTCGTTATTTGAAATTACTTGAATGATGAATAAAAATTTAAAAATAAAAATTTGTTCATGATTCGAAAGTGTTTGAGTGATGAATAAAAATTAATTCGCTATTTGAAATTACTTGAATGATAAATAAAAATTTATTCATCATTCGAAAGTGCTTGAGTGATGAATAAAAATTTATTCGTTATTTGAAATTATGAATAAATTTTTATTCATCATTCGCAAGTGCTTGAATGAAGAATAAAAATTTATTCGTCATTCAAAATTGTTGGAATGATAAATGAAAACTTATTCTTATTTATTTTTTATTCAATTATTCATTTTCCTGATAACACCCATCCCTGGATCAAACCAAGGTCCTAGGGCGTTCATAATGTGTGCAGGTTCATCCTCTAAATAAAAAATGTTAAAAATATTCATATTTTAATAAAAGTTTGATAACGGTAAGCGATTAGGTTTTACTTTTAGGTTATCGCTGCAAATTTTGTATCTTGCAACTTTGCATATGTTCTGAAGGTCCATAGATACGGCGACCAGATTTCTGTGAACAAAAATCCTACTTTATTGCGCTCTTTCTAGGCATACTATTAAATGTTTGTTCAATCTTCAATTTTCTGTAGATGAACACAATACTCTCCTTCATCTCCCCTATTCGTTGCGATCGTGACGTCGCACAGGAATGCGCAATCTCGTATTCTTTCATTCTTGACCATATGCCACGATATAATTATTCACAGGTATTGTCTTCCCAGAGAGTTTTCCTCGCGAAATTCGTGCTCCCTTGTTTTCATTTTGACGCGATTCCATGTTGATTTCTTTAATTCTAGTTGGCTTTGCTTTTTGTTTTCCGTTAATTTTATTTTTATAATTTTCTATTTTCTTTG
Organism: Rhagoletis zephyria; assembly: GCF_001687245.7. Classification (NCBI taxonomy): domain Eukaryota; kingdom Metazoa; phylum Arthropoda; class Insecta; order Diptera; family Tephritidae; genus Rhagoletis; species Rhagoletis zephyria. The sequence goes on along the minus strand of NW_016157088.1, from coordinate 510,084 downwards.
TGTTGAAAAAATGTGGCTCACGTTAAAAAAATACTTGTACAATAAATAAACGAAGTAATGTTCATGAGTTGGAGCCCAAGATATGGTTGATATGGTTGAATCAGTTACTGAAAGGCGTTTTTATATAAATTACGTATACGTGGTAAAATTTCATCTAAAACAAAAAAAAAAACAATTAAAATAGAAAAATTTGAATTTTACTAAGGAAGCGTTTATTTTCGGTATTTGCCATTTAACTAAGTTTTATGCAAAGCGGTTTGTTTAAGAAAAGTACACACGTATATATGGCGTTTGGAAATGTCCCTATTTTCTCTTATCGTGAGCCTGTTATTGGGGGCAACACAGTTGTTTTGTAACTAAGGCAGATCGGAATATGCGCTCTCTGGGAAGACAATACTTGTAATAATTGTACCATAATCATATGCAATGTTCTTTGTGATAACGAAAGTACTGCTACGTTTGTCCGAAAAATGGGTTTTTGGGCCAGAGTACAGGGAGACTCTTATTAAATTAATAAATAAAACACTTAAAATCGGGATTTATACGTCCCGACTTTTAAAAAATATTCAGGGAGATATTTTCTCAAAATCGGTACGAATGGTCACCGTATCCATACATGTCGACATTTCCTAGAGGGTAGTTGTTGCGAGAAAGTGGAGCACCAAACTATCAACATAACTCCGTAATCAATTGTGTTGCAAGGGCACAAAATGCTCTTCGGCGTATGTATATAGGTACATACAAAATATATGAATATGCATCTGCGAAAACTGTAATCATTCATTGTTTCAGATATCTATTCATGGAAGAATTTATAACGATACATATCGTCGTTTAGAGTACAAAACGGCGTTTAGTCATCCTGCAAAACCGCGTAACTGACATTTGCTGCCAAAAATCGGATTTGCTCTTGGCCCAATCCCTATCCATTCGTCCTGAAATATACTAGCCAAAAATGCGATTGCTTTATAAAAAAGAGAATCATCTTGAAATATGAGTGTCTTTACTCTCTAGAAAATAATTTATGCAACCTCACATACGCAGTTTTGCATTATCTTGATACGCGGTTTTGCGTTTTGTTGATACGGGGTTTTGTACTTTAAACGACGATATACATACATACATATGTATGTGCATATGTATACGCGCATATGAGTAATTAAATTTCAGAAATAAGTTTAGAAAACAGTTTTTAATCTTTACCAGCAAGATACATAGACATACTTACATATCGTCATTTAAAGTACAAAACGGCGGATCGTGGTTCTGTAAAACCTCGTAACTGACATTTGCGCCAAAAAAGATATTTACTCACCGGAAGCTCCTGGCATCGAGCCCTTATCCGTTCATACTACTATATCGATACTTAACCATAAGAAGAAAAGATAATCAGGGATAAAAAAGAGAACCGTTTTGAAAAAGTTTTCTCTCTCCTATAAAATTTTGGCAACCTCACAACCGAGGTTTTGCATTTTCCTGATACGCGGTTTTGTACTTTAAACGACGATATATACATATATGTGGCTCATTTCTGGCACACTCTTACAAACGACAGCGAGCGTTGGCCTAGTGATAAATTATTGACTATGGTCACTTAGGTTCTGCGGGGTTGCAAACAAAATCCTGTCACGTTGAAACCGCTACTAGGACAGATAAATTAGTTGCGTTCCCTAACTCGCAAAACGTTGCAAGAATTAACAGGAATTTACCAGGAAGCGTTCCCGTACTCGGTTCTCTGGCTTCTTTTGCCTTTTGACAGTTTTACAGGTTTTAACCCAGAAAAATTGGGGAACGCAAGTATTTTAAAACCTACTTGAGAAAACGGCCCTAAATCACTTTGCTTGTCAGCTTTGCATGACGTTCCCTGCAGCTTCGCATGTTTGCATGCATGTGGGGCCATACGAATCGGAACACTATTTACTTACATATACATATATATCTGTATATAAAAATACCCGTGCCATATACCTGCAAGAAACGGCTTGCCACCGAATTAACTGGAACGGTCTACCTTTAAGGGCCAGTTTTTCAGTGCACGGCCGTGGCCGGTTTAAACTGCTGTTCAATTTAAACTCAGTTTACTTAAACTAAGTTTAAACTGGCACTGAAAAACTAGCCCTAAGCCCAGTAAATGATTCCAATATGATTTCTCATGCATCCAAAACCTAGAACATAATATTCAGTACCAGGTTGACCGAGCTTTGCCCGGAGTGCATATACTTTTTAAAATTTTCAAGATTTGCATAGCTTTAAAAAATATTATAGAAATAAACAAAAAATTTAAGTGGAAACCCTATTCCGAAATACGCTGGAATGAATGGTACATATCTTGATCGTATATGTACTATGTATACATAAAAAGAATTTGATTGAAATTATGAAGCGTAGCAACCCTGATTTCTGACCAAAGTTCCCAACAATACCTTTCATTTGATATCCATATTGCGATGTTTTAGATAAATTGTGTAGAATCGAAAATAAGTGGCAACCTTACACTATTATCAAAATAGGTGGCAACCTTATTAAAAATATTTTTGAATTAAATATCTTTAAAATACATACCATTTGATACCCATATTATGATGTTTTAATCAATTTGTAACTAATTTCAAATAGGTAACCTTAATAATAGGCAACCTTATATGAGTCTTCTCGGAAATAATTCCTATTCAGATAACCTTAGAATCCAAAACATTATCTGTGTACAAAATTTCATCAAAATCGTTAGACCCGTTTCCGAGAACCCTATGGATATATATACATATATATATACAAGAATTGCTCGTTTAATATAATAAGATAAGATTTCTCGCTTCGATAGATTCAGTCCCAATTTCAGATGCTATTGATGTAAGTAGAGATTGTTGATTAACTTCAATAATTCATTTTCAGATCACATATTTAAACTGTACTTAAATTACCAATATTAGCTATTTAAATATGGGAGATGCAACTATTCAGCACAAAACGTAAACAAAAGGGTGATCTGAAAACCAACGAAAGTTAATTGGCATTTAAAAACAATCCAAAATTAAGCTTAAATTTTTATGAAATTTAAACCTCAAAAAGATTTTTATTTTTTAAATTTACAAACGAAAATAAAAAAGTATACATATGTACAAGTATAACCCTAGCTAGTTTAGAGTGCAATATTGCTATGTCCATTTTTTATAGGGGAGTAAAAAGCATCTTAAAGCTATTAACACTTAAGTCGAAACTATTTTAAGTTAGTACATAATCAAGTTATTCACACGGCGGTGGAGCATCGGGCCCTGAGTTTTCAAACAGACCGATCTTTCCGAAAATTAAGGTGGAAGATAAAAATTATAATACTTGCTAAGTTGATAAACTTGATTACTGAATATTCAAAATTTTATTTTTGATATATTGTAAAGAAAATCGATATATCTTTACATTTCACATATATATGTATTTACAACAATGTTTTTTTCTAACTAGACTACTAGAAGTAAATTTTAAGAGGCACTTAGTTAAATTTAAGTTGCAATTTTATAGTTTCAACCTTAAAGGAACATAATTTAAGCGGTAAAAGTTATAGGCTTTCAACCTACTCACATCAGGTGTGGCTGATTCGCCGCTATTTCAACTTCACAGGGTGGTTGTTATTATGAATTCTATAAATTATTTGGAATTCTTTTATAGTTCTAGGCACGCACTTCCTAAACTACACTTTGTTATTATTATTGTAGCGTAATAATATTTACTTTTGGCAATGAAGCATGAATCCCGCACCAAGTAAAGATTTCGCATCGTATCGTGGAATGTGTGGCGTTATGGTGGCTAAAAATAATACCCCACGATTTTAGTTTAGTCTGATCAATGCTATATATTGACGAGGAGAGGGGTTTGATATCTGGTACCTGGTACCTACCTAAATATTTTTTTAGCTTTTGGTACATTATCTGCATCGTTATTACTATTTACGCCCACAAGAGCTGAGGGCGTGGTAGTATTTCGACATTTAGAATTGCTACCACTTTTGGCCGCAGTTTCTATGGGAACGTCGTACTGTGGACGAAATCCCACTCAAGGCATACAATTATTGTTCAGCTCATAGTTAGGATTGGTGGAATATTTCCTACCGGGTCTTGGCCGTATATGCTTGCGAGTGTGTGTGTGTATGAGAGATTTGTGAAATGAACACTATTAAACGATTTACACCAACAAAACTCAAATTCAAACTATCTTCGGCTAAACGAGTAAATGCCGTGTTGTTCTGGTGCTTTTTTGTGTATTTTTTCTTAATGGAAATTTCAAAATTATAAATTGTGTGCACTTGTTTGTTAATGCTGTAAATACGTGCGCTAAGAATTATAGATATATTTATTGAAAATCTCATGGTAAATTGTTGCTTCGCAGACACTCTCTTGTACAAACGAACACGTATAATCAACAAAAGCCAAAGCGACTAACAAAACAAAACAAAAAAAAACAGTGACAGTAAAGTCGGATCCAGTCAAGTACTTACATACCAGCAGTGCGTACAATGAAAGTAATAATGGTCAACTCATTCCGTTCAGCAAAAGCGAAGAGTTCACAAAGTTTAAAAAAGCTAAAAAGGTATAAAGAATGTTTAAGTGAAGTATAAACCTAAGCAAATTCATACGCAACAAAGGGCATTTCGGTGGTGAAACGCGCATTTGGCTAACCGGATGTCGTCCCTATTGCAGCAGCAATTGACTTTAGAAAAACGACTCAAAACAACATCTCATACGGCAGGTGCCGTGTTACCTCCCTCGCCGGCGCCATCACCTTCATCACTGCACGTGTCAATTTCCGTCACCCCGGCCGCTACAACCAACACGTTAACAGGTACGCTGTCCAATGTTTCTTCGCCTGCTAGTCCGGCGCCTTTAGATCAGGAGCAGCTTTACGCTGATACTGCGCCGATGACCGCAGTGAAGACATTGAATATTGGTGGGGCCGACTACGTTTCGCCAACTTCTGATGGCAGGAAAAATGCCAGTAACGGCAGCGGTGGAAATTGTGATACAGTCGACAACCAATCTGTCCATTCGACTGATCAGGCACTGATTTCGTTTCAGAATGGAGCCGTCGTTCGAGCACTGCACACTGCTTTAAATGACATGAACACTAACCATAATGTTGCAACAACACTCTCACTGCCGCTGTCCCCGGTTGGAACTTCGATCGCGGAAGTGGTGTCACCAGTGGCGCCCGGCTTGTATGGTTGTGGAAGCGCTGCGGGTACAAATAAATCGGAGTTTGTTGATAACAGCCTCACTTTTGCCTCGGATGCGACAGAGGTACGTGACCAGCCGTTCGTGCAATATGGCAGAATATTGGAGAAATATCCCCATAAACGGGAGTTCGCCGCTGAATTAATGCCTACTAAGCAGCACATTAAGCAACAGCAGCGAAAGGCGGCGCACACTGAAATGAAAACACGCAATGAATCTGAGTCCGCAGCATCCCCTCTCGAAAGCCCTAACCTTGATGTGAAAAGCGTTGGTGAAACTGAAGCTGCCGACGATGATAAGATTCCTTCGAACACAAACACGTATTTGCACAGCGAACTTTTGAATGATGCCCTACCGAAGGGTATGCTAAACCATTTGCCCTCATTATCAGATCCATGTTCAGACCCACGTTTGACGCAAACGCGAACTCCCTATGGCTGCTCGATCCCGCAGACGAATAGTAATCAGGCCGATGACTCTGTTAGTCAGCACTTACCTTCGAATGATTTTATGGAGCCCGCAACAGCAGCGATAATGGACAAAGATCGTCAACTGCTGGCCCGGCTTTTCTCCACAGATTTAGTTATTCCAAAATGTTACCAGCGTCGGAACGCGGACGCCCCTCGAGTCCTATCAGACGTGAATCTCTCTTTTTCGACCACGCCTGCAGATGACACAGTTAGTAACGAAACAAATAGCAGACTTGAGCGCAATAACGGCGGATCAGACGGTGGGATCCGTTTGGAAAATCCTGTAACATCTAGTGAAATTTCGGCTTCATTAAGCAGTTATTTGCGACCCATAGAGCCAACAACTGAGCTCTCGAAACAACCATCGGTGTCCAGTGCAGCATTTACGTTATTAACGGAAATACTTTTGAGGCACCACGACCATCAGCAACTGCAGGTACTCTCGGCCGCAGCTAACGCGTCTGGTGTGGCGCCGAATTTGCAAATGGATACCGCCTTCAACAAAAACAAAACGTCAGTAGCAGAACAGCCGCAGACGCATCTTCATGTGCAACCACTACCGATACCCTTACAACTGCCGATCCCTTTGTCTTTGTCTCTGCCACTACCGCTGCCGCTACTACCGATCATCAACACTAGTAGCAATGCACATGCACAGAACCCTTCCTACAATCTTCCGCCATTTCTGTATGGAGGCATCTCAGGCAGCGAATGCAAAGAGCCTATATATTTAAAGCAGCCTCTTCAACAAACGTTGCACGAACCACAAGCGTCTGATGAACAATTGCAAAAGCAACAGAGATCGAGCCAGTTGTTAGCCACGCAAATTTTATGCTCACGGCTGCTGCGCGCCAATGCGCCAGCGCTGTCAGAACACTTACGTGAACGCGAGCTACACTTTATAGACTATGCGTCAAGCGGCCCGAAAATGGGCTTCCAACCAGACAGTGCGCTACCGAGGACGCACTATAGCAACAACAATCGGCATCATGTAGCGAATAACAGCGAGGGAAACAACAATAGTAACGCTTCCCATCACACGATGAACTGTGATCAGCCAGAAAACAGACCAAATCATCACTCAGCGTCGTCAGATTTACTCTCCGAAATCGGTAGTGATGATCCCTACAATCACACTGCGGCCACCTCAAATATAGCTACCGCCACTACCAGCACAAAACTAAGCTTCGAAGAGTTACTGTCTGCTCAAGAAGTGTCGCTATCACAAGCTCAAATGCACCTCGATCAGTTTCTAGCACAGAGCATGAACTTTGTTGAGCTGACGGCGCCGAACTCCTCGACTTCTGTCAAGAGATTGTCACGCGTCGTTCCGCTAGTCAAAGTGAATATGCAGCAACGGAAACAACTAATCGACTGCATTCAAGTACAGATCAACCAATTAAAGCGACAATGCGCCAGTGCAAAGCTTTATTATGAACGCGGCATGTGTCGACTGCAATCATCCGAAGCGCTAACGCAGCAGCGGCAATGCCCGTCCAGTTTTGTGGCTCATAAGATTGCAACATCAGCGGCAGTAGCAGCAATGTCAGCAGCCGTCGAAACGCATCCACTTCCGCCCCTCGCGTACATCAAGACTGAGCTTATGCACAAGGAAGACTGCGAAGGGGCTAACAGGGAGGCAGCAGATGTCAAGGAATATAACAAACAGTCTAGCATGAAGTTAGGACGCTCGTTGGTGGAAATAGAGAACGAGATAGAGCAATACGTCCAAGCCTTATGTAAAAATAATGGCAATGACAGCGCAGTTGAGAAAGACAACCATGATACAGAAAGCAAAAACAATTTGGAACTTGATGAAGGTCTCACTTGCGGTGCCAACCACAAAGAGGACAAAGAGCTCGGGTACAGTAGTGAAAAATGGCGCGAGGAAATGAGCGGAAATTCTATACCAACTGGCGGGGATGTCAGCAGATGTCTCACACCAGCGTCACCCATCTGTTTTTGGCACCCAGAAAATCGCGGCCATTGCGTGAATGACAGCTCCTTAACCGTTGCCGAAATAATCCTGGAATGTGCTGCTCTGACCGTACAAGCGAGCATGCGCGATTCCGGCTTTTCCGTGAATTCTCTCTCCACGTCACGAAACTGTGCACAACCACAAAACCGCAATGTAGAGTTAAATTCAGCAGTTGGTGGACAGTCTCAACACTCCTTTGGGACTGCTCCCGCAGCAGGAAACTCAAACTCTGACTTAACATCACAATTTGATTCCTGTAATGTTGCCGATGCCACTAAAGGCAACGCTGAAAAAAGTTTATCTTCGCTGGTGTTGGGTATGACGGCGCCAACGCCTGTTATCTCACCAATGCCCGTGAATACATCTACTTCCACACCGACGCTGGTATCGTCGTCGACGCCAACCACTACGCCTACTCCTCCGCTGACTGCGAATGGTTTAGCGGCGGCTGCAAAAAGTCGGCGCAAATCAAACTATGCGCACCGCATTGAAACAATTGGTACCCAACCTGCAGCGCCCAAACACGTCGCTAAAACTTACCGCTTCTATGAACAACAAAATTCGCATAATCTCAGACAGTGCTACAACAGTAACGGCAGTGGCAGTAGTACCTCTGTCAGAGATGGAGCCAATGACGGCAAAAACTATCAGGATGAGAAATCCGGCAAGCAGCGTGAAGGCGGACTGACGAATCATTCTACAGAGGCGACGGCAGCAACGTCGGCAGCGTCCGAAGCGACCCTTGGCCACCAAAATAGCCACCAGCAACAACAGTATGCCCTCCAACAGCAGCAGGACCATCATCATCATCAAACTCAATTTAATGTTACCAACAACAGCAAAAATAACAACAACTGCAGCAACAGTGCATATGGCATACATGCTGCAGGGAGCAATACGCCAAACGTGAGTGCAACAGCTGCAGCCACGGTTGTGGCTCTTCAGGAGCGAGCCTTCACCGATATCTTCAAAGCGCGCTTCAACGCACTCACCGCAGCGGCTGTCATGAATGCCACCGTCGGTATATCAGCCGCCGCTGCCGCCGCTGCAGCAGCGAACACAACAACTGCGCCAGATGGACCTTATGACTTAAGCATCAGCGGAAAAGTCAAGAAAACGTAATTTTTCGTTTAACTTTTTCAGAGTGGTCCTTTTTTATAGCGGAGAAAAATTACACCGTACGACATTCCAAAATGTCTGCGAAGTGATATTATTTTTCTTGTAGGTCTTATCTAGTAAAAAAAGAATCGAAATATAAAACATTCCAAACGTTCCCAAAATCTCGAGTTACGGTTAAAAAAAACCAGTCTTTCGTACCCTTTCGCACTTAGATGGCTGTAAATTAGTTGGCTTTCAGCCGATTTTCAGTTTTCACCGGTTTAAGACAATACCTACAAGAAAATTAACATCACCTCCCAGATATTTCTACTGCATTATTTTTTGTAGCAATGTGTTACTAATGCGCCAACCCACGGAACAGGTTTCTATTACTAATCTTTTCGAGTTTACACTTCGGTGGAGGAAGTTTGAAAGCTACCGACTTAAACCCTAACCTACACCGCCCTAGCGTAAGTTCCATTTCTGGTACCGCTGTACAGAATTACTTCAGATACAGGAATGCGCTGATAGCGTGTTTTCAAGTGGTGTATTTCTCAATAGAGAACCACCTTCACCTTTGCAAAGAGCATAAGTTTTGTATAATTCGCTACCACATCGCAATCTTTGGTACAGGCGATACGATGATTTCCATCATGCAAAGAAATGCACCAATATAGCCGTAACGTGTGGAAAGCTGGGTAAGGCATAGGAAAAAGAACACATACTTAACCATGCCTTAAGATCATCTATCAAAGGAACATCTATCGACATGTGGTCTTTGCGTTCCATTTCTGCTATCTTTACTGGAGGGACAACCCTACATGCTTCTATCGCCGCGCCGAACTCGAAACGCGAAAGCGACTATATTACATAGTGTTCCTAAGATCTGCAGCCGGATTCCAACAATTGCTATCGCTAATTTTGATCGCCAAAAATCTCTAAAATAATAGCACGCGACCCTAAAAACACGCAACATATAGTTGCATGTTCACCACACTGCCAGATTTGACTGATTACGCATTGCATTTGTTACACTTCCATGTTGTATACTTTTAGGCCCACTGCTTTTCATTTCGAGAATTTTAGCGGCGAAAATTTAGCGTAGCGATTGTCAGAATTTCACTGCTGGGCTATTTACAAGTATTAGGGCTGCTCCATCAGGTATTCGTTACCTTCTCTGAACTTACGTTGCTTCGTAGAAATGTTAACGCTGCTACACTGCAAACAATTTGGAGGGTGTCACATTTGAGAATCTGGATAGAAACGCTAATCGCTTTTCAAGGGTTGTGAGTCTATGAATTACTTATAATGACTTACTTAAAATACGTGTGCACATACTTTCGCTGCCAGTCCAAAAAATCAGTAGCCGTCCCTTCAAAAAATCCTTTCTTATCAAGATGGTACTTTAACATGCTGTGTCCTGTCAAGTAGCCAGTTATAGTCTTTAGGACAACCCGGCTAAGGTTCAGAAGTAATTCAGAGACCCATCGAAAATAAGTTAAACAATATACTATAATAAGTACAACCTTGGCGTAAAAAAGCGTAAAATTCAGCAGCCGAAAATCCTGTCTCGACCACTTTTTCGAGCAGAAGGTCAGCCATCCCATAAAAAGAACCAAACATTGCCTTATCAAATGCTACTCACTTTTCGCATACACAATTTCGAGATCTGAACCCCATTCCGAGTGAACTGGAAACCCTTCCTAGCACAATCCAACGTTATCGACAACACAGCCGCAGTGTTGATATGCTTTATAACAAGTCTATTCTGCACGTTACCGAAGATTTTGTGACCGGAATATTTTATTACCAAAAAATGTTACCACTTCTTGCCACCGCGATTCTAGGTACGTTGGTAATGCAGTGAAAATATTCAGCAATTCAGCTATGAAGATTTGTGGAAATTCCTGTATTGCATATTTCACAAGGCAATATTTTGTTACCAGCTTATGAGATGTTAACCAAATTTACCGATCACAAGAGAGCACAGAATGCGAAAAAGGTTTAAAAATTTACAGACACTTTAATTACCGGTTACAAAATTTATGTTACCAGCGCAGAATAGACCTGTAAGACTAGATTAGATGTATTACCGCTCATACTTCGTCGAAAATTTCCAACTAATTTTATGTTGTTTATGCTTTTTTTCGTTTTCAGAAACTTGGATACGAAAATATCCGCAGGCAATCCCCAGGGAAACGAGTGCAAAGACAACACTAACGAGAAGAAGAAACCGCATATCAAAAAGCCACTTAATGCGTTCATGCTCTACATGAAGGAAATGCGCGCCAAGGTGGTCGCCGAGTGTACATTGAAAGAGTCAGCGGCGATAAATCAAATACTTGGTCGAAGGGTAAGTCGGATATGTCCGTAACCGTGCAAATCAATTTGCGCAAACTATAACGCGAATACTTCAAGCAATATTAATAAATATATTTTTACTCAGAGCAGCAAAATTATCGCTAAACACAAATACCTCAGCAGAGAGCATTATCCAGCTCTGATGGCATTAAAAAAAATCGTTTCACTTTCGTATAATTTAAATCTTGCATACTGAATGCCTATATATATATGTTCAAAAACCAAAAACGGGTAAGGAGTGTTTGAGGAACGTAGTTTTGTGAATTAAGGGAATTTTTGTAAAGTTTAGGAGAAATGTAAAGTACTTCAAGAGTTGTGCCTCGCATAATAAGCGTGATTTGGAAAATAAAAGTTTGCGCAAACGCATCACAAAACTCTGAGTCGAGTCATGGCCAAAGGAATTTAATCCATCAAGCTGATAAGCAATCGACATGCCTAATATTTGCATTCGGAGATTCAAAGTTTTTTTCCTCCTGCTCCGTTTACCGAAATGCGTCAAACACTGCTTTGTTATGATTCGTTTATTTCAAACTTTCGTACTTTGGAAATAGCTAGAAGCTTCTTAAAATTTTAGGTTGGTAATAGCAAAAATATGGTTCATTATAATCTAAAACCAATCTGTGTGTAAGATGACAATTTTTGGTCAATATCTTATGCTCGCCCATGTCTATCAAAGTTCAATGTGCTCAAAAAAATAAATACATTAATTAATACATTTTTTTTGTTTTTTTGTTATTTTATGGCCTTACAACAATTATGTTCAACAATTTTTATTGAGCTTGAGGCCGTTTTTAGTGAAAAACTTATTGTGGAAAAGCAACAGTTATTTGAAAAAATGGTGGAAGTGATAGCTATTTCGGAAATCACCACATTTCCTCATCAGATTTCTCTCAGTAGGATTCGAACCGACGATCCCACTGACTCAGCCAGTTGCCTACGCACTGTGCTAAGTTCGCCTTGTGAATTCCACTATTTCATTTGTTAAGCCAACTACAATCAAACGCAGCTATTCCAGTGCTATTTAAACTTGATCATGTGGCGAAAGAAGTCTGATGAGCAAATGTGGCGATTTCCGAAATAGCTATCACTTCTACCATTTTTTCAAATAATTGTTACTTTTCCACAATAAGTTTTTCATCAAAAACGGCCTCAAGCTCAATAAAAATTGTTGAATATAAATTTTTGTTACTGAAATTGCAAGTATCTTCGAAAGTATTAGTCCTACAAAATTTGGTATATGGACCTTTTTTGTATAGAATCGAAGTAAGCTAAGAAAACATGTTTTCAGCACTTGAACTTTGATGTACTTGGGCCAGCCTAGGATGTTGACCCGAAGTTGTCATCTTTCACACAGATTGTTTTTAGAGCATTATGACAAATATTTTTCCTATTACCAATCACAATTCTAAAAAAAGCAGTTTTTCGGCCAACGCTATTGGACACTGTACAATTAGATATGGGAATTGCGGTTAATACGCAAAACCCTTTCAAAGACGATTGTTAGAGCACAGTCTCAATACCGCAAATAAAACTTTGTATAAAATGTTCCAAGGTTGGGGCGTAACCGAAATGTTACAGACCTTCTCGTCCTATCCGGAACTGTAAGGTTGACTTCAGTCCTCAGAATAATTGGTCCCTTGTGCGGGTGCTAAGAGAAATGTGTTTAGTTATCGCTATACGGTGAGAACAACTCCTGCGAAATAATAGCAATAATGAAGTGTCAAGTTGACGCGAGAGCTCAAACATAAGGAACTAACTTGTAGTCGTTACTACGGCGAACAGTGCGGTATTTGGGAGATTTAGGGGAGGGAAAATCATATCGGCCACAATTTCGACTCTATGAATTTTAATCTTTGCGTTATGCGCTTCAAATGGACTGCATAGTAACGGTTTGAAAGGATGTACATGATTTCATGTGCATACAGGGTGTCCTAGACCACCTGTCCACCCTCTTAAATTGGAGGGAATATTTTTCATTGAATAACGCAAAAACATGACATACCAAGTCGGGGATGATCTATCTTTTTGTGGTATTACCGACTTGCGGTTTAAACCGGAAGTATTTTTTTTAATTAAACGTACATGGTTTCGCTACTTTTTTCTCGGAAAAGCCCTTTTCAACTTCTAAATGTCCTTCGAACTTCATCTGGTCCTGAACTGCTTAAATGGGTGAACATTTTTTCATTGGAAAACGAAAAAAATATGAATTAACAAGTTGAGGGTGCTCTATATTTTGGTCGTATTACCGACTTTCTTGCACGGAAAAAAACTGACCGGAAGCTCTTTTTTTTAAATAGGACATATGTACATGTTTTTCTGTCAGATTCGGATTCTGCAGACAGAAACTTTTTTTTGGAATGGACTCCGGGTTAAAATGATGTACTTTCGGTCCGTCTAACCCACGAAGAAGATAATACGACCCAAAGATAGAGCAGCGCCAGCATGGTAATTCGTATTTCTTCACTTTTCAATAAAAACATTTTCACTCATTTACAGGTCTATTATGCGCTGGTAATAAAAATTTTTTAACCGGTAAATAAAATTCCTGTCAATTTTTTAACTCTTTTCGCATTCTGTGTACTCTTGTAACCATCCCATAAGCTGGTTAAAAAGTATTGCCCCGTGAAATACGAAATGTCAGAATTTCCGCAATTCTTCATAGCTGAATTGCTAAATATTTTAACTGCATTACCAACGTACCTAGGATCGCGGTGACAGAACTGGTAACATTTTTTGTTAATAAAATTTTCCGGTTACATAATCTTCGGTAACGTGCAGAATATACCTGTTAATAAGTCCACGTGTTGAAGTTCGATGTTCATTTCAGACAAAAGTTACGTATTTTTATTATTATTATTATTACCTTCCTTTTATTAGCTCGGGATGTAACTATGTAATATTGATGCGCCTAAAAGATGCAGCGATTTCTATTCTCAAGTTACATACCTGATGACAGTACGAATGGCAATTATAATAGGGAGGTTTTAGTTTTTTAAACTATAATCTTATTATCCTCAGAATCCGAATTTGTATTAAAAACATGTACATATGTCTAATTTGAAAAAAAAATTACTTCCGGTCGGTTTAACCCACTTCCGGTGGAAACCAGAGGTCGGTAATACCACCAGAAATAAGGGCATCTCCGATTTATATAATATTTTTGCATTTTTCAACAAAAAGCATTTCCCTCAATTTTATAGGGGTGGTCTAGGTTTATTTTATATGGGCATTTCCAGAGGTAGATCTCTATAGTCAGAATTTAAAAGTGTTACATAGATATATTTTAGTTATGGCCCAATCTGATTTATTTGTTCAATGTACATACATATGTATTATATATTGGCTGCATATGCAGGAATATTTTTGCAAAATATTGTCTGCTATGTGGCGCCGGGTCGAGATATTTTGAAAACCCGTATATTTGCACCGATTTAGTTAAAATATGCGATATGTATTAGATACATAGTAAGAAATATAGTCAAAAAATGGGCCGCTTGATGGCGCTTTAGTGGAAATATTGTCTGATATCATTTGATTTCTGATATCTTGACACCATTTTTTTAGGCACGTTTGTAATGACAGCCGTGCCATCAGTGTGTATGCAATAACTTTTACGAAAATGAAACGTATTTACAAAAAAAGTCGTATGCGCGATAGAAATTAAATTTTTTCACTCTATTCAATTCTGTAACTTTCGGTTTTTAACTGAATTAAAATCAATAGCTGAAGGCTGTGCCCTATTTGCAATTCCGAGAGAAATACATACACTGTGGTACAATTTTTTGGATTTGTTTTAGAAGTTCGTGTGTACTGTGCCGGCATTAAGTATTAATTCGTGGTATGTAAACCTCAAAAGTATTTTGTTTCGCCTCTAACATTTTTTCTACAGTGGGTTAAAGTTTCCCCTTTTTATATATGCTGTCTTCAAAGATAATTAATTCTTCAAAGACCTATTTAAAAATTTAGGAAGCAATTTTTCGAATAACTTAAGTAACTCATAGCGTATTTTTGTATCTTATTTGGTGGGACGTCCATGTAAGTTCTTGAAAATGACAGTAAGAGGGGATGCACTATATATCCGATTAAGCATTAGTTTGCTATGGGTCTTTATCTAAACATAAGGAATCACCATTTTAAAGTCATATGAGTGTAAATTAAGAAGAAATGTACAATATAAATCGGTTCTTGTCTTCAGAGTTTGTATGTAGTCAAATTTAGCGTGCATTTTTATTGTAAAATTTTGTCTCCATTTAACTTTGTCCTTTCATGAAGAATTTTAATTTAAAAATAGCACTACCCCAAATTTAAATAAAGACCTATAGCTACGGTGACCATCTGTCATTTCGTTTTCAGTCCTTTACAGAAAGTCCTTCATTTTATCCCTGGGTGATTTGCTATAAACGATTTTCGGCAGAGAGATCTGTCCTTTATAATTTTTTCTAGATAAAGTACGTCCTTTTGCAAACGTTAATTTTTGAACAGAGAATATCAATAATTAAAATGACCCTCACAAAATCGAATAAAAACTGTCGCTAGGTTGTTTCGCACCAGACCTAAGAGTTTTTATTTAATCGTCTATCTTTGAACAAGTTGTAATTCTGATGTCTTCCTATTTTTATTAAATTCCCAAAACTGCGGGAAAATTGTGCTCAAAGTTCGTATTGTACGACTGGTTTGAAACCCGTTTGTTCCACTGGAAAAGAACAATATACCTTGGGTGACATCACCTATGTATATGGCTATATCTTAAGGTTATGCGCTTGGAATGTTAGGATTCGAAAACACTAAACTTCCCACCTCAATCTTCAAGGACGAAAAGACAAAGTATCTTCTGCCTTCAAGCACACAGTAAGCGTACTCGCGTTTCGGCACTCACGTCGCTATTGACGTTTTCGATTTCGCAAAGTAGAGGACTTAGATTAACAATAATGTCAGCCTTCAACGGAGAATTTGGAGTTAGTAGGCAATTCAAAAGGAAAGTCTTCCCTCATCGAACAAAATCTCATAAGAATGAGACTTATTCATTTCTGTCCCAATAACAAGCGCATGGACCTAGGAGTTTCTGTAGAAGTGTTTCGGTCGAATTGACAATAGCTGTACAAGATTTGCATACACATAATTGCATGGTTGAAACTACCCCGGCCTCGTTGCTTTCGTCATGTAATACGAATCATGGTAAACTCGCCTGCCCAAAAAAATTAAATTCGAAACGCATTAGCGGCAGCTGAGGACGAGAAAGTCCTTTGGAATGGGTTAAAATCCAGTCACAGCTCCAGTCAAGAAAACGAACTTGTTCAATTAAATAATATCCTAAATCCGTTAATATTTTATCTAAATGATGGTATGGGTAAGTTACGCATATGTAAGTAAAAAAATTTATTTGAAAAAATACCTTTATTTCGGGGTTTGACTACGGATATTAACGTTTGGGAATTATTACGATGAGGCTCTAAAACAAAATCTTATAATTGTTCTACAGTGTAACCGAAGGCTGCACCCTATTTGTAAATCGTAAAAAATGCCGAAAGTTATTTCTTCATTTAATGTATTTTTGTATTCCAATTTGTATTTTGTATGAAAGTCAATAAAATAGACGTTTTGTTTTGCAACTTTGTTTTTTCTTTTATTTTCATTGGACTATATAACATTGAAAACAATTGGAAAATATGTATACTTTTTTTTAAATTAAAAGCGAAGGAATTTTCATATGCTGTAAATTAAATATATTGATTAGCTAGCACTTAACAGCCCCCAGAAAAAAAGCCTACTTACGTAGGGAAAGCAAGCGTTTAGTACGGCTAGAGCTCATGAAACACACAAACACGCGCACACTCTCATTCGCGTAAACAACTTGCGGAAGCGTTGTTCACGTTCAAGTATGAAAATTTGTTTTTTTTTTTTACTGAAATCAACAATTTATTCATTCAACTTGATTTTCGAAATTCAACAGGCACATGAAATATCAAATATCAAAATTGAAAAGTTTTTTTTTGTTCCCTTTTTTGTTTTTATTTTCCGTTTCAAACGAATTCGACGACATTTGGCTTTGGTTGGATCCACACTTATCACATCTAACACCATAAATAACCACATACTACTACCATGTATCTTCGCCCAATCGCCGTGATCTCAAATTCTGTATCTAGTGGCATGAGCTTAGCCGTGAGGAACAAAGTAAATATTACGAAAAAGCGCGGCAAGAGCGACAGTTGCACATGGAATTATATCCAGGGTGGAGCGCCCGGGACAACTACGGTTATGTTTCGAAAAAGAAAAAGCGCAAAAAAGACCGATCGCCCGCGGATTCGGGAGGTATTGCTATAACAGTTAAATTTTATATGTCAAACCCCCCCCAAAAAAAATATACATATGTATAATTTTTTTTTTTTTTTTTTCCACTAATTTCACTTGCACCTAATTAATACTATCTACTTACATACTTTATAATTGACATTCGTTTAACTAACTATTTTCTTCATAATTTTAGTTCAGTTTTTTTGTTTATTTAGCAAAGCATTTAATACATACTTCTTTAAAAATAACCTAGCGGTATGATAACGCACAATATAACGAAGAGTATTGTATTAGCAAGTGGATATGTTTTCCAGTAACTATATGTTAAATTTGTATTCATTCGTACTCGTATGCTTACGTCTGGTATCTTCAAACGCAGTGGGATTTTTAGTCTAAAGACGACAAGACAATATCTCTTTCTCTCTGTCTGTCTGAAAAAATACTCTAACTTTAACAAATGCATTTCTATTGCTTTGAAAGAGTCTCACTCCTTGTCTCCGTGAGTGATCCATCAAGCCTCTCGAGTGCACGAAGCTTAGTTTTTTGGTATTTTTTTAAGACATTCACCAGCTGTTTGGCCCAAGGTATCAATACCACTGCAGTATACTTTGAATAGAACCTTTTACGAAGAACGAACATCCTTTGAGTATAGCGTTAGCCTTCCAGTCTCCCAGCATTAGTTTTCAGGGCCCGGTTTAATGATTTTTTCAAATTGCTCCTCAACTTCTGAAGCTTCTTATTCCACTAGGCTACAAATGAACGTGGCGGCCAAACAGGCACGAAAGGTATCCGATACATTAACCACCGCCTCATCAATGACCTGAGTGGATCGAATTATAGATGACGCCACATATAACTACAGCCAGCCCTCTTTCTTCGCTTTGGCGCGGAGCATATAGCATAAGTTGAACTATGCTGAAATTCAATATACATATGTACTTGATATGGGCGCGGGACTAATTTTTTCGGCCCGGCCTGGCACGAAAGCAAAATCACATTCGAAAACCCACACGAACACGCATAGAGAAAAAGTCAGTGAAATAAATTATAAAATAAGGGTATTCATCAAATGTTATAAATGCATTATGAACCGTATAAACTTTTAATTGTGTACACCTTAAAAATTACCTGTCAAAATTTGTATGGAAACTCGTTTACACATTTCTGATAAATTTCTCCAGCGATTTCACTGAATAAACTTGATGAACCGAAGCCAATGCAACTCTGTCGCAACTCTAGCTATGTTTTCTTGGGCAATAATCGGGATCCGCATAAAAATTTTGCACGCAAATTCAACAACAATGTTTTGACCCTGATAGAGATCTGGGTCAATTTATTATCCGTTCTGTTTGTTTTGTTTCACTGATAATTTGGCCCCACAGTTTGGTTGCAGTGAGAAATGAATTCATACACAAACAGACATTTTGCCATTGTTTCTATTAACTGGCTTCAAATAAATCGCCTTTATGTTAAGTATTTATTTAAATCGTCTAAATATAATTTTTTCCCATTTAGTGAGGTCATTTCTAAAATTTCTTAATCCTCGTGCTAGTAGTATAAAATTATTGATACTGAGCTCGACAAATAAAGAAAACACGACTATTGTCCCAAGTGTAAACGAATGGAGAGTATGGGGCGTTCATGTAACAGAGTGTATAAGTTTATAAGATATCTGCTTGACAGTTATCGGTTTAGATGAATACCACTTATGATTTATCTGATTCACAAAATATTATCTCCAACGAAAAAATGTAGCAGTCGTATGACCTGAATTTTATGTTTTTACAAACCCGAAAAATTGTCTAAATAAGTTAGAGTATTATAAATATACGCCTATTTCATCTTTTGTTAAGTATTTTACCCGCCAACGAAAATATGTACCTGCTCCCTCGTTCAAGGGGTTACAACAATCTTCTATATATCAAACACCTTCCTACGTTGTTACTATGGTTATTAGCAATCAATGTGTAAACAAATTTTTTTTCTACCGCAATTTTTTGTCGAGTTTAAACTTGCAAATTCCCGCTCTTTTTCTTAGAGACACAAGTCATAAAAATGTAAAATTTCTGACCTCTTAGAACTTTTTCCATGTTTTTTGGTGGAAACTAGAATTTTTTGCAAAAAAAAAATCCGACTAAAAATTGTATTGCATTCTTTAAGCAATGTACATTTCTCTCGTAAAATTTCTTGATAGGCTAGTCCGATCTAATTAACTCTAGTGCAAATAAAACAAAATTTATTCCACTATTACATCCCAACGTTTCTCTAAATTTATTAGCATCATTAGGGGAGCGTTGTGTTTATTTTTGTGGTATTAACATTTAAACATTTTAACTTAATTTCTAAAAATCAAATACCATCTTGTCTGTTAGTTTAACCAGGCTTGACTACAAAAATAAACACAACGCGCCCCTGTTTAAAGAATGCATTAAACGTATTTCCAAAGCAAATTTGTTTGAAAAACTTCTTTTGGAAAGTATTATAGTTTCCACCAAAAAGCACCAAAAAAGTTCTAATAGGTCGGAAATTTTTGATTTTGATGACTTGTGACTCTAAGAAAAAGGGCTTAAATTTGCATGTTTAAAGTCGTATAACTCAACAACAAACCACGGTAGAACAAAATTCTTTTACACAATGGTTACTAGTAACAAAATAATGGAGTTTGGACAAAAAGCTGACGTAAATTTTTTCTGGTACACTTGGGTACGCCATTTGTGCATATTATTAGCTACATACCGATTTGTACATATTCTTAGCTACGGAAAACTTGTAAGAATTTAAAGTCATTTGACACTTGGCAAAACCCTAAACCTGGCTAATTCAGGACGCGAAGTGGTTTCTAAGAAATATCTTAATCTCAACATAAATTTCGTCTTTTTTCACCCTTATAATTTATATGAGCTTTCCGTGCTTTTTTGGATTTTCACCGCATGCCAATGCACGCTCGACCTCGTGCCAGACCCATATCTAATTAAAAATGGCATCAAGGAGAAACCAACGCAAATCTTCGCTAAACATAGCCATATGTCTTTCACCTCTTCAAAAAAGGGCCAAACTCTTCGCAATAACTTGTCTAAATGTGAAGGACTCATAACATCCGGTACTAGTTAATGGCAATTTGATAACTTTGATGAGTCACAGCACTTCATTGAACGATCGCAATCCCATGACCGCCATCCCCCCAAACACAAAAAGCTAGAGAAGATGATATAAAAATGCATTTATTTATTTATGCTTTTACTTTGTAATCAAATAGATAATTTTATCATAATAATTATTTGGGCATTTTCTTTAATTGCTTGGAATTGGTAGAAATTATTGGTAGAAAATATTTGTTCCTGCTAAATTTATGTATCAAAATTAACATTTAATACACTAACGTATATTTATTTTCAAAATCATTGAGCTTACTAACAACTCTGCATGCGTTTGTAATTGAAATTAAAATTTTATCAGTAAAATACACATTAATTATGTTCAAGGGTGCGCATTTGAGTTAAGAGTAAATTAAAACTAGTTAAATAAAACAGCAGATAAAGAAGCGCGCGATTCAAAGTTTTGATCACAACGAAGAGATATACATATTAACAAATGGGCTTCAGCTAGGCAAAA
This sequence comes from Rhagoletis zephyria, assembly GCF_001687245.7. Classification (NCBI taxonomy): domain Eukaryota; kingdom Metazoa; phylum Arthropoda; class Insecta; order Diptera; family Tephritidae; genus Rhagoletis; species Rhagoletis zephyria. Next base: position 489,049 of record NW_016157088.1, on the reverse strand, counting down.
AATAGTACATAAATACATATATATCAAAACGCTCCACGTCGACAAGCCCCAATTTTTTTTTGTTCCCGAAGCCTCACCGCATTCCGTGGTCCAAGCGGGAGTGGTGATAGTTTTTAATTTGATTTTATATGATGGAGTGGGGTCTTTGACCAAATCCGCCACTGTGAATGCGAAATATATGATCTCCCAAAGGCTACTGACTTTTTATTTTTTGATAGTAACTATGTAGATATATAATTTTCTAAAAAGTAGTTAATTTGTTTGAATTGTAAATGAGTTCGCGGACGAAGTGCATATGTATGTATTTGCGTCTTCAATAGAGAGCTGGTACTTAGTTGTCGCTGTGGCATTTGACACCTGGCTCAATGGACAGACGGCGGGATTTAAAAAAATGTGCTCGAATAATCATTCCCAAGTCACTTGAAAAAGTTGAGGTCACTTTAGTTAGGCTCATTAAAACGATCTTTAATGAAAACCATCCAGAATAGAGTACGTGATTTGAGGGCAGAGGATGGGATGGCACAAATTATGTATTACTACCCAATATTCAAAGAGCGTTCCTTTGATTCCGATGGTAGAAATTTTAACCCAAATCTGGAGATACTTTAATAAATTCATGCACTGAGGATTCCAGTATATACACACCTCCTTCTTCAAATTATGTGTGCAAAGTTTTATGCCCTTCTATATATTTTTTCTTCTCATCCAGCTGACGGCTTCAAATAAGACTTGAGAAAATTCACGAACGGTGAAAACATGCATAAAACTAAAATAAAATTACATTACAAAAGTATAAAATCAAATAAAACAAAATAGAATACAATACAAGAAAAGAGGATTTAAAATTAAATTAAATAAGATAAAATATTTAAACTAAAAGGAAATAAATTAAGCTAAGTTAAGTTAAGTTTTTATTTGTTAACGGACGTTGGAGTAGCGCAAGTGGTAGAGCTGACAAGCTACCGATAGTGGCTCCTTTCGATGTTTAGAGAGGAAAATTCAATACTATCGATAGTATCGTTCATGGCGGTGAAGTAGTTAGAGCAAGAAAACAAAAGAAAAACAAAACCAAAAAAATGCACTTAAAGGCTAAACATAACCACTTAATCTATTCTTATTTTCTTGTAATTTTTTCTGATGTGTACGTAATAAAAAAGCTCTATACTATCGATAGCGGATAAAAAACCATCGATAGTAACGCAAAAAAACATTCGATGTATCGATAGTGCAATCGATAGTTTATCAGCTCTACCAAGTGGACCGTATGAAACCTCCGACTTCCACATTCCGTTACCGCTTTCGCATTTCATCACAGTATAGTCGTTTCGCGACCTATTTCTGTCTATTCTGCTTAATATTTGGCTCTCCTGCGTTTGCTTCGATTGTTAGAGACTGGGAAAGTACAGTTTTTCGACCGCAAGACTGCTCCTATGAAATCTTAACTGGTTTTCCAGTTCCCGTAGAACTACGACATGATTGGTACGATGTTTGCTACATTTGGTCTTTCTAAAAGCTACATTTTTAAATTCACCACAGTATGCCCACAAAGAATGTGATTTTATTTTAAACCGCTTAAAGTTGCCGTGACCGCTGAAGGCTTGAGTTAAATAGAAATTCATTGGCCAATATATTCTCTAAACACATTGCTTTAATTAGGAAATTAGATTGGGGTCCATCTGCCAGTTTCCAGTTGTAATAGTTTTTCCCTACAAGCTTTTTTGGTCTCATTTTTATTTTGTTAATTTGATACAGCTGCGAATATTTCCTCTCCTCCTTTGAGCAAGGAGGAAGACTTCATATAAATTGACTGGCACTATATTCTAGGTTGGGGCAGCATATTTGTGCTAACATAGCATTAGGCGCCTAATTTGCTCACATGGCCCCTTTATATTTGGCATACGCCTCGATAGCCTATTTGGCGTTTGTACGGCTTTCTCGGAAATTATTTGAGTACGTTTCTTGAAAAGTAAGTTTTTGTCCAGCTAAACTCCGAGGTATCATAAGGCCCGTCCACTTACAACTTGGACGTTGCGTTGGCGCTGGCGTCGCATTGACAGCAGCGCGAGTAACGCCCGTGGCTGCTACAATGAACGCTTAGCTGCGAATACTTTGGTCACTAAATTAACATACTAGCGGCAGATAAATCAACATTGTATATCAATAATTGCATTAAAAACTATAATTCTTGCCCGCATTTGATTAAAAAGGAAAATTATTTCACATAATTTAGGTTTGTTTTGGAACAGCTGACGAACGACGAACGCAAAATGTTGAGAGTTGGACATCTTTCTGTTTTGTTTTGCGTTGGCGTTGCCCAACTTTGGTTATGTGGAGCCTTTCAATATATGTAAATGCATGTATTCATAACTAGTTGTCGAAGCGACGCCAACGCCAACGCAGCGCCAAAGTTGTATGTAAATGGGCATTTAGGCTTGCAACCCAACTATTTGTTTCATTTGACACTTGGTAAGTTATATTAAGTAAAACTTGTATATTATATTATGTTATATTATTATATTATATTATATACATTATATTGCATTATATATTATTTCATTATATTATTTATATTATATGATACTCTATCATATTATATTGTATCACTATATTATATTATGATTTATCCTGGAGCGAATTTCCGTCGTCCCTTGTCGAATTTGGATTGGAGACAAAGGGGTTTGGCGTGATGCCATCTTCAATATTGGATGTTTGTCTCCAAAATAAATCATCTTACCACCCTATCGGAAAAATCAACCAACACAACAAATATCATATTATATTATATTATACTAGTGAATCCGCATGGCGATGAAACTCCAAAATTTAATTTAACTTTTTAAACAGGTAGCAACCCTATTAAAAAACCTATATAAATATTCTAAATGTTTCGTCTAAATCCATTTATCGGTTTTTGAGTGAAGGGAAGTCTCGCATGGTGTCGGGGTCTCATTTCCTCAAATTTTAAATTATCCTGTACCGCTAAAAAATATTTTAACTTCTAAAAATAAAACCCGAATACACTGCGCATTGTATGCCCAGTTCTTTAATTTGAGATTTGATGGCATCCACTAAAATTTAATGTTTTCAAAGGTGGCACCCCTCTTACATGTAGTTAAGAACTAAAGTCTTCTCAAACCCATTTCGGTAGACATCCATATCGGGACGATTGATTTTAGTTTTCAAATAATTTTTTACTTTAACACATCATTTTTGAAAATCGAACGAACGCACAGTGTTTCCCTTCAATAAAGGTGGCAAAAATATAATTAGCGACGAATTTTAATGAAAATACTAATAAAATTAAGGACGCTAAGTTCAAAAATGCAATTCGGTTTTGGATAACTTTCATACTTTCACAGCAAATGCAGTTTGAAGTTGAAAATTTGGGTTCTTGTGGCATTTACATAGGTATGTACATATAGTTTGTTCTGTTTTCAAAAGGGAGGTGTCAAATGACAGGGCAATAAAGTTTTATTTTTTTTAACGTGTTGCCACCTGTTACAAATTTTATTAACGTATTTAATAAGTTAAATTACTTAGATATTACAATATGGTTATCAATCGAAATGGTTTTGAAAATGCGTCACTTCTAAACTAAACTTAGAAGGGTTTCCACATGTTTAAGAAATAAAATTCACTTTAAGTAAGGGAATAAGGTAACAGAAATATGTATATCCGTATGGGTATCAGACAAGAGAAAAAATTTTACATACTTAGCAAGAAATAAGTGAAGAGTAAAAACATTCCTGAGTTAATTTAAGAGTTCAGTAATTTAAAAGGAATGTAATCAAAACAAATCACTGATTGACAATGTATGTATTTGTAATTAAATAACAAATGCGACGTTGCAAACCTTTGGTTTGACACAATTATTATTTTAGTTTAACTAAATTTTACTTTGTTGTTTTTTACTTGTCGGCCGCTGTGGTGTAGTGGTAAGCAGTGCGCGCTTCCACACCGCAGCACCAGGGTTCAAGCCCCGGTCAAAGCAACATCGCAAAAAATATAGAGAAAAGGTTTTTTCTTAACAGCGGTCGTCCCTCGGCAGGCAATGGCAAACCTCCGAGTGAATTTCTGCCATGAAAAACAGCTTCTCATTAAAATACAATCGCCGTTCGGAGTCGGCGTAAAACTGTAGGTCCCTCCTCTTTGTGTGACAACATCAAGGCGCACGCCACAAATCGGAGGAGAAGCTCGGCCAAACACTAACATATGTGTAAGCGCCAATCTATTATTAAATTTTACTTTAAAAACAGGGGGCAACCCTCTTCGTAATACTTCCAAGCTAAAACCTTCTTAAACCTCTTTCGTCTGACTCCCTTATGGTGATACCTATCTATTTCAATTGCCTAAAGGGCCGTTTACATAAAACCTTCCTCGCTTTGCTTGCNGTCACTTCTAAACTAAACTTAGAAGGGTTTCCACATGTTTAAGAAATAAAATTCACTTTAAGTAAGGGAATAAGGTAACAGAAATATGTATATCCGTATGGGTATCAGACAAGAGAAAAAATTTTACATACTTAGCAAGAAATAAGTGAAGAGTAAAAACATTCCTGAGTTAATTTAAGAGTTCAGTAATTTAAAAGGAATGTAATCAAAACAAATCACTGATTGACAATGTATGTATTTGTAATTAAATAACAAATGCGACGTTGCAAACCTTTGGTTTGACACAATTATTATTTTAGTTTAACTAAATTTTACTTTGTTGTTTTTTACTTGTCGGCCGCTGTGGTGTAGTGGTAAGCAGTGCGCGCTTCCACACCGCAGCACCAGGGTTCAAGCCCCGGTCAAAGCAACATCGCAAAAAATATAGAGAAAAGGTTTTTTCTTAACAGCGGTCGTCCCTCGGCAGGCAATGGCAAACCTCCGAGTGAATTTCTGCCATGAAAAACAGCTTCTCATTAAAATACAATCGCCGTTCGGAGTCGGCGTAAAACTGTAGGTCCCTCCTCTTTGTGTGACAACATCAAGGCGCACGCCACAAATCGGAGGAGAAGCTCGGCCAAACACTAACATATGTGTAAGCGCCAATCTATTATTAAATTTTACTTTAAAAACAGGGGGCAACCCTCTTCGTAATACTTCCAAGCTAAAACCTTCTTAAACCTCTTTCGTCTGACTCCCTTATGGTGATACCTATCTATTTCAATTGCCTAAAGGGCCGTTTACATAAAACCTTCCTCGCTTTGCTTGCCAGTTCGAACTTTGACAACAAAGCGTGAAGCGTAGAAGGTATGCTACAATAAACGCTTTGACAGCTTCTGGGTTCTCCTTTTCCTCCTCTGTAAAATAGATAATACAATAATATGCATTAATAATAGCAATAAAAATTCCTATTTACCCTATTTGGGTCATTAAATGCAAATGCAAGCGCACGAGAAAAGATACATGTAGACAGCTGATTGCCAAAGCGCGCAAAAGTTGAGAGTTGCCCATGATTTTGCTTCGCTTTGCTTTCCTCGCATTCTACTTAACAAGACTCATATAAAACCATGTATTTAACTTATCTGTCAAAGCGAAATTATGAAGCAAAGCGAAGCAAAAGTCTTATATAAACGGCCCTTAATTCCTTTAAGTCAAATGGAATTTGATTCATACACATTTTGATGAATTTAATTTTATAACAGGTGGCAACTCTTAAAAAAAAATAAACCTATATTTTCTACAGGTCAAGCTTTTTAATCTGACACTTCATTTTTGAAAATAGAAAGAACCGTGCTGATCTGATGACACTGACAAAAGATGAAAAAATTATTATATGCATTAGCAAAAAACGCATTACTTCAAAAAGTGCAAAAAGTAAGTTAATGTTTGTATTAAAGGCTACAATTCAGTTCAAATGCTTATTAACAGTGTTGCCACTGCCTTAGCCTTTAAAGTATCCATAACAAAACGAAAACTGTATCCAAATGTATCCACATCTATCGAAGAGAAACTCGGCTCCCTAACAAACTTAGACACGGATTTGGGAAACAAAGGCCCGTACTTATGTATAGTCACAATTAAGTCGACTTTAAAGTTAATTGCAGCTTTTTTACATAATTTTCAATGGGATACTTGTCAAAAAAGGTGCAACTAACTTTAGGGTCGGCTTAATTTTGACAGTAACTACGGGCCTTTGTTTCCCAGATCTGTTTCTAAGAATGGAAGAATACTGACTACAAAATTTCCACATGTTCGATGTTTATTACTACGATTAGATTCCCACAAATAATACATGCAAAAAATGCTTCTTAGTCTATCAAAATAATACTAATTTAAACTAATTTTTACCTGTTACATTTAGTTCAGCAAATTGTTATTTCCTGATATTAAGGTTTTCAATCAAACTGGTGGAAAAAAATTCTCAAAATCTTGTATTTGTCTGTAAATTCCGCTTTCAAGAAAAATGTCTATTTCCAGCTTGTTTGAATTCTCGCTTAACGACATATAACTGGACATTTAGAAGTTATAAGTTATTTTTAGTACAGTCAAGTTATTGTTGAAAATTCGTCACCGGCATGGTTGTAAATTTTCTTTGAATGGTAAGAGAAGGTTTGCTCGGGATGTAAAAGTTGATTTAATAATTTAATTTAGAAGCGCGCACTGCTTACCACTACACCACAGCAGCCGCTGTTATATTATATTACACTATCAAACGCCACGTCCCACTACTCTACCATGAACACTTCCAGAGATGTGCAGTACAAAAAATTCAGTTTGTATGAGAGGTGCCACGCCCCTTTTTTAAATAACCTTAATTTTTTCCCCACGATCATGGAATAGGTCTTCACACCAAGTGCCCGTTCTCTACCATGAACATTTCTAGAGATATGCAGCATGAAAAATTCAGTTTGTATGGGAGGTTCCACGCCCTCTTTTTAAATAACTTCCATTTTTTCCGTGAGCATGGTATTGATTTAGTATATCTTCATCCCAAGTTTCAGTACTATACCATGAACACTTCCAGATATATGCAGTATGCACAATGCAGTTTGTATAAGAGGTGCCGCGCTACTTACCCCCATATTTTCCATGAGTATGGGATTGATTTCGCATATATACCATGGACACTTCTATAGATGAGGTATGAAAAATTCGGTTTGTTACTTCTAGGCAAAGCCCTTCCTTGCACAGCCCGCAGTAGGTGTTCAAATTTTCAAACAAATCGGTGCAGAACCTTTTAAGATTTTGTTCGAACTTAACATTTATACATATATGTTTACTAGGGTGGTCCTTACATCTAGGAAGTAAATTTTTACATCAGATTTCCTAAGCCTCAATGCCTACATCGATGCTACTGTAGTCGCAGATGTCACATATAAATTTTCATCCCGGTTGGAGACGGTTAATGCGTGTCGCACAGGGGGAAAAGTTCAGATTCTTCTATGGAAAATTAAAAAAATTAAAATTTGTTTTCATCTAATACCCAAAGTCGATACTACCTTAGCTGAAGATGTCACATATAAGTTGTCAAAGGGGTCAAAGTTCAGATTATCCTACGAAGACATCTTAACCGACTCCAATCGGGACCAAAATTTATATGTGATATCTCCGAGTTTAGTAGTATCGATTTTGGTTATTAAATGAAAAAAAAAATATTTAAATTTTTTGAATCCATAGAGGCATCTGGCCTTTGACACCTTTGCGACACGCCTTAACTGACTCCAATCGGGACCAAAATTTATATTTTATAGCATCTTCGACTATGGCAGTATCGATATTTTGTATTAGATGAAACAATAAGTTTTTCATTAAAAACGGCCTCAAGCTCAATAAAAATTGTTGTTATAATTGTTATAAGGCCATAAAATAACAAAAAAACAAATAACTTAAGGACGAGCACACCTAAAAGTTAAACATTCTAAAAATAGAATTATTAACAAAATCCAACAAAACCAACAACCACATGATCAAATGTAAATTGCAGCGGAATAGCTGCGCTTGATTGTGTTGGCTTAAAAAATTAAAAAGTGGGAAAAAAGCAACGATAATATACAAGGCGAATTTAGCACAGTGCGTAGACAACTGGCTGAGTCAGTGGGATCGTCGGTTCGAATCCTACTGAGAGAAATCTGATGAGGAAATGTGGTGATTTCCGAAATAGCTATAAATTCTACCATTTTTCAAATTATTGTCGCTTTTCCACAATAAGTTTTTCATTAAAAACGGCCTCAAGCTCAATAAAAAATATTGAATATATTAGGTGAAAAAAATAATAATTTTAATTGTTTGAGTCTCTATAGAGGAATCTGAACTTTGCCCCTGTGCGACACGCCTTAACCGTCTTCAATCGGGACCACAATTTATATGTGATATCAGTGACCCTTGGTATTACCGATTTGATTCAAAAGACCACCCTAATGTATACATATAAAGATTATATTATATTGGTTTGCCGCTGTCGACATCGATCTGATTTTTTCCTCAAAAAATAGCCATCGTAAGTCCAACTCCAGCTACTCTAACCGTAGTATTTTTGGGAAAAGGTGCTAATCGCAAAAATACTACTGTGGTATGCTTAACCGGAGTTAGACTGATGAGGGTTGCTTTGTTGACAAAAACATTACATCGACGTTCGACGAGAACTGATTATATTATACATATAATACTATACTACGATTTATTTTGGAATGGAGGGATGTCGGACGCTTGTTTAAACCCCGAAACCGGTGTGTCTCCAAACCGAACTTGGCGAGAGACGGAAATTTGTTCCCAAATAAATGATCTTACCACCCTATCGAAGAATCAACCGACACCAACTAGTACTATATTATATTATATTACCCCACTGGGAAAAGGTAAGGTAAGCCATGTTTTCTTTCAGTTTTTAGTACCAAAATTTTCATCATGACCAATGTCATCTAGCACAAAATAAACACCTCCTATGACGCATGACACGTAACTTACAAAATTTCCGCATGTTCGATGTTTATTACTACGATTAGATTCCCACAAATGCGACACGCCTTAACCGTCTTCAATCGGGACCACAATTTATATGTGATATCAGTGACCCTTGGTATTACCGATTTGATTCAAAAGACCACCCTAATGTATACATATAAAGATTATATTATATTGGTTTGCCGCTGTCGACATCGATCTGATTTTTTCCTCAAAAAATAGCCATCGTAAGTCCAACTCCAGCTACTCTAACCGTAGTATTTTTGGGAAAAGGTGCTAATCGCAAAAATACTACTGTGGTATGCTTAACCGGAGTTAGACTGATGAGGGTTGCTTTGTTGACAAAAACATTACATCGACGTTCGACGAGAACTGATTATATTATACATATAATACTATATTACGATTTATTTTGGAATGGAGGGATGTCGGACGCTTGTTTAAACCCCGAAACCGGTTTGTCTCAAAACCGAACTTGGCGAGAGACGGAAATTTGTTCCCAAATAAATGATCTTACCATCCTATCGAAGAATCTACCGACACCAACTAGTACTATATTATATTATATTACCCCACTGGGAAAATAGGTAAGCACCTTACGAGGTAAGCCATGTTTTCTTTCAGTTTTTAGTACCAAAATTTTCATCATGACCAATGTCATCTAGCACAAAATAAACACCTCCTATGACGCATGACACGTAACTTACTTTGTAAAGCGGCTCAGAAGTATGTCTCATACCAAATGTACATTCTAAATTCCTACTTAAATAAGGCGACCACGTCTTCGTTAAAGAAAGGGAGGTTCGTCAGTGAAGTAATAAAGACCGCCGGGTGAAGTGTAAGTTGCTGGTAAGGCATTGCCCTTCACCCGGCGGTTATTTTGCAACTGACAACGTAATGTGTCTTTGGACGTGTTCATTTTGTACCTTACTAGTAGATGCCATTGGTTATGTTGACAATTTTGGTACTAAAAACTGAAAGAAAACATGGCTTGCCTCGTAAGGTGCTTACCCATTTTCCCAGTGGGTACATTATACTACATTATATTATATTGTATTCCCAGCAAGAGGCCTCGAAACGAAAGAAGGTTTTAAAATAGTACACTCCTTGGCCACTTGATACCTTTATATATTACGCTCCAGTCAAATTAAGGGTCCAAAAATCGTAAATCCGGGTGGAGTTTCGCGCCGTGGCAAAGCTCCTTACAAAGCAAGGAAAATCGCTATATAGGGATGATGTTTTTCCTCTCCTTTCCCTTTTCTCCTATCATGAAAAAAATTCCGAGGATTTTTTATTTTAAATAGCGGAGTGGAGCTGTAAAAAGGTGTCAAACAGCTCTTTCGAAGTTTGAATTTCCTCCTCCAAAATTTTCGGCGAAAATGCCATTCCCTGGGAGTTAATTATTGGACGATTTCTTTCTCGGGAGAAACAAATTCCCGGAGAACAAACTTCCGCGGAAGTATTCAGAATTGGGCAGATAATCTTTCCATAGTTACACAGTATATTCAACCGCGGTAGAGTATTAACTAAACACGGTCATTTGAGGCGACACACGGCGCGAAATATCGGAAAAAATGCTGGCCGCGGCGCTAGAATAACCGTATGAGTGGAACTTTTCTTTAAATATTTTTAATTTCATGATGATGGGGTAATTTAATATTTTGATCAGAAATTTACTAGGTCTTTTGTTTTTCGAACCTCAATTATAACATTTTCGCAACCTTTACCTATGGATGGGGTCCCCAAATTTCCTTTAAACTTCTATTAATAATGTCTTGAACCACACCAAAAATTTTACTATTTTGAAAATGAAGAAAAATCATAGCTGCCTGTATTGTCTACATTTTTATCGCATGCGATATACTCACAAGATTGCTGGACAAAATGAGCCATACCTTTTTTCCATAAAAAATAGAGGCAATTTTGTGACTTGCTTTGCGTAAGGCGGCACTAATGTACTTGCCAACATACATGCACATTAGAGTGGTTAAAATTTTTTTTTTTGGAAATTCATAAACGCTACCTTAAATTATTGTTATTTGTGATAAAAAAGATACACTTTTTTTTTATTTTGAAAAAAAAAGTTTTCTTATAGGTCGCGCTGGTCTGTTTTTTATAAAAACGCTGATGTTCTCAATTTTTTTTCTTGACATGCAGCTAAAAATGTGGTTTTTACATAAAATTACTCTGATATTATTGGGGAACATTCCCTTAATTACATACCTGTTTTGGGCAGTTAGAATGGGCCTAGTGCCCGAAAATATGCTCTCGAAAAGAGACTAGTAAAGTTAAAACGTTGATACTGAACGATTTACGCGTTTTCATAGGTTGGAACTTGTTACCAGGGGGTTTCTGATTAGGAATCTGAAGTAAGTTTTTCAAAATTCAAAATGGCGGATCCAAAATGGCGATCCCTTTTTTTATTGTTGGATTTGTTCGAAAACCGGCATTCGAGAGTTTGTGGGGTCGCCGATTACGAATCTGAAGTCAATTTTTTTTAATTCAAAATGGCGGATCCAAAATGGCGATCCCTTTTTTTATTGTTGGATTTGTTCGAAAACCGGCATTCGAGAGTTTGTGGGGTCGCCGATTACGAATCTGAAGTCAATTTTTTTTAATTCAAAATGGCGGATCCAAAATGGCGATCCCTTTTTTTATTGTTGGATTTGTTCGAAAACCGGCATTCGAGAGTTTGTGGGGTCGCCGATTACGAATCTGAAGTCAATTTTTTTTAATTCAAAATGGCTGATCCAGTATGGCCATCAAATTAAAAAAAAAAATACTAGAATTAAAACGTTGATACTGAACGTTTTAAAAATTGTCAAGGGTTGAAACTCGTTTTCAGTGAGTTTCTACACTGAGAAAAAAAACGCGTTGTAAGAATAAAATTTTTTTATTTGATTACTGTTTAAAAATGTTCGTATTTAAATCAAGTGAAAACTTTTAACAAAATGGATGTTTCCATTATACATACACTACGTATAATGGAAATATTCAATTCAAATACGCCCGTATTAAAATTAAGCATTTTTCACTACACGGATGGCGTTTTGCACGTCTCGGATGCTTTTTTATATGTAATTAAGAAAGTATATGTATACAAAGCATGCACAGCGGTGACAACACGTACACGCATACACACATACATGGTATGACATAATGCAATAATCGCGCGCTGTGATGTTGATTCAAACTCAACATTTGAAAACACATTCACGTGCATGGCTGTAGCTGAGTGTGCAAAGACGCTTGATACAACTAGTTGCTGGCAGGAGGGTCCGGGTTCGATTACCATCAGACGGATCAAAAAATTATTATTTTTTTCCTTCTTAATAACCAAAAAGCATCTGTGCACTTCACAACCACATACGTAAATACTCAAATTTAAAACGAGTTGGGTTGGTGCTCTTCCATATGCGTATTTTTTTTAATTTAGCACGTTCTTTTTTAATTCTAAAATTTTTTTCTCTCAGTGTAGGGTTGCTATTGCGAATCTGATGTCAGATTTTCAAAATTCAAAATTGCGGTTAAGAGTTTCAAATCATTTTTTTTAAGTTGGTGGCCATTTTGGATCTGACATCAGATTCATAATCAGCAAGCTCAGAAACCCACTGGAAACGAGTTCCAACCCTTGACAATGCTTAAAACGTTCAGTATCAGAGTTTTAGTTTTAGTATTTTTTTTTTTAATTTGATAGCCGTATTGGATCCGCCATTTTGAATTTAAAAAAATTGACTTCAGGTTCGTAATCGGCGACCCCAAACACTCTCGAGTGCCGGGTTTCGAAGAAATCCAATCATTAAAAAGAAAATGGATCGCCATTTTGGGTCCGCCATTTTGAATTTTGAAAAACTGACTTCAGATTCCTAATAAGCAACCCCAGAAACCCCCTGGTAACAAGTTTCAACCCGTGACAATACGTAAATCGTTCAGAATCAACGTTTTAATTTTATGAGTGTCTTTTCGAGAGCATATTTTCGGAAACTAGGCCCACTCCAAGACAGGTATGTAATTAAGGGAATGTTCCCCAATAATATCAGAGTAATTATATGTAAAAACCACATTTATAGCTGCATTTTAACTTGTCAGGAAAATAAAAAAATTTAGAACATCAGCGTTTTCATAAAAAACTGACCAGCGCGAACTCTAAAAAAAACTTTTTTTTTTCAAAATAAAAAATACGTGTATTTTTTTAATCACAAATAACAATATATGTAGTGTTTATGAATTTCCAAAAAGAGTGTTTTTGTGAACCACTCTAATGCACATACATATATACTTTTGAAGGAAAGAAGGACTCAGTTGTAGTTTAACGAGCTCACACGGAATTCCATCTCACGCCATCAGCGGTGATCGCCGGTCTTGTCGCTTTTAATATTTTATGCCAATAAAATGGGAGTCATTGTTTACTTTGGGAAATATTTTTTCCATACATACATTTGGGTTCGGATGCTGGCTGCAGGAACCTCCTCCTCCTTGCCAAATGTCCGAGATGTAATTTTCAATTTGCGACGAAGCGACATAGAAAGCCAACTCGAATCTGAAAATCAAATACATATGTATGTATGTATGTAAATACACACATAGTAGACAGGCTACAAGAACAATAAGAACAAGTTACAGATTAGATTAACGCACAGCATAATAGTTTCAGTTTTTGGGAATTCCTCCCGCCATTTGAAAACAATTTAAAATTCAATCAAAATATGAAATAATAAAAAAGAAAGCAAATGCAAAAACAACGCCAATTACGTCTATAAAACGGTTATGATTTGCTTTTTATTAACACATAAATTATTTTCTTTATTTTTATCTTTTCTCTTTTTTATGTGGCATTGCAATTAACTTTATTCGAATGAATTACATTTCGCACCAATATTGCGCTCGAATATTCATATGATATCGGAACAAAAAATACACATATACAACGTAAACTCAAAACTAAATAATTTAATAAAAAATTAAAAATGAAAATAAAAATAGTGGCACGCATTAGGCCGCGAAGAGCAAGCCAAATATTATGAATTAGCTAGACGAGAGCGTCAATTGCACATGCAAATGTATCCAGATTGGAGCTCCCGCACGAATACGTCACGGGGGAAGAAACGGAAGAGAAAGCAAGACACCAGTGATGCTGGCGGTGGAGGTTAGCAAATACTTACTTAATTACATATATTTCAATTTAGTATATATGGAATGCTTTTAAAACAAACAAAAAATCAGAAAACAATTATACATAAAGATTATGGCCCATACGAACGTATTAAACGAGCTATTGAAACTTTATAGTCGTCTAATTAAATATCGTGAAAGCGATAATATGGAGCGATTGATAACTGAAGTTTAAATGTTTGATGTAAAGCATCTTTGCTTTCGGTAAAGTAGAAATCATTTCAAAGGATAAACATTGAAGCGCTTGTTAAAATATTATTAGCTGAAAGCTTACATTATTGCACATAATAAAGGTATGTTACCAAAAACATATAACATATAACAAAAGTGCTAACGATTGCGATAATGAAAAAGGTAATGATGACGGTGGCAATAACTCCAACGAGGTAAAGAAAACTATAACGATAACGGTACAGATTACAATGACAATTATCGTAGTGGTTACGATAAGTATAACGGTAATGTAAATATAAACGATGACGATGACGATGACGGTAATGAACAGGGAACGGAACCTATAAAAAGGCAAAATAAAATATCGAAATAGGTTAGAAAAGCCAAAATAAAATAGCGAAATAGGCAGGAAAAGGCACTAGATATCACCAAAAAGGCAAAGGAATGCACAAAAAAAAACACCCGAAAATAAACAAAAAACCATGATACAAAAAAGAAGGTAGTTTCATTTAATGACATTCGTTGTTTTTGTTAACCATTTGACTTTTAATAAAATTAGGACATTTCATTAAATTCAGGTAGCTTGAGGAGCAGTAATTTTTTTTTTAAAGCAGAAGATTTCATCAGTCCACTCAAAGATTTCGAATATGATGAACCTGAAAATTAATGCATAATATCAAAAAGGGGGTTAACGAAACTAGGTTTCAGAACGGATGAAGAAAGTGATCAAAATTATAATTATGCTAATTGCTTATCGGAGGGCGGTCTGCGCAAGCCGAATTCAAGTTTTTTGCATACATTGGAAATTTTAAAATCGAAATTTGTTGAAGTTAATGGTGATACGCTAACCACAAAGCCCAATTTTTTGCAAAATCTGATGAGAAATTTAAAAGTAAATTTTCACGAATTTCATGTGAACAAATAAAATAATTGTTCCCAATTTGTTTTTGTTTTGCATGTTAAGTTATGAGAACAATTTATTCACATGGAATTGGTGATTATAAAAATTTTGATTATTTGAAAAGAGAATTCTTTAGAACTAGATTTTTAAATTGCAAGATTGCATACAAAATAAGAAAATGAAAAAATAACAACATAATGCTCTCGTCTCCTTTAACATTACATATTTTATATATTTTTAATAAAAAAAGGTGCGAACCACGTAAGTAAAAAAATTACCAAGCACTGATAATGATTTTTCATTTGATATATTATTAAATTGGTATAAATGTGGGAAAGAAAATAGTCCGATTTATTGTTTTAATATTATAAAAAGCTCACAATTTATGAAACTTCAAACAATTTTATTATCCCTCAAAAGTTGTTTATTGAAACTACCTTCTTTTTGTATCATGCAAAAAACTATATTTATTTTAGGAATGTTTTACATGTAAAAAGAGAAAAACTATGAACTATTTTCATTATATCGAGCCTTTTTTGCGATTGTAAATGACAATTTATCGATTTTTTTTTGTAGTTGCAAATAGGTTATAAAGACTAGTTACATCGTCCTGCAAAATCATAGTTTGAATATGTACCGTTACAAAGGAAAAGTAAAGTGAATTTTACCATTGGCTTTGTTTATACTTTTTCGTACCCGCAATTTTATCGTAAGCGACAGTGTGAGTACAGTACTTTTTTTCATAGCAGTTTTACCTATAGTTTAAACCAAAGTTTCCTCAAAATTTGCTGAATGCTTAAAAACCAACTCATTACCCTCATCAAAATAAAGAGCATTCTTCCATTATATAACTGCAGCTGCAATCGCTAAGTCCAGCGTGGCCCGTCTTCAGGGATCTTTTATAAAACTCTTGCTTTCTCATGGGTTTATACAATTTAAAAGTGTAAATGGAAGATAAAAAGTATGCACCTTGCTCTATTTTCAATTGCATCGTAAGCAGCAAAATGCAGATTTTTATTCTTTTTTTACCTCGATATAGATAAACTTTGGATGATACAGCTATATTGATGTAGCATTCGAAATTTTGATTTCTCCACTTATCATTATTTTTTCAGTTCAGCCTTTTTTTATAAAATTGCACTGTTCGCTTTAAATCTCTGGATTTCCTTTAAAAAAAAAATTCCATTTTTAGGTATGAAACACATTTTAAGTCGAGAAATATAGCAATTAATTTCGAAACTTTCCAAAAATCTGCTTAATATCATGATTTTTGCACTGAATTTTTTCTGTTAAACGATTAAATTATATTTTTTTCTAATTCCTTAAAAAAAACGCTAAAAAAATAACAAATAGCGGTAGGCAATGTCGTTATTTCTGTTCCTGTTCGTATGAGAGTTGAACTGGCTTTAAAGCTGCATTTACAAAAACCACTTGTGGACAATCTATTAGATGTAGCAATCAGTTAATGTTGAAACTCATGTTGGGTTTATTCTGCTGAGTGGCAGTGTATATGTTCAATTAACTTTAAATTCCGTTTATTCAAACAATCCTTAAAGTATCTGCACTGACTAGAATACACAATACAGCGCCAATACTTTGAAAAATTGCCTCTCAGCATGTTCACGAAAAGCATCGTAAGCGGCATTATACCTTTAAATATTAAGATATGAAAAAATTAGCAGTCTTATCCAAAACCCAGCGGTTAATACTACTGTTGTCCATTTAAACCCAAATAAATTATTATTGTAATAAAAAAAATCCTGCTGTAAAATTTGCCTTTTTCGCGTACGATAAAATCGAAAATAGGGCTTGATATGAAACATTTTTTCTTTGAATCTTCGACTATTTTTTCCTTTCGAGTTTTTAACTCACTAAACTTTAATGTCTGTAGTTGTAGTAACATTGAACCACAAGATGAATTTTGAAGTTTTCTAGCAGCATTTTCACTCGATTTTCGCGAAGAAAAGCTTTGAATATGCTAAGCATGCGCTCGACGTGAGTTGATACAAGTGGCGCCCAATTTAAATATGGAACGTTTAAACTTTTATATTATCAGGAATAAGGGTTTTTTCTTGCCATTTACAATTAAAGGTAGAAAAGGCAAAAAAAGGCAAATATCTTAAAAAAGGCAAAAAATGGAATCAGGGAAAGCTAAATCGTGAACAGTTTTAATCGAATATACTCTCTCTCTCGTTAATGAATAACGCGAATATACATATGTAATAATGTGATACGAAGATCGGTAACGAACTATACCGTTAACGGTAATGATAATGATAACGATACTAATAAAAATACAAACCTCGCTAATAATATAAAAGGGCATCTTGGTATTTGAGATATCGATGGAAGTTGGATATCCAAATTCATAAATATATAAATATGTATTTATTAGGCAAAACTAGTTTGTCATTTCACGGCCCAAAGTCATAATGTCAAAAGTCTCGTTGCTCCGAAACAAGCTTGGTTGTAAACCTCAGTATGCGCTTTCTAAACGGCATACTTTGCAGGTGATCTTTTTTGGTTCATTATCTGAACCTAATGCCCGCTGAACTTATTTCAGAGAAAAATGTTTTGCAGGCTTTATGTTTGCCAATGCAACTACACACCTTACACATCTTACCACACATATATGTAATACATACTTCTATATTGGCAGTAAGAGCTCGTACCGTCCGAAAACATTACAGTACAGATATATCAAAAGAAAAGGAGCGCATACGTTTATAAATAAACATGTATACAACACATACACAAAAACGGCACTCACGTACACAATACATACAAAATGTGTGTGTGTGTGTCTTTCGGAAGTACTGTACCCTTTTTCCCTCTTGTACTTCGTACTTCGAAGTACAGTCAAATGTACTTCTTTACGATATTTTGTACTTCGGGAGGGAGATTCTGATATAAATGTTTTTGCGCTAAAAAGTGCTATAGCGATTCGAAAATTGTCGCTAACTGGTTACAGAATCTCCCTCCAGGTCCTGTTCTTCTCCGTTCTTCTGGACATTCGTCACATGGTCTGGGCGATAAATTCGTTTAAACCATTAAAGTCGCCGGGGACCGATGGCATCATATCTGCGCAGCTGCAAAGGGCTCTGAAGGTGTCGTGCAATTGGTTGGATCCATGCATGATGACCGGGTAAATCCCCAAGCCTTGGAGGGTAGTCAGTGTTGCGTTCATCCCGAAGGCCGGAAATGGTTATCATGTTTCTCCTATCAGTCACTGTCTTTCAAGAGGTCAATATGCTTATTGCAGGAAAAGGTCGGTGAATACCGCCCTGCACACATTGGTAAAGTCGTTAGAGGAAGCCTTCACGCATGAAGATTATGCAGTAGGAGCCTCTTCGATATCGATGGGGCCTTCAACAATGTCACTCCAGAGGCAATAGTCAAGTATATTCATAATTTGGGGGTTGAGGCCAACCTAATAAGCTTACTTCGTGAAAAAACTGTCGCGGCGGAGTGGGGGAGTCAATGGGAGCACTCCACAAGGTGGTGTTCTCTCTTCCCTGCCCTGGATTGCGGTTGTAAATGACCTTCTAGAGGAACTGGAAAAGTGGGCTGTCGGGTGATCGCCTATGTAGATGATGTGGAACTTTTGGTTAAGGAACGATTTCTATACAACCTTTTTGATCTAGCTCAAGGTTACCTGAACCAGGTAACTAGGTGGACGATCAGCGGCGGCGGAAGCCTAACATTGAGGAAAGGCTACGAAAGGTGCGATTGGTATTCATGCGGTGAGACTACAAATTTCGACTGATCCTTTTGTATCAGCTGTCAAGAGGAAGTTGAAGTGGAATCATCTCCATACTTTCTTTTAGACTGTCCAACCTTCTCGAGGCTTAGATGGAAAAATTTTGGCTCGCACTTGTGAACATATACTGAGCTCTCAGGGATCGAAATTAGCCGCATTCGAAATTTCGTAATCGGCTCGCATCGTTAACTTAACCCAACCTAACCTGTACTTCTTTGAGCTATGAAATAGTTGGTCACATTATACACACACAAAAACGGTTCTAGACTGTCTCGCTTTGATTTTGGAATGCTTTACACATTGAGAAGTTAGCTTACTACCAATATAGAAGCATTACATATATGTTACCTCAGATGCCATTTTTGACTCGACTAATTGACTGTATCGAAGATCGATTAATCGTCGCTATAAGACTTCGATTTTGAATTATTTTCTAATAAGAACTTCTTAAGATTTAATTTAATGCTCAGAAAATAATATACATATTTCTTGAGACTTATTTTTTAATTGGAAAAGAAATGTTGGGTCTTTGGGTTATATTTTTTATAGAAAATTCAAATTAAATTTATGCTTTATTTATCGTTTTCATTTTCCTAGTCATACTAAGCAAAAATTTAAAGAAGATTTTTATTTTCTCCCTTCCACTTTCTGAGGAAAAATAAAACTCAAAGCCAAAAACTTATTTTCTAAGTAAAAACTTCTTAAGAAACGACTTGAAACGGCAATAAATATAACTAAAGAACTAACTTTTATTTTCGAGGCAAGAAATAAAGCAGAAAATTATTTGTATTATCGAGTTAAGCAATTATAAATTAATGCAGTTAAGGGTAATCCGAGTAGCAAGAATTATGTTGGCGTATTTCTTATTTACGCAATTTGTGAACTGAAGACGGCATTCAAACCAAAATTGTTTTAGTCCATTAAATGTCTATAGGTGGTCAATCGTAAGTCTTGAAATCTACTTCTGAAATTCGAGTGGCGTTTTTATCTGTGGCCGCCAGAACCATGTCAGCTCCCGATTAGTAAAGCTTTTAATATACGACGAACATGTGTGCGCACATGTTTGCGAGTTGGCATGAAGTTTACAAAGCATTAGATTTAATGACAATAGTCAAACCACATAACATAGACCTAAATTTTCTACAGCGCAAGTACAAAGTGGAGATCGATTTTAAGCGATCGTTATCATATACCCACATATGTACATACATATAATAGTTTTCATATCAATTCAAGTCTATTTCATGCGCCCCACGCTTTTAATGTTCAATCTCATAAATTGTTTATAATGACTTTTGATAAAATTTCAAAATCAAAAGTTATCAAAAAATATTCTATGGGACTGACAGCCGGTTTCACCAGCAATTTAAATGGAAAATGATTTTTTATTTTCTGTCAATTTCCATATAAAATTCAAAAAATTAAAGTCATTTTTCACTTAAATTGCTTTCGTTAAATTGGCTATGAGAAATATTATTTTCTAATTTTTAGCCCATTTATAAAATCGTGGTATATTAAATTTTTTTTTTTATATTATTTATTCTATATTTCTATATTTCATATTAATTATTCTATATGTACATACACACGAGCACCAATTAATTTCATTTAAAGAAATGGCGTGTCGTCATTTCCGCTGTAGCGTATGCAGTGCATATTTTTTGGCGCAATATTTAACTACTTGCGGCGAGGCGACATCTAACTCTAGAGTCTTTGATATGATACCTACCGACGAGGTTGATATCTAGACTAGGCTGTATAGATACTTTGCCATATTACCTTTGCTATAAATGGTGTCTGGACACACAACATTATAAGTTGATAAAATCGTTGTAAAAAGGTTAAAGCTTTGGATAATATATTAGAAAAAAATATAAAGAATTTGAGGCCAATGCAACTATAGAAATTGTGAAAAAAATTTTAACGCACTGCGTACATGCTACCGACGGCAGTTATAAAAAGTGCTCAGGAGCCAAAAATCGGGAGCTGGCGCCTATGAATTGAACACGCCAGCAGGCAATCGTCTACCCACTGTCTGGTTTTTCTTCTTTTCATTTGATCTTATAGCCGTATAAATAACTAATAAGGCCAAGACTATAGAATACATTATTGCACTGATTGATGTGAAATTCGGGAGAGTAACGTGAATATGACGTTATCGTAGATTTGCCGGTGAGAGAGCTGAGAGTAGGGTTGCCAGATTTTGAAACGGAGAAAGGAGTACATTTATATTTTCGATCGAAAAAAAGCAGTACAAGTCCTAAAAAAGGAGTACAATTTTTTTTTAATTTTTTGTGCAATTTATTGTTACAAATTAACATTAATTAGGTACAAATAAACAAAGATATTTTAGAAATTTTTTTCAAAGCAACAATAAATGTTTAAAATAAATAACTAAATGGGCTGGCTTTTCCAATAAGGGCGGTAGTTAAAGAGATGGTGATCAAAGGGCCTAGGTGGTCAGGGGTGCTACGCCCACTCCCCCTTCGCTCACCACCTCTTCAATGACCGCCCTTATAGGAAATTTTCCCCAACTAAATTCTACAAAAGAATTCCAAACTCTTTCTGAATATATGGCCAGTTTTTTAATTTAAGCCTTATAATTAATTTAATATTTTTCTGATTTTTATACCCGAGCGCTCTGCACCTACTTGCTACGACCATGCCTACACCTTTTCACTATCACACTTAACTTTGCTTACTAAGTAGTGTTTGCCACAATTGAATGGCAAAGTACAGGGCTAGTAATAACTGTCGCACAGGCTTTTTGAAAAATAAAAGGGTCCTTTATAGCTGTTGCGAAAAAGAGTATTTTTTTGTTAACTTTGTAAATACTTTACATTAATTTTATTAATTAGTTTTAAAATTTTAATCCTTATTTGCATTTGCCAGCTTTGGGAGATAAGTTCATGCGGCACTCACGTCTTTTATAGGTGCACTTTTTCTTAGACTTTGTGTAAAAAAAAGAGAAAAAAAACTGTATAGGGTTGGTCGTATGAATGCCCTCCTAGTCACCGGTTCGGAGTCTTTTCGATTGCTGAGTATGAGGCCTTATGTTGGACAAAAGACGGAGTATAAAGGACGCAAATGGGGAAAATTAGCCTATATTTACAGAAGATATGTAATAAAATAACCGATGAAGACTTGCGTGCCGCTTGCGCTTTTCTCCCAAAACCGCTGGTAAACCCAATGAAGGTTAAAATATAAAAACGAATTAATAAAATTTTCGCAAAATCTATAAAGGTCCCTCTTATTAAAAACAAAAAAAAAACTGTGGGACACTTATCATTTGACACCCTGTATATGATAAAATATGAATAGCTGGAAAAAGGAGAACAAAAGAAATACAAAACTAATAAAGGAGTACATCTCCATATATTTTTTTTGGGAGTACAAGGGAGTACATTGCAATAAAAAGGAGTACGTGTACTCCCAAAAGCAGTACGTCTGGCAACCCTAGCTGAGAGAGATCTATCAGTATGTATATGTAAATGTATATTACACAGGCAATACCCAAAATCTGCTATGACGTCACGCTTCTGTCAAAATTTTGGCACCCTGAAATTCTGCATACGAAATAATGCATATGAAAAAACCGAAATAATGCACAATTTCGGTTGAAACCGAAATAATGTCTAAATGCACAGTTTCCATTTGCGCAATTTCGGTTCCCCGCTGAATTATTAGTTGTGATATCTACTCGGCAAAGTTACAGTACAAAATGAAGTTTTTATACTTGTTCGTCGTCTGTAGAGCAAGTATGTGCGCACACATGTTCGTCGTGTATGTGCAGCTTAAAACAGCACCATTAACTCTGAGGTCTGCAATGTTCCAAATGAAAGCTTTTAAACTCTACTTTCAAAAGAAATATGGTAAAAAACTGTTATCCAATATGGCGGCCAAAACCACGTGACAAATGCTAAATTTAAAAAAAAATTAACCGATTTCTATCAAATTTGGTATATGGAATTTTGGGGGTCCTTAATGACGAATCCGAGATGGCGAATCGAATATGGGGGACGGAATTTTTGAACATCGTTGGGTTTTCGCCAAAACTGGTATACTGGGGTTTTCGGGGTGGCTAAGTACGAATACGAGCTTGGATTCGCAACTCAATTCCAATTGTATGGCATTCTAAAAGGCATACGCACACGTACACAATTAAACAATTTCGAATAAATTCAAAAACAACAACAATAATAATAAATTTTGAAGAACGAATGCAGTTGAAAAACTCTATAAACACTTAAAAAATAAAGTCACATTAAAACAATTTTTGAAGTTTTCAACATTTTCGAATTTTTAAAGTTCATTTCGAATTTATTATGTTTGTATTGTAATTAATTCTTTCTCTGATACTTGAAACACATTAAAAACGTCGTG
The DNA here is from genome assembly GCF_001687245.7 of Rhagoletis zephyria. Lineage (NCBI taxonomy): Eukaryota > Metazoa > Arthropoda > Insecta > Diptera > Tephritidae > Rhagoletis > Rhagoletis zephyria. Next base: position 465,768 of record NW_016157088.1, on the reverse strand, counting down.
CCACTGGCCACAGCTTCCGATTTCTTAACCTCATCATCGTAACGCTTGTCGATGGCAACAGCAATTATTTAAACACGGCAGCTACATCATGAATTTGTTTGAGTTTGACATAAAAGAACAGGAAGAATCTAATCTGTCCCTAGAAAAATAGAAATAGATCTAATCTGGCCACAGCTGCAAATAATTATCTACATACATAAGAGTACGTGTAAAAAAATTTGACAGCTTTGGTCCGTGTTTCCATCTTACCATCTTCTTTTTAAACTTAATGATTTTTTTATAATGCCACCGACAACGAACTGCAATAACGATGGATACAGTAATCCATTCGGTTTAAAAATCATAAGTCGATGTTCAGACACGAAAACTTTTGTTGCGGAAACTCGAAGCTTGTAGGGGAGAGAGCGACGAGCGAAGGGGACGGGTACCGATTCGCCCGTACTCGGGAAACACGCTCTGTGCTCTCGTTCGTCTGAGTAATTCAAGTTGGCGGTTCACAGCTGGAAACAACAATTNTAGGCAATTCTTCGACAACTTGGAGGACCTTAGATGCGTCGAAATCAGGGATCTTCTAAAATTCGTTCAAAGTTCAAAATGGTTTTAGGAGGGATCGGGAGTTGCTGACCCAACATGCGGCATCACAATGGGCCCTGAGCATAAGTGTGTCTTATAGACGACCGCGACAACCTAACCTAACCTTCCGTGTTTGAACGCAGACTAAGGGTAAAAACTTGCGGCCATTGTCATCTAATTTACGACATTTGTTTCCTCTACTTCTAGAGTATGCAAACAATTTGAAGGAATTGCAGAAAAAAGTCCTGAAAACACTCCTTCTAAGGATGCAACACTCAGCCCTCTTCAATTAGATCTCTTCGAAGATAACTTAATCTTTAATAACCCTTCTTCTTTTTCAGTATCAAGAGTGACTGAGTCGTATATTCTTTCTTACAGCGAAGTGGAACTCTAAAGTATGCTGGAAAGCTTAAGGGATAAATTGAGTCCACTAGAAATTCATGATCCTTTAAAATTGCCTATCATCACCATAGCTCCAAACACATGGAGTATTAACAAAATATCTGAGGAATTGCAGTAGGTTGGTTGGTTGGTGATCCCAGAGGGACTCTTCGTCGGATACTCTCCATTTATTGAGCTTTAGGTTCCCCTGGGTTAGCAGAGTTAGGTCTAGGACCTCTTCTCAACCACAAAAGTCGGTGACAGGTAATAAAGTCAATGGAAATAAGGTCAATTGACTTTATTTCCCACCCTGGTGCGAAATAAAGTCAATTGACATTATTACCTTTTCAAAAGCGAAATAAAGTCAACAAAAATTTGGAAATAAAGTCATTGACGCTATTTCCTCATTCAAATGGAAATAGCGTCAACAATGCTTAAAGTATATCGATTCATAGAAAAAAATGTTGTTCTTACAATAAACATTGCCCCGTAAGTGTTGTTTTTTAATAGATGAAAAAGGTTATTGCCAAATCCTCAGTGTTGTGATATTAATCCACACACAATCATGAACTACCACCATTTGATTTTATTAAAAAATTTAAATTACGAATATGTAAAAACACGATGCGAATAACTAAACGCCTGCGCACAGCTGGAATACGAGAAATATTTGAAGGAAGAGTGTAGAAATGATCCATAACTTGCAAAACATGTTTCGTTTCTACAAAAATAAAGCGAACATTATTAAATTGAAGCAACAGTACATGTCCAAAAACCCCGGAGGAACACTGAAAGAATTCTGTGTCTTAAGTTAGCATATTTTGAACGAATTCGGAATGTCTAAGGTGGAAAATAAACCAAATTTTCTATAAGGAAACAATTATATAAAAAGAATTTTCTTACACTGTATTCATGTGTCCGCCACCAATTTGTGACGACATCATTTAAAAGCAGCTAAGGAGAATGACGACACTATTTATTAGATGGCACATTCAACGAGCCAATGTGCCAAAATGCGGGTATAAACAATTATTGATTATTTAATATCGGAACCGAGATCATATAAGTTAATTGATTGGTTTTCACACACTTTTGAAACACAAATTATATGCTTTTTTACTGCAGATAAGTTGTTGCCCCAAAACACAGCAGAAATCTTCCAATCAGGGCTGGCAACTATCCTTAGTTATGAGGTGCGATATTGAGGATAAAAAAGTGCCAAAGTGTGCCAAACAGAAAAATAAAAGTGCCATTCCTTTTAATCATTCACATTTAGCAATAAAATAAAGCTACATTTTCCAAACAAAAGTGCAATCATAAAATAAGATAAACCAGTTGAATAGCCTTTATGAATTAGAAAATTTTAGTTGAGAAAAAGAAGTGCACCCAAAGGATTTCACAGAAATGTATTGAAATGTTATTTTTTTACAAAAGTGCCATTTTGGCACTTTGTGCCAAATTGAAAAATTAAGTGTCATTTAAAGTAAAATAGGGACAAATGGCACGGTTTGAGCCAAGTTGGCATCCCTGCTTCCAATAACTTACAAATATAAAAATGTGAAATATCGAGGGCTTGAATTTATTAATACCCTCAATTTGCACAAAAACTAATTTTTGATTTTAGAAACCATCTGGGACTTATTACCTGTCGTTATATAAGGTAGCATTAATATCACTGATGACAGTTAAAGCGTAGGTGGATTTTTATATCAGAATTTCATCTTTGTGAAAAGTGTGCAGATAGAGGGTATTTTATTGAATATAATCCCTCGATGTTTAAAATATATAAAAATTTTATTTCAACGTATACAAAAGTAAATCTACCTGCATTACAGCACGGAGGGAGACGGGGAAGGGGGGCCGGGGGGCCGCGGCGCGCGCTGTGTGGCGCGCTGACGCGGGCCGCCGCGAAGCTAAGCAAATTTAATGTTTGAAAGAGAAATAGTGTCAATGGATTTTATTTCGTTTTTAAAAAGGTAATAATGTCAATTGACTTTATTTCGTACCAGGGTGGGAAATAAAGTCAATTGACCTTATTTCCGTTGATCTTATTACCTGTCACCCAAAAGTCATGGGTACTAGGAAAAATGAAGGTAGGTAGATTGAAATAGTATCTCACCACTACCGTTGGGTTCCGAGCTGCCACATAATGTGTGCCTTGAATTCGCATCGCAGCAGAGTAATACTGGATTAGCTCCTGCTAGCCTTTGGACGACTTCCTGTGGCGGACACAGCTTGTGGTTCGCCATTTATACGGACGATATTATACAACTTCGTTCATTCATCAACTCCAAGTTGACGACAGTGCTATCCGGAGAGCTGATATTGGAACATAAGAAGGCTTTGATGTGTATTTTTAACTGATAAACCAATACAGAAGAGGTTATGGCGGGCGTCGGTAAAGCCCTTAATATCCAGGTCCCTTACCCAAGGTTCCTGAATCAATGAGATGTCGATGTCTTCCTCTCTTAGGAGGACAAGAAGTTTGTCCGAGGCGGCCTTACAGTTCCTAACACGCCTAATGGCTCAATACATTCTTCGTTAAGCCTCAGAAGGTACGAAGAGCTCTGCGCGCCCTCCAGAGGCTTCTCTGTACGAATGACTCCCCGGCCACTCCCCCCAAATTACCGATCATCACTATACGCCGTATTTTGTTTTCTACAGCGATTTCCTGCAGACTTTTTCATTCATAACTAAGGGGGTGTGTGAATCAGTAACAAAGTTCTGTGGGGAACGTTGGTGAATGACATTTTTACTATGGTGAGACAGTTTTGCCAATCTACTGTGTGCAATGAAATCTTTTTTGACAGCAGTAAATTTTTGACAACCGCAGAAAAATATACTATAAATTGAAGTGAAATAAATAAAAATAAAAAAAAAATACCATCATTGATTGTAGTTCATCAATTTAAGCTTTTGATCAATTTAATTTTAATCAATTAAAGCTTTTAAAACCTTAAATAAATTTATTTACAAGAAATATTTAATATAGTGTAATACTTCTTAATTTTTGCCACCACCAGAAACTCTATTTCCTAATATTTTATTGTTTTTATTTAAATTTGAGGCAGAAAAATTATACATATGAACAATCTTTGCAATTGTCAAAATTTTCTATACATTTGTCAAAAATTTCACTAGCCTCAGAGCTAATTCACTTAAAATTGATGATTGCGATAACTACTTAGCAGACAATTAGATTATTAAAAATTTTTGGATAATGGGCGTGGCGCCGCCCACTTATGACCAGAAATGTGTAACTCGGTAACCGATTTATGAATTTCTACCAAACTCCTAACCTTGCACTTAATAACCTTGGTACGGAACAGCAATTTGTTGAAAATTCAAATCGGACCAAGATTACACCCGCTTCCCGTATATGTAACGGTAAATTTCAGAAATACAGAAACTCTCTTAACAATAAATAAGACTCCTATAGACTTAGGAATTGAACGTGACACCGCCTACTTTATGACTGCAAAGGTGTATTTCGGTAACCACTTTATCTATTTCTACCAAACTTGGTTCAATTATATCATTAAGTCTAACTCAGCATATTATCGAAAACGTTTAAATCGGGAACACACCCCTGCTTATCATGCAAAGGTAGTTTAGAGTAAGTTGAAAATACAATATTTGATACCTGCGCCGGGTATATAAAGTGCGGTTTCGCCCAAACTTATACTTCTTTAATTGTTTTTAATTATTTTCCTTTATAAATGGTACATAAATTTACGACTTAAAATAATTATTTTTGTTAACAGCAATGAAATAAAACTGTATTAGGTTACTATTCATTTTAAAACAATAAAATATATTTAAAATAAATAACTAAATCTTTAGCAATAAAAAATTGTGAAAAACAGGTTAATAGAAAATGTGCTAAGTCCAAATTAAAAGAACAAAATCATAAAGAGAAATGTGGTAAGTCCCAAAAGAGCCTATAAGTCTGCAACAGCTGTATTTTGAATACGCGAACTAAGGAAGAAAAGGCATTTTCAGATTACGAAAATATTAACAACAAAAAAAGTTAGGCGGTTTTTTGTCCCTCCTGAAAATTTAAAAAAATGGACTTAGAACGTTTGCGAACTAAGCCAACGATACACGTTACATATTCTACATTTAAATTACATTAAATTCATTGAACCATGAGTCAAAAAAATCTAATAACATTTTTATTTGCTAATAGCATTTCATTCGTAGGAACTTTGTAGAACTGATTTCAAAACAGGAACAATTATTTATTTTCAAAAAATCCCGAGCAAACAATACCGAGTGTTGAATTTTCCAGCATTTTCCAGCAGCTTGGTTTTGTTTAAGTTAATTTTTCGGAAAATTCTTTCAACATTTGCAGAGTTATGAATAAACTTGGACAAAACAGGAAATGCCAGTTACTTATCTGATCGTTTTGTATTCAAGGCAGTTGCCCGAAAGTATTAAATGTTCAAACACTGCGCTCTATTGAAATCTTAACGGTGAAACTTCCGAATCTCAATGTCCACAGCTTTGACATAGATTAGATGGTAATGGTGAATTCTTTTCTTCCAAAAATGTTGCACTTCCCCGGTGAAAAATGTGTTTGATGCTATACTCAACCCTTCAAAAGGACAAGTTGTTGCAATCAAAAACCGATATTTTTTTCACAACTGCTGTTGTTTTTGTGCGGCACCAATTTACACTTTCAGCTATTTTGGAGTTGTGGAAACTACCCTGCAGAACTAGCGCAGAACTAGACATTTTGCCAACAGTACTAGTAATAGCTCAATACTCAACCAAACTGCCCAGTTTTACACGGCCCAGTGCGTTACTTTGCAACTCATTTTTAATCGGTTGCGTTTTAACAGTTCTAAAGTATATAATCAATTGAATTGAAACACAAGAAAACACCTTATAGACATTTAGTAAATTTTATTACAATTGTTTCGATGTCTCATAGACATCATCCTCAGACAGAGTCAGAATTTCAACTAAAACTAAAACAAAAAATGTGATGTGAAAGCGTCAAATGGAAGAACGAAAAAGCGTTGACCAATACATACATAAATACAATACATATGTACATACATAAATACGACACTAGTTTACTAATACTAGTTCTAAAGTAGTTCTATTTTGTTTAGTTTTAGTTTTCATTTTATTCTTATTTTATTTTTATTTAATTTCATATGTTTCTCTTCATTTTTTAAGCACCACGCAACAATTTAAATTCATCTAATCTGAAAACTTACAACTGGCTAAACCGCGATTTAAACTTGAGACCAACGATGTTAGAGTCGGGGGTCTTCTCGCGGGGCTACTTTCGTATTGTGAGAAACTTTGACGACAGCGCAACTAGCTCATGCAAGTTTCAACTGTCCCGCTCTGAAGCCGTTTTGCATTAGTCCAAAGGCGGTTCTGCCAGACTGTCTCCATATTTTGCTGCATGGTATTAACGAAGGAAATGTTGTGTTCTGGGCCAAATACACATGTGTATGCAAATAGTTTCACCCCTGCTTGCTTCAAAGCGCCTTTTTGGTTAGTTGACTCACGAAAAAGGTTGTACACTTGTTGCAGGCTTATAATTGTGCTTGATGCTTGGTGATGTTTTAACGACCGCCTGTGATGTAAAAGGTCTACTTTTGCCGATTCCGCTTTGAGAGGGCAGTGGCAAGCCGTGCAATATTCTTCAAAAACACCGCTTTTAGTCCCCTTTTTTGTCAACCATTTTTAAGGCATGAATCGGTTATCTAAACATTCAAAAACGAACGTGATTTTTTAGACTGAAGATAGAGTATTACAATAACTATTCCACTCGTATGTACATGTAAAAAGCTATGATTACCTTAGACTTGTCTTCCTCTGAGGAGCAACATTCATCAGTCGTTTTTGAACAAGAAGATTCAACCATCCACGCTAAAGATCCTTCAGATGTATTAGGAGCATGTTTCAAAAGTGAAACTAGAAGTTTAGAATTGCTAATGTACACCCAAGGAAGCAATATTAACTGGCTAAAAACTTTTTGAATAGTCGAAAACGAGGTTTACAAACACCATAAAATCTCTTTATTACAGTCAACAGGACTATCAAAGAAACTATCAAGTTTATGTACGCAAGATTTAACCCTGCTCCATCCGTACCTCAATCATGAAGGGCCATGCGTTTATTGTTGAAAACGAAAAATTTTAAGTAAACAGTTTCTCCACTGGTCTGCCCTGGGCTTCAGTATTAAGTAGATCTGTCAAAATGAATAAGACAAAAAAAAGTCAACAGTAAAATAAAAAATATATAAAAAAAAATTTTAAAATTTAAAAAAATGCCAATTTAAATTGTATGTGTGGGAGAGTGAGTTCGCGTTTACGCGTGGCTTTATTCGCTATACTGGATTTAAGTTTTTACCGTATCGCTTTTGAAAGTGGAGGTCATGAATTTTCATTTGGGACGTTGCAGACCACAATAGAGGTCACGAGGTTCTGGCGGCCATATTTAATGTGCCATGTTGTTCGATATAAGCGCCACTCGATTGTAAAAGTAGACCTTTCAATTGACCACATATAGACATTTAATGGACTAAACCAATTTTGGCTTGTATGGGGTTTCCCGTTCACGAAGAATGCCTCACATGTATATGTACGTATGCATGCATATCTTTAGTATGATATACATATATACATTAGGGTTCTTTCAACTTCAAAAATTTATGGAAATACCTAAAAAAATCCATGAATATTCGAGCTCTTAATATTAATATTAAATGCCCGACCAAGGCGGACAAAGTTTTCCCGATTAAAATACATGTAAACTTAGATCTTTTTTCTTTAAATTCTATAGTTCAGAGGCATTTTATGGAATAATCTTGGTCAATGATTGGGTTTCTTCAGAATTTAGTGCTCTAAAAAGTGTCCATTGCGGCGTAACCCTAACTCCCACCAGCGAAGTAGTACATAATCGAATTTCGATTTATTTTTCGGTCATGGTATACCATTCCCGTAAATCACAGCCCTAGTTGGTTTCCCGTTAAGCTTAGATTCGATTTGATATTATGTATCAACTAGGAATGACGTAGGCTTGGCAACCAAGAAACATATGCTGAAATAATTCCACCTAATCGGGTTCCTTGCTGCTGCTACAGTAAGAGTAGAACTCCACACCAATCATTTTAGGCGATATGGCCAGTGTTGCCACAGACAAATGTTTTTCTAACCAAAATGTCCTACCATAACCAACCAAAACCTACCAAAATTCAATTCAATGATTCATAACATTTAGTAAAACTAAAACACACCTAGTGCAATAAAAACAAATTAACTGCAACAATTCATTTTAGTGTACAGACACTTATGCTGCATTTCCCCTAGGTATTAAATGGCAAAATTTTTAATGGCAAACTTGGGCATTAAAAAATATTCTCGGCATAAAATAGTCATTAAATTCATTTCCACATGGCATTTTTTAAATGCCTCCAATTTTTTGTAATTTCAATACCTAGTGGAAATTCGGCATTATACAAATCGTCACCTTAAATGAAAAAATACGTAACAACCATCATCGTTGAAACGCAAAAAGTCATAATTAATAAAAAATTCAAAATTCACTCTTTGAATTATATGATGGATTTCATCGAATTACAACTCCCCACATCATTTTATGAATTACGATGTTTTTTATGTATAATATGTATGTATTTATTTATTGAATCTTTCATTCGAACCTAACAATAAGTTTTCAAATCTTACAAACAACCAATTAATTTAAAATTTCTGCGGCAATGCTTAGAAATTTTGTATTTTTTTACATATATATTTATTGCAGTTGTTGCGGCTGTTGCGGCTGTCGGAATGGACAATATTCCGAGCAGCAGGATCGCTGGATAACGTGTTGGGCAGGCGGTCTGAAAGTACAAATTCCAAAGCTGCACTGCCTTTGCTTCTTTGTATTTAAGTAATTACAATCCGGTTGCTGTGTTCGGTCGGTAAGGACAGGTTTCCGAGCCGCACTGACACTGGTGTTGGGTAGTCGGTCTGAACGGACGAGTTCCAGAGCCGAAATTTATATATTGCGGATATCGAAATTTATTATATTGCGCATCACTTGATAATAGCGGAAAAATCCTTTCTTTTTAGTCTTGCATATCCCGGGCTAAGAAGATCTCTCGCTAGTAGATTTGGATGGTTCATTAACCATGCTGAGTAACTGGTGCTTAGCCCTCTTATGCCCTCATGCACCGTATTTACATTAAGAGCTTTGTGGATATTCGTATTTTTTATGTACCATGGTGCTCCGCATATGGCGCGTAAATTTTCGACTGCAGTATTTGAAGTCTATTCAAAATTAAATTGCACGCTGTGCCCCAAATCCCGATTCCGATTACGATGTTGTTACGTCTTTTTTGCATTTCAGGTGACGAAATGTATGTCTCTTTACACACACATACATATCGTCACTAGATACGAATAAAGATGCGAGCTCGAAAGTTGACCTCGAAAAAAGACGCGTAAAAACTTCGGCGAAGAAAGACTCTTAACATAGTTGACGGAGAAGAAAGACGTGTTGACCTCTTTGACGGCGAAGAAAACCGCATAAACTATGTTTCGCTGTTAACTATGTTTGCGAGTGTAACAGTATACGAATTTACTAAAGAGTTTTCGGGAACGATGTTGAAGTAATAGTCCTCGGCTAGGTATGAATCTAGGTTTACGCATTTTTCTTTGCCGAAGCTTTTCAAGTGTCTTTTTCATAATTTTTTCACGCGTCCTTTTTCGCCGTCAAAACAGCCGCGCATCTTTACTCGCGCTGCGACCTAAGAAGATCTATTGTGCTAAATCGTAACTGTAATCACTCCACCTTAGGCTATTTTAAAAGCTAGACACTTTGGACGGTGCCATGTTCCAAATTTTAGATGGAGGAGACAATCGTTCTCCAAGGTGTATCAGTATACGATTCATGCTTCGTGGGCAGGTACTCTGGGGTTTCCTTCACCAGTCCACAAAACTTACAGGCGATCTCTTCAGAAATACCCATTTTATTCAAATGGTACCATAACTTGCAGTGTGCTTTCAGTTAGCAATTAAGAGTTCTAAGTTCAAGGAGTCTTTCGGAGTTTCTCCTGGAAGGAGTTATGTATGTCTTTGATTGTCTTATTCCCTTTGACTTCCGCCAGTGGGCAGCAATCTGAGATTCTTTCCAGCTCCTAAGTAGCAATGAATCTTTTAGATGTACCGCAGAATGACTCGGGACCATGCAAGCGCATTTGGGCTCCACACTTTGCGAGACTAGGGATGAAACGATACCATGCAGGTATCAATACTTTTACTTGGAAGTATTATCGAAAAAAAGTATCGATGCCTGAAAAATATCGGACCTAAAGTATCGACACCTACTCGTACCGGTACTCATTGTGTATTAGGTTAAATTTATATTTTTTAATCACAAGTTAATGATCCTCTGGGAATCCTTAGCTCCGAATAATAAAATTTAATAATGTAAAAAAATAAATAAATAAATAATGATGAATGGTATTTACAGATACATATACATTGGAAAAGATTACAAGTTAACCTTATTTAAGAAAACATTTATTAATAAAATATTTCACCGGAAAAATTCTTCTTTTGTTGTACTTCCCAAGAATAGAAGTTTTTCCAAATGTTTGCCAGTCAAACGATTTCTTGACGTGGTTATTGTTGCTACTGCTTTCGAAAAGAATCGTTTGCAAGGAACAGATGTTGCAACTATGTATATGTGAATATAATCGTGCTTGTTTATACAACAAAGGAATGCAGTTTTCAGCTCCTCCCATTCTTCTAATGGGTTCGACTTCAGGGAGGATACTGGGCTGGATAAAAAAATAAACGTATTTTTTTTTTAACAGAAAAAAATTTGCAGGTCGCGCTAGTCGGTTTTTTATAAAAGCGCCGATGTTTTCAGTTTTTTTCTTTTCGTGACATGTTATAGCTAAAAATGTGGTTTTTACATGTAATTACTCAGATATTATTGGGGAATATTCCCTTTCGAAAAGAGACTGCTCTATTAAAACGTTGATACTGAACGTATTAAGCATTGCCATGGGTTCAAACTCGTTACCAGGGGATTTCTGGCTTCGCTCAAAATGGCGTTACCAAAATTGCAATGAATTTGAAAAAAATGGTTGGATTGGTTCGAAACTCGGAACTCGGGAATTTTTGGGGTCGTTGATTACGAATCTGAAGTCAATTTAAAATGCAAAATGGCGGATACTGAAAGTTTTAAGCACTGTCATGGGTTGAAACTTGTTACCAGTGGGTTTCTGTGTACGAGTCTGACGTCAGCAGATTTTCAAAATTCAAAATGGCGGATCGCAATTCAATCATTTTTTTGTCATTTAAAAAATCTGACATCAGATTTGTAATCACCGACCCCAGAAACCCCCTGGTAACGTGTTTTAACCCATGACAATGCTTCAAACTTTCATTTTCAACGTTTTAATTTTAGTAATTTTTAAGAAATTGATCGCCATGTTAGATCTGCCGTTTTGAATTTAAAAAAATTTACTTAAATTTGTAATCAGCGACCCCAAAAACTACCGAGTACCGAGTTTCGAACAAATCCACTAATTTTTTAAAAAATTGATCGCTATATTACTACCGCTATTTTGAGTTTTGAATAACTAACATCAGATGCGTAATCAGCTAATATTGACAATAACAAGGGTATACGTTTGTACTTAGAACTGAGGTACATGTTTGCGGTCGCCGTTATACGAACGCAACGGTAAAAAATTCGAGTAAACAAGGTTTCCAAAATATTTGGATATACATATTTTCTATTTTTTTGCAAATAGCTATTACCAACTCATTGTTATGGAACCTACCAAAAACCAATCTAGCCTACCAACCTATCAAATGGAAAAAAACCTAGCAGTTTTGGTGGGAAAGGCCCATGTGTGGCAACACTGGTTATGGATTTCAGCTCTCACGCCAACATATAAATCTTATCTATATACATAAATTTATGAAATTTTTTGCCGTGTAATAAAAATTTCTTAAGTTATAATTTGATCGCAGCTCAAAGTATGCGCGGCCTAGTCAACTGCATCCTCCGGACAATGCTTCCGAAGCCTTTTGCGGATTCTGCCAGACTTACAATCATGCAGAGGTGGTAAATGAACTTTACCACAGTGTCCACCCACCATTTTTACTTGAATACTTTTTTTATAAATACATGCATGTGTAAAATACATAAATTCATAATGTGGAAATAATAATAGCAATGCTTATGCAAAAAAATGGACTCAATAGATAGCGCTGCGATGCGATGGGTTCCTAAATATCCCCTTACGTCTGGTCTGATTTGGCCAAATTGAGGATGGGTTTAAGTAGGTATGCACACAAAAAGCGAAAAATTGTGTAAGTGCACCTCTGTCTCACGCTCTGATACACCCTAAATCACATCACGGGTGTATCAAGAAGAAGTGTTTTCCATTTAGGAGACAACACAAAATCTTGATCAAAGACCTAGAGAGAACAAACCAGTATTTTTCTTCTGCGGCAGTCAGGCAGCCCTTAAAGCTTTACACTCACACGTAGACAACGAAAATTCCATTACTGAATACCATAGATCTATGATCGAGATAGCCCAGGTTTATGGAATCAAATTAATATATGTCCTCACACTCCTGGATATAAGACAATTTGTAAAGGTGGCGAATTAGCAAGGAAAGATTCGACCACATTCTTCAACCTGTGAAACAGCGAGGATTCTTGGCCCTCCTATAACAGAAAACACACATATGTGCTCTCCAGTTTCCTTATAAGGACTTTTATTGGCTTACATGGCAAAAGACTGGAGGTTGACGCATCTGACCAATGTTGTCGTTGCAAGTTCAAAGGAGAAGAATACTCTCGATTAGAAAAGATCTCACAGGTAGAAAAGGGAGCATGGTTAAAGCTCATGATATCGAAAGGAATTAGTATTCCATATTATATCTAGCTCTACTATTCTTGGCCTATGTGTGGGGAAGGTTCTGCTCTTTAGTTGCTTCAACCTGGATTGAAAATCCTTCTTTACCCATTTTGAACGGTAGTTTTGCATTGGCCAACGCAAAAGATCTTACCAGGCTCCGCGAAGCAGGATGGCATGGGCTAGTAGTTGAATAAAGTGCTGAAATCCTGAAAAGTGGTGTACGCCTGAAAAGCGTTTTGTGGAGTTCTACTCTAAGGACTTGAGATGATGTTGATCCTCATCGAGGGATACGTCTTGCTTGGCTAAAATATCTCTTTAGGCCGCCTCCAATCTGCCCGTGACCAGAAGTATTTAGCCACCTTGCTGGCCGGACGCTCATCTTACCAACAGCAGGCCATACATATGTGACCAACGGAGCCCCCACACCCTCTTTACTCGGCGACAACTCCTCAAAAGTGCCCTGAGTCTGTAGTTTCACGCGATATCGTTTAAAGTAATTTTTTATAAAATTTTCTCTTGACATTTCAACCATGAATGGGATTATGGGGGCGGGCCAAGGTGGTTGGTATTCAGCTTCGGTTGCTTACTTTCGACGATTGCATTAAAAAATATTCCTTTAAATGTATGTAAAATAGCATGTTTGTAGTCATAAATTATTTTCACTTTAAAATAAATAAAAATCTTGCTAGAGCGCCTACTAACACACACACACTCATTTCACATTTAGTTAGACACACACACACTTATTTCACATTTACATATCGTACTTTAAAGTACAAAACCGTGTATCGTCATTCTGCAAAACCGCGTAACTGACATTTGCTGCCAAAAATTGGATTTGCTCACTCAAACTCTTGGCTCAACCTTATCCATTCGTCCTGAAATATACCAGCCAGAAATGCGATTAAAAAAAAGAGAACCATTTTGAAATATGAGTGTTTTTACTCCCTAGAAAATAATTTATGCAACCTCACATATGCGGTTTTGTATTTTGTTGATACGCGGTTTTGTACTTTAAACGACGATATGTATGTATGTATATATGTATTGTACTAAAGTAGTAGTAATTGTATCTATTAAAATAGAAAAAATAAAACTTTATTTTGAAATACTTTTAGTTCTTACTCTATTGAATACTTGATTGTCATTAAATATGTGTGTCCGTGCATTTTATGATACATATGACATACAATTTTGCCTCTATGTACATTTTACTTAATTTCTTTTTTACTTTCAACTACTTGATTTATGTCTAGGTAATAATATGAAAAAGTGCCGTGCCCGCTTTGGCTTAGATCAGCAGAACCAATGGTGCAAACCCTGCAGGTATGTATTCGGGATACCTATCATTTTTATACAAAGATATGAGAATAATACATATATATACGTTAATTTCATTCTTTATATACATAATTGAGTGCTTGAAACTAGATATTGGACATATATTTCTGGTCAGTTTAAAACTGGACACAAAATTTTGATCATATGTATATGTCTATGCTGAACATGATTCGTTCAGTCCACAGCTGGGCCTTGGTTTTAGACCATTTAAACACTGTACTCAACTTTTTAAGAGTTTAATAAATCGATATTATTTTTTATCATGAATATTTCTATATGGAACGCAAACGGATTTTCAAAGCATTTTCTTTAATATAGATATACTTCTTTTATCTGAGACCCACTTCAATGATAAGAGGCACTTTTAAGTCCCAGACTATTAATTCTATCACAAATTACATCCAGACAATAAAGCGCATACCGGTTCTGGGATTTTAATACGAAGGGCAAAATGCACCAGAAAACAAAAAGTTGTGCCCCAAAAAAGCTCTCTAGGCTACAAATATTATTGTCGAATGTTTAAAAAGGCCTTTAACCATCTCCGCAATACCTACATGTACACACACAGTCAAGACTAAAGATTAAGAAAAATTTTATAAAACTCTTGGAAACAGAGTTTTAGCTGGAGGCGACTTTAATGCTAAACATATTTACATACTAATACATAATTCCCAAAGGAAGCCAGCTATACTTTGCTTTAAGCAAATTTGAGTTACTCTCGCTTTCCTCCGGAGCGCCCACTTACTGCAGAAATAAAATCCCGGATCTAATTGATTTTTCAATATATAAAGGCATATCACCTAGTACGATGTCATGCAAGTCAAGTTAATAATAGAACGTAGCTAAAAATAGAAACAACCAAAACAACGACATGATCAAATCTAGAAAGCAGGAAATTAGTTGCCCTTGATTGCCGTTGGGTTGCCAAAATAAAAAAAAGTGGAAAAGCAACAGTTTACATGGTGGACTTGGCTCAGGGGGTAAAACCACCAGCTTAGAATCACGAAGTTGCTGGTTCAAGTCCCAGTTAACTCGATGAAGAAGTCTGATGAGGAGATGTCATGGTCTCCGAAATAGCAGCAATGATTTCTACCAAATGTAAATATCGTTGCTTTTCCCCAAAAATTTTCATTAAAAACGGCCTCAAGCTCAATAAAATGTTTCAATGTATTTCATGGATACTAAAAATTTCAAAACTCGAAATCTCTGCGAAAAAAATACACACTTGAGCAAACCTAACGGCATTTAAAAGAGTGCATCTTGTACTTTCATATCCTCTGTATTGATTTTTTTTTTTAAATAGCGATACCTCAAAAATCTGACGTGATAGAGCAATTCTACTATTTTATTCTGATTCCGATTCAGCACTCCAAAATCCTTCGGAAATATATGTTAGATTAGATTTAGAGGAGAGAGCAGGGCGACCGAAGCGATCTATTGTTAGAAACCTCTATTCGAGTAAAGGTCTTCTTTGATCCGCGTATTGCTAAGAAACCTCGCGACGTCCTTTGGCTGAATGCCATGTAGATCGTGTGCTTCTAGGTATGGCTGGTGAGCGTTGGAAGCGAAGTCTGGTGAAGGTCTCACAGTGGCACATAGTGTGCTCTGCTCCTTCGTGTTCTTTTCTGCAACAACTTACACTGATCAGAGTTAACAACTCCTATGTTTGACAAGTGCTTCCTTGCCCTACAGTGGCCAGTATGAAAATCTGTAACAATTCTTACTTCATGCCTACTCCAGAATGAAGAACTAAGCCTACGTATTTGTCCAGTAATGTTCCACTCCGTTTTTCATGCATATATAGTATCTTCGCCTAACGGAGCTCCATGACAGGTCAGTAAAGGGTACTGGGCTCGTGAATCCCTCGGCAGCCCCACAGGAATTATGTATTAGTATGTAAATATGTTTAGCATTAAAGTCGCCTCCAGCTAAAAATCTGTTTCCAAGAGTTTTATGGGTACCGGGACACATATATTCCCGCCAGAAAAGGAGCAGGGTATACCCGGTCCCTGCAGGCGATATAAGTATTAAAAGGTGAAGGCAGTCTCACAGCAGCTTTGAGGTGTTTGTTGGTTGCCTCACTTTCCAGATACTGCCTCAGGCATAGTTCAATGGCTAGGACCTCGGCCTAAAGAAATATGTAGTTACCTTGCCCAATGCTGGTGAAAAGGAGCCGTCTGGGTTGTATGCCGTAAACTCCTGCACCGACGCCGTGGTCAGTCTTAGAGCCATCAGTATACCAGAGGTCGTTCTTTGTCCTAGTTGTTCCTGTCGGGGAAAAATACCTTGAAGTATTGTGTAAAGTTAAACCTCGGAAGACGCAGGTCCACAAATCTAAGGTGCAGCCCATCTTCTTGTCCTCCACATTGTCCCCTGAGATCAGCCTTGCTGTAAACTGTAGAGCCTATTCCTTGTTGCCCACTTAGGCCAACCGTTGTAGCTTACTGAGCCTGGAGCTACGTGGAATTCACTTCCGCGTTCTTATACCATACGGATGCGGAAAAAGTTAAAATGGATTTGGAGATGGCATCATACATCCACCTTGCCAGTACATAGGGTTTCTGTTGACCGTTGTTGGCGTGTGTTATTAAATAATTTGAGTTTACATAAAGGCTTATTGTACGACATTACTAGCTCATACGTAAGATTAAAGTTGTTTTTAGTTATTTAGGGGAATATTCGAAAAATCCGTAGATAAATTCAATTGGTTTTGATGTTTTTTGTAGAATGAAACTATAAGAACTTTATTCAAATATAGTTTTATAGTACTACCTCAGAATATCCATAGATGAGCTCAATTGGTTTAGATTTCCTAATTAAGCTATGCGAATTTAAATTTAGTTTAATTTTTTTGTAAAAAAAAATCCGCCAATGACTTCTAGTTTTTAAATCCGGAGTAGCTATTTCCTTGTAGTCATATCAGTCGCGCTGGTTTAAACCAGTGCTGCCGCTGTCACTTGAATTGAAGTTTTTCACGTCACTTTGGGCGCTTGCACTTTGTCACTTCATTTACTTCACTTTCCACAAATTAGATTTATCTCCAAAATCTGGTGATGACCTTGTTGTTGTGGATCAATTATCGATTTATATTTTAGTGTTAATATCACCAGTGAACTGTAATTTTTCATTGTCTTTCCTCAACGTTTGAAATATTTCAACACTAAACTTGCATAGAAACACAATAAATTATAAATTAATAAAGGTTAAAGATTACTATAACTGTGATAATAAAAAAGTCGATTAACCAATTAGCTGATAAATAACTTTATCGAAAAACCTCACACCCCCAATTGTGCTTGAAAGTCGTCACTTCGGTAATCACTTTACTTTTCCTTTCAAGTCACTCCGAAACACTTTACTTTTAGTGTGTTTTCACTTCGCTCGAAAATTAGCAGCACTGGTTGAAACCTTCCCGTGCGCCCTCTATCTTCCTAACGCATGCGAAAGCTTATACTTTTGTACCGATCAACCCGTTGCGAATGGAGGACGCATCGCTGCTCTATTGAATCGTGACCCCTTGCGAGTAATTAACTTGTTTTTTAATGTATGAAATCTCATTGTATAGTGCGACACCTGTCATGACGTCAATCTCATCTATACATATAATAAAATTGTAACAGGTCGATGTCTGTACATTATAGATATTAAAGAAAAATTAATGTGGGGGGTCTTTATTAGAACACCAGAAGCCAAATCAACCATTTTTAGAATTTTTGTCTGTCTGTCTGTATGTTTGTTCGCGCATCACTCGAAAACGAATACATGGTTTTGAATGCAGTTTTCACCGATGTATTGCTAGAGGTCTAACTTAAAATATGAAAAGAAGAAAATTAGAGAGTTGCCACCTGTTTGAAAATTGTAGTTGAAGTAAATTGATATGAAAAAATTAATTTTGCAATATTTGGCGTCAACAGAAGGAGGCTGAAGAAGGATTACAGCCAAAAATAATTTTTTAGAGTTGCCACCTGTTTGAAAATTTATATTTAATTTAATTTATAAGATCAATTTAATATTGCAATATGGGGTTTAGAAAATTTTATTGCCGAAAATATTTTTAGGGAGGGCTGCCACATGAATGAAATGAAATCTATATCCACATCTATACATATAATAAAATTGTAGCAGGTCGATGTCTGTACCTTATAGATATTAAAGAAAAATTAATATGGTGGGTTTTTATTAAAGGTACAGAAGCCAAATAAACAATTTTTAGAATTTTTGAATCTCTGTCTGTCTGTATATTTGTACGCGCATCAGGTGAAAACTTGGAATTGAATGCAGTTTTCACCGATGTATCGCTAGAGATCTAGCTTCCAATATAGAAGAAAAAATTAGTTGCCACCTGTGTTTAAAATTTCAATTTAGGTCAATTGATACGGTAAAGTGAATACTGTAATATGGCTGTCAAAAGAAAGAAATTTACAAAGGCTTACAGCTGAAAATATTTTTGTGGATGGTTGCCACCTATTTGAAAACTTTAATTCAGTTAAATTTATAATATAAACTAAGTATTGCCATATGTGTATCAAGCGAGAGTATTTGAGAATAATAAAATTGCAACAGGTCGATATCTGTACATAATAGATGTTAAAAAAAATTAATAGGGGGTTTATTAGATCAACAGAAGCCAAATATAAAATTTTGGTATGTTTGTCTGTATGTTTGTAAGCGCATCACGCAAAAGCTAATGTATGGAGTTAAATGCAGTTTTCACCGATGTACATATTGCTAGAGCTCTAATTGAAAATATAGGATCCATTTTTTTTGTTTTAGTTTTGTTTATTAACTTTTTCCAGTGCGTCGTTCTTTATATTTAGAGTTAGCAACGGACCGTTCTCAAAATTTCGCCTTGATATAACCACAAACTTAATTTTTTTTTATTTCTGTGTGGAAGGTTTTTCGCTAAAAAAAATTTAAACTTTTCGTTGTTGCTGCCAAAAAATTAAGAAATCTGAGACGTCACGTTTTACAATTTCATACAGTTCTCTTTACAATGTATTTCACTAAACTACTAAACGGCTGCATCGACTTGGTTCATATTTGGCAACACCTTGAAAATAAATATGCTGACCAAAAATTTACTCGGTATGTAGCTCGGGTTATTCCTAAAATTCTTATACAGACTAAAACGTAAAAAACCAATATATCTCTAAAACCAATTACGCTGGGGAACTGAAACTTAGCACTGATGCATATATTACAAATGCATTGGGAAAGGGGGCGTGGCTCTTTCCTTCCATACGAACTGAACTCTTCTCATATAGCTTATCTCTGGAACTGCTTACGCTAACGTCCTGAAATTCTACACAGCTACATATGTTATCAATATCGTAGTTATGGCGAAAAGTGGTAATTATTGGAAAGGCTGGATCGATATACATTTACGTAAACGCGCAAGTATCATTCGATTGGGAACCATTTTCTCCGGATTTAGAAATCTAGGAGAAAATGGTTCCCAATCGAATGATACTTGCGCGTTTACGTAAATGTATATCGAACCAGCCTTTCCAATAATTACCACTTTTCGCCATAACTACGATATTGATAACATATGTAGCTGTGTAGAATTTCAGGACGTTAGCGTAAGCAGTTCCAGAGATAAGCTATATGAGAAGAGTTCAGTTCGTATGGAAGGAAAGAGCCACGCCCCCTTTCCCAATGCATTTGTAATATATGCATCAGTGCTAAGTTTCAGTTCCCCAGCGTAATTGGTTTTAGAGATATATTGGTTTTTTACGTTTTAGTCTGTATAAGAATTTTAGGAATAACCCGAGCTACATACCGAGTAAATTTTTGGTCAGCATATTTATTTTCAAGGTGTTGCCAAATATGAACCAAGTCGATGCAGCCGTTTAGTAGTTTAGTGAAATACATTGTAAAGAGAACTGTATGAAATTGTAAAACGTGACGTCTCAGATTTCTTAATTTTTTGGCAGCAACAACGAAAAGTTTAAATTTTTTTTAGCGAAAAACCTTCCACACAGAAATAAAAAAAAATTAAGTTTGTGGTTATATCAAGGCGAAATTTTGAGAACGGTCCGTTGCTAACTCTAAATATAAAGAACGACGCACTGGAAAAAGTTAATAAACAAAACTAAAACAAAAAAAATGGATCCTATATTTTCAATTAGAGCTCTAGCAATATGTACATCGGTGAAAACTGCATTTAACTCCATACATTAGCTTTTGCGTGATGCGCTTACAAACATACAGACAAACATACCAAAATTTTATATTTGGCTTCTGTTGATCTAATAAACCCCCTATTAATTTTTTTTAACATCTATTATGTACAGATATCGACCTGTTGCAATTTTATTATTCTCAAATACTCTCGCTTGATACACATATGGCAATACTTAGTTTATATTATAAATTTAACTGAATTAAAGTTTTCAAATAGGTGGCAACCATCCACAAAAATATTTTCAGCTGTAAGCCTTTGTAAATTTCTTTCTTTTGACAGCCATATTACAGTATTCACTTTACCGTATCAATTGACCTAAATTGAAATTTTAAACACAGGTGGCAACTAATTTTTTCTTCTATATTGGAAGCTAGATCTCTAGCGATACATCGGTGAAAACTGCATTCAATTCCAAGTTTTCACCTGATGCGCGTACAAATATACAGACAGACAGAGATTCAAAAATTCTAAAAATTGTTTATTTGGCTTCTGTACCTTTAATAAAAACCCACCATATTAATTTTTCTTTAATATCTATAAGGTACAGACATCGACCTGCTACAATTTTATTATATGTATAGATGTGGATATAGATTTCATTTCATTCATGTGGCAGCCCTCCCTAAAAATATTTTCGGCAATAAAATTTTCTAAACCCCATATTGCAATATTAAATTGATCTTATAAATTAAATTAAATATAAATTTTCAAACAGGTGGCAACTCTAAAAAATTATTTTTGGCTGTAATCCTTCTTCAGCCTCCTTCTGTTGACGCCAAATATTGCAAAATTAATTTTTTCATATCAATTTACTTCAACTACAATTTTCAAACAGGTGGCAACTCTCTAATTTTCTTCTTTTCATATTTTAAGTTAGACCTCTAGCAATACATCGGTGAAAACTGCATTCAAAACCATGTATTCGTTTTCGAGTGATGCGCGAACAAACATACAGACAGACAGACAAAAATTCTAAAAATGGTTGATTTGGCTTCTGGTGTTCTAATAAAGACCCCCCACATTAATTTTTCTTTAATATCTATAATGTACAGACATCGACCTGTTACAATTTTATTATATGTATAGATGAGATTGACGTCATGACAGGTGTCGCACTATACAATGAGATTTCATACATTAAAAAACAAGTTAATTACTCGCAAGGGGTCACGATTCAATAGAGCAGCGATGCGTCCTCCATTCGCAACGGGTTGATCGGTACAAAAGTATAAGCTTTCGCATGCGTTAGGAAGATAGAGGGCGCACGGGAAGGTTTCAACCAGTGCTGCTAATTTTCGAGCGAAGTGAAAACACACTAAAAGTAAAATGTTTCGGAGTGACTTGAAAGGAAAAGTAAAGTGATTACCGAAGTGACGACTTTCAAGCACAATTGGGGGTGTGAGGTTTTTCGATAAAGTTATTTATCAGCTAATTGGTTAATCGACTTTTTTATTATCACAGTTATAGTAATCTTTAACCTTTATTAATTTATAATTTATTGTGTTTCTATGCAAGTTTAGTGTTGAAATATTTCAAACGTTGAGGAAAGACAATGAAAAATTACAGTTCACTGGTGATATTAACACTAAAATATAAATCGATAATTGATCCACAACAACAAGGTCATCACCAGATTTTGGAGATAAATCTAATTTGTGGAAAGTGAAGTAAATGAAGTGACAAAGTGCAAGCGCCCAAAGTGACGTGAAAAACTTCAATTCAAGTGACAGCGGCAGCACTGGTTTAAACCAGCGCGACTGATATGACTACAAGGAAATAGCTACTCCGGATTTAAAAACTAGAAGTCATTGGCGGATTTTTTTTTACAAAAAAATTAAACTAAATTTAAATTCGCATAGCTTAATTAGGAAATCTAAACCAATTGAGCTCATCTATGGATATTCTGAGGTAGTACTATAAAACTATATTTGAATAAAGTTCTTATAGTTTCATTCTACAAAAAACATCAAAACCAATTGAATTTATCTAAGGATTTTTCGAATATTCCCCTAAATAACTAAAAACAACTTTAATCTTACGTATGAGCTAGTAATGTCGTACAATAAGCCTTTATGTAAACTCAAATTATTTAATAACACACGCCAACAACGGTCAACAGAAACCCTATGTACTGGCAAGGTGGATGTATGATGCCATCTCCAAATCCATTTTAACTTTTTCCGCATCCGTATGGTATAAGAACGCGGAAGTGAATTCGCACGTAGCTCCAGGCTCAGTAAGCTACAACGGTTGGCCTAAGTGGGCAACAAGGAATAGGCTCTACAGTTTACAGCAAGGCTGATCTCAGGGGACAATGTGGAGGACAAGAAGATGGGCTGCACCTTAGATTTGTGGACCTGCGTCTTCCGAGGTTTAACTTTACACAATACTTCAAGGTATTTTTCCCCGACAGGAACAACTAGGACAAAGAATGACCTCTGGTATACTGATGGCTCTAAGACTGACCACGGCGTCGGTGCAGGAGTTTACGGCATACAACCCAGACGGCTCCTTTTCACCAGCATTGGCCGAGGTCCTAGCCATTGAACTATGCCTGAGGCAGTATCTGGAAAGTGAGGCAACCAACAAACACCTCAAAGCTGCTGTGAGACTGCCTTCACCTTTTAATACTTATATCGCCTGCAGGGACCGGGTATACCCTGCTCCTTTTCTGGCGGGAATATATGTGTCCCGGTACCCATAAAACTCTTGGAAACAGATTTTTAGCTGGAGGCGACTTTAATGCTAAACATATTTACATACTAATACATAATTCCTGTGGGGCTGCCGAGGGATTCACGAGCCCAGTACCCTTTACTGACCTGTCATGGAGCTCCGTTAGGCGAAGATACTATATATGCATGAAAAACGGAGTGGAACATTACTGGACAAATACGTAGGCTTAGTTCTTCATTCTGGAGTAGGCATGAAGTAAGAATTGTTACAGATTTTCATACTGGCCACTGTAGGGCAAGGAAGCACTTGTCAAACATAGGAGTTGTTAACTCTGATCAGTGTAAGTTGTTGCAGAAAAGAACACGAAGGAGCAGAGCACACTATGTGCCACTGTGAGACCTTCACCAGACTTCGCTTCCAACGCTCACCAGCCATACCTAGAAGCACACGATCTACATGGCATTCAGCCAAAGGACGTCGCGAGGTTTCTTAGCAATACGCGGATCAAAGAAGACCTTTACTCGAATAGAGGTTTCTAACAATAGATCGCTTCGGTCGCCCTGCTCTCTCCTCTAAATCTAATCTAACATATATTTCCGAAGGATTTTGGAGTGCTGAATCGAATCAGAATAAAATAGTAGAATTGCTCTATCACGTCAGATTTTTGAGGTATCGCTATTTAAAAAAAAAAATCAATACAGAGGATATGAAAGTACAAGATGCACTCTTTTAAATGCCGTTAGGTTTGCTCAAGTGTGTATTTTTTTCGCAGAGATTTCGAGTTTTGAAATTTTTAGTATCCATGAAATAC
The DNA here is from genome assembly GCF_001687245.7 of Rhagoletis zephyria. Taxonomy (NCBI): domain Eukaryota; kingdom Metazoa; phylum Arthropoda; class Insecta; order Diptera; family Tephritidae; genus Rhagoletis; species Rhagoletis zephyria. The sequence continues at coordinate 441,883 of NW_016157088.1, read as the reverse complement.
ATTGAAACATTTTATTGAGCTTGAGGCCGTTTTTAATGAAAATTTTTGGGGAAAAGCAACGATATTTACATTTGGTAGAAATCATTGCTGCTATTTCGGAGACCATGACATCTCCTCATCAGACTTCTTCATCGAGTTAACTGGGACTTGAACCAGCAACTTCGTGATTCTAAGCTGGTGGTTTTACCCCCTGAGCCAAGTCCACCATGTAAACTGTTGCTTTTCCACTTTTTTTTATTTTGGCAACCCAACGGCAATCAAGGGCAACTAATTTCCTGCTTTCTAGATTTGATCATGTCGTTGTTTTGGTTGTTTCTATTTTTAGCTACGTTCTATTATTAACTTGACTTGCATGACATCGTACTAGGTGATATGCCTTTATATATTGAAAAATCAATTAGATCCGGGATTTTATTTCTGCAGTAAGTGGGCGCTCCGGAGGAAAGCGAGAGTAACTCAAATTTGCTTAAAGCAAAGTATAGCTGGCTTCCTTTGGGAATTATGTATTAGTATGTAAATATGTTTAGCATTAAAGTCGCCTCCAGCTAAAACTCTGTTTCCAAGAGTTTTATAAAATTTTTCTTAATCTTTAGTCTTGACTGTGTGTGTACATGTAGGTATTGCGGAGATGGTTAAAGGCCTTTTTAAACATTCGACAATAATATTTGTAGCCTAGAGAGCTTTTTTGGGGCACAACTTTTTGTTTTCTGGTGCATTTTTCCCTTCGTATTAAAATCCCAGAACCGGTATGCGCTTTATTGTCTGGATGTAATTTGTGATAGAATTAATAGTCTGGGACTTAAAAGTGCCTCTTATCATTGAAGTGGGTCTCAGATAAAAGAAGTATATCTATATTAAAGAAAATGCTTTGAAAATCCGTTTGCGTTCCATATCGAAATATTCATGATAAAAAATAATATCGATTTATTAAACTCTTAAAAAGTTGAGTACAGTGTTTAAATGGTCTAAAACCAAGGCCCAGCTGTGGACTGAACGAATCATGTTCAGCATAGACATATACATATGATCAAAATTTTGTGTCCAGTTTTAAACTGACCAGAAA
>NW_016157088.1:435113-440795 GCF_001687245.7 Rhagoletis zephyria | reverse complement strand
CATTGAACTATTGTAACTTTGTCTTTAATTTTCAGTAAGGTAAAATTTATGTGAAAATTTTGAAGAATTTTTTAAAATTTTCTACTCCAGCACCACCTAGCGAGTTTTCTAGTAGCATGTAATAGGACCATCTATGTATGTGAGATAACCTCCGACAATCTGACGGAACTCTATTCAGTGGTTTTTGAGTTTATTCCGAACAACGAAAACGGCTATCATTTTATGCAAATAGGTATGTAGAAAGGACAGTTTATAGCGAAACTCGTAAAAGCAAAGCTCCATTCTTTGTAAAAAATTTTAAAAAATTCTTCAAAATTTTCACATAAATTTTACCTTACTGAAAATTAAAGACAATGTTACAATAGTTCAATGGGATTTAGAAATCTAGGAGAAAATGGTTCCCAATCGAATGATACTTGCGCGTTTACGTAAATGTATATCGAACCAGCCTTTCCAATAATTACCACTTTTCGCCATAACTACGATATTGATAACATATGTAGCTGTGTAGAATTTCAGGACGTTAGCGTAAGCAGTTCCAGAGATAAGCTATATGAGAAGAGTTCAGTTCGTATGGAAGGAAAGAGCCACGCCCCCTTTCCCAATGCATTTGTAATATATGCATCAGTGCTAAGTTTCAGTTCCCCAGCGTAATTGGTTTTAGAGATATATTGGTTTTTTACGTTTTAGTCTGTATAAGAATTTTAGGAATAACCCGAGCTACATACCGAGTAAATTTTTGGTCAGCATATTTATTTTCAAGGTGTTGCCAAATATGAACCAAGTCGATGCAGCCGTTTAGTAGTTTAGTGAAATACATTGTAAAGAGAACTGTATGAAATTGTAAAACGTGACGTCTCAGATTTCTTAATTTTTTGGCAGCAACAACGAAAAGTTTAAATTTTTTTTAGCGAAAAACCTTCCACACAGAAATAAAAAAAAATTAAGTTTGTGGTTATATCAAGGCGAAATTTTGAGAACGGTCCGTTGCTAACTCTAAATATAAAGAACGACGCACTGGAAAAAGTTAATAAACAAAACTAAAACAAAAAAAATGGATCCTATATTTTCAATTAGAGCTCTAGCAATATGTACATCGGTGAAAACTGCATTTAACTCCATACATTAGCTTTTGCGTGATGCGCTTACAAACATACAGACAAACATACCAAAATTTTATATTTGGCTTCTGTTGATCTAATAAACCCCCTATTAATTTTTTTTAACATCTATTATGTACAGATATCGACCTGTTGCAATTTTATTATTCTCAAATACTCTCGCTTGATACACATATGGCAATACTTAGTTTATATTATAAATTTAACTGAATTAAAGTTTTCAAATAGGTGGCAACCATCCACAAAAATATTTTCAGCTGTAAGCCTTTGTAAATTTCTTTCTTTTGACAGCCATATTACAGTATTCACTTTACCGTATCAATTGACCTAAATTGAAATTTTAAACACAGGTGGCAACTAATTTTTTCTTCTATATTGGAAGCTAGATCTCTAGCGATACATCGGTGAAAACTGCATTCAATTCCAAGTTTTCACCTGATGCGCGTACAAATATACAGACAGACAGAGATTCAAAAATTCTAAAAATTGTTTATTTGGCTTCTGTACCTTTAATAAAAACCCACCATATTAATTTTTCTTTAATATCTATAAGGTACAGACATCGACCTGCTACAATTTTATTATATGTATAGATGTGGATATAGATTTCATTTCATTCATGTGGCAGCCCTCCCTAAAAATATTTTCGGCAATAAAATTTTCTAAACCCCATATTGCAATATTAAATTGATCTTATAAATTAAATTAAATATAAATTTTCAAACAGGTGGCAACTCTAAAAAATTATTTTTGGCTGTAATCCTTCTTCAGCCTCCTTCTGTTGACGCCAAATATTGCAAAATTAATTTTTTCATATCAATTTACTTCAACTACAATTTTCAAACAGGTGGCAACTCTCTAATTTTCTTCTTTTCATATTTTAAGTTAGACCTCTAGCAATACATCGGTGAAAACTGCATTCAAAACCATGTATTCGTTTTCGAGTGATGCGCGAACAAACATACAGACAGACAGACAAAAATTCTAAAAATGGTTGATTTGGCTTCTGGTGTTCTAATAAAGACCCCCCACATTAATTTTTCTTTAATATCTATAATGTACAGACATCGACCTGTTACAATTTTATTATATGTATAGATGAGATTGACGTCATGACAGGTGTCGCACTATACAATGAGATTTCATACATTAAAAAACAAGTTAATTACTCGCAAGGGGTCACGATTCAATAGAGCAGCGATGCGTCCTCCATTCGCAACGGGTTGATCGGTACAAAAGTATAAGCTTTCGCATGCGTTAGGAAGATAGAGGGCGCACGGGAAGGTTTCAACCAGTGCTGCTAATTTTCGAGCGAAGTGAAAACACACTAAAAGTAAAATGTTTCGGAGTGACTTGAAAGGAAAAGTAAAGTGATTACCGAAGTGACGACTTTCAAGCACAATTGGGGGTGTGAGGTTTTTCGATAAAGTTATTTATCAGCTAATTGGTTAATCGACTTTTTTATTATCACAGTTATAGTAATCTTTAACCTTTATTAATTTATAATTTATTGTGTTTCTATGCAAGTTTAGTGTTGAAATATTTCAAACGTTGAGGAAAGACAATGAAAAATTACAGTTCACTGGTGATATTAACACTAAAATATAAATCGATAATTGATCCACAACAACAAGGTCATCACCAGATTTTGGAGATAAATCTAATTTGTGGAAAGTGAAGTAAATGAAGTGACAAAGTGCAAGCGCCCAAAGTGACGTGAAAAACTTCAATTCAAGTGACAGCGGCAGCACTGGTTTAAACCAGCGCGACTGATATGACTACAAGGAAATAGCTACTCCGGATTTAAAAACTAGAAGTCATTGGCGGATTTTTTTTTACAAAAAAATTAAACTAAATTTAAATTCGCATAGCTTAATTAGGAAATCTAAACCAATTGAGCTCATCTATGGATATTCTGAGGTAGTACTATAAAACTATATTTGAATAAAGTTCTTATAGTTTCATTCTACAAAAAACATCAAAACCAATTGAATTTATCTAAGGATTTTTCGAATATTCCCCTAAATAACTAAAAACAACTTTAATCTTACGTATGAGCTAGTAATGTCGTACAATAAGCCTTTATGTAAACTCAAATTATTTAATAACACACGCCAACAACGGTCAACAGAAACCCTATGTACTGGCAAGGTGGATGTATGATGCCATCTCCAAATCCATTTTAACTTTTTCCGCATCCGTATGGTATAAGAACGCGGAAGTGAATTCCACGTAGCTCCAGGCTCAGTAAGCTACAACGGTTGGCCTAAGTGGGCAACAAGGAATAGGCTCTACAGTTTACAGCAAGGCTGATCTCAGGGGACAATGTGGAGGACAAGAAGATGGGCTGCACCTTAGATTTGTGGACCTGCGTCTTCCGAGGTTTAACTTTACACAATACTTCAAGGTATTTTTCCCCGACAGGAACAACTAGGACAAAGAATGACCTCTGGTATACTGATGGCTCTAAGACTGACCACGGCGTCGGTGCAGGAGTTTACGGCATACAACCCAGACGGCTCCTTTTCACCAGCATTGGCCGAGGTCCTAGCCATTGAACTATGCCTGAGGCAGTATCTGGAAAGTGAGGCAACCAACAAACACCTCAAAGCTGCTGTGAGACTGCCTTCACCTTTTAATACTTATATCGCCTGCAGGGACCGGGTATACCCTGCTCCTTTTCTGGCGGGAATATATGTGTCCCGGTACCCATAAAACTCTTGGAAACAGATTTTTAGCTGGAGGCGACTTTAATGCTAAACATATTTACATACTAATACATAATTCCTGTGGGGCTGCCGAGGGATTCACGAGCCCAGTACCCTTTACTGACCTGTCATGGAGCTCCGTTAGGCGAAGATACTATATATGCATGAAAAACGGAGTGGAACATTACTGGACAAATACGTAGGCTTAGTTCTTCATTCTGGAGTAGGCATGAAGTAAGAATTGTTACAGATTTTCATACTGGCCACTGTAGGGCAAGGAAGCACTTGTCAAACATAGGAGTTGTTAACTCTGATCAGTGTAAGTTGTTGCAGAAAAGAACACGAAGGAGCAGAGCACACTATGTGCCACTGTGAGACCTTCACCAGACTTCGCTTCCAACGCTCACCAGCCATACCTAGAAGCACACGATCTACATGGCATTCAGCCAAAGGACGTCGCGAGGTTTCTTAGCAATACGCGGATCAAAGAAGACCTTTACTCGAATAGAGGTTTCTAACAATAGATCGCTTCGGTCGCCCTGCTCTCTCCTCTAAATCTAATCTAACATATATTTCCGAAGGATTTTGGAGTGCTGAATCGAATCAGAATAAAATAGTAGAATTGCTCTATCACGTCAGATTTTTGAGGTATCGCTATTTAAAAAAAAAAATCAATACAGAGGATATGAAAGTACAAGATGCACTCTTTTAAATGCCGTTAGGTTTGCTCAAGTGTGTATTTTTTTCGCAGAGATTTCGAGTTTTGAAATTTTTAGTATCCATGAAATACATTGAAACATTTTATTGAGCTTGAGGCCGTTTTTAATGAAAATTTTTGGGGAAAAGCAACGATATTTACATTTGGTAGAAATCATTGCTGCTATTTCGGAGACCATGACATCTCCTCATCAGACTTCTTCATCGAGTTAACTGGGACTTGAACCAGCAACTTCGTGATTCTAAGCTGGTGGTTTTACCCCCTGAGCCAAGTCCACCATGTAAACTGTTGCTTTTCCACTTTTTTTTATTTTGGCAACCCAACGGCAATCAAGGGCAACTAATTTCCTGCTTTCTAGATTTGATCATGTCGTTGTTTTGGTTGTTTCTATTTTTAGCTACGTTCTATTATTAACTTGACTTGCATGACATCGTACTAGGTGATATGCCTTTATATATTGAAAAATCAATTAGATCCGGGATTTTATTTCTGCAGTAAGTGGGCGCTCCGGAGGAAAGCGAGAGTAACTCAAATTTGCTTAAAGCAAAGTATAGCTGGCTTCCTTTGGGAATTATGTATTAGTATGTAAATATGTTTAGCATTAAAGTCGCCTCCAGCTAAAACTCTGTTTCCAAGAGTTTTATAAAATTTTTCTTAATCTTTAGTCTTGACTGTGTGTGTACATGTAGGTATTGCGGAGATGGTTAAAGGCCTTTTTAAACATTCGACAATAATATTTGTAGCCTAGAGAGCTTTTTTGGGGCACAACTTTTTGTTTTCTGGTGCATTTTTCCCTTCGTATTAAAATCCCAGAACCGGTATGCGCTTTATTGTCTGGATGTAATTTGTGATAGAATTAATAGTCTGGGACTTAAAAGTGCCTCTTATCATTGAAGTGGGTCTCAGATAAAAGAAGTATATCTATATTAAAGAAAATGCTTTGAAAATCCGTTTGCGTTCCATATCGAAATATTCATGATAAAAAATAATATCGATTTATTAAACTCTTAAAAAGTTGAGTACAGTGTTTAAATGGTCTAAAACCAAGGCCCAGCTGTGGACTGAACGAATCATGTTCAGCATAGACATATACATATGATCAAAATTTTGTGTCCAGTTTTAAACTGACCAGAAA
>NW_016157088.1:395733-435088 GCF_001687245.7 Rhagoletis zephyria | reverse complement strand
TTATTTATAAAAATCGTATTTATTAACCGATTTCGTTCAAATTTTAAATGTGAGCTAGGTACCTGTATGATGGAAAATTCTTTTGATTAAAATGTACCTGATTAGTGCCGCCGGAGCTAAGGTTGAAATTCATAACACGTATTCATTTTATGGTAAGCAATGGTTTTGCAGAAAATGAACCCAATGGATGGCGCTGCAGACGAAATGTATAGAAACCCCGTGTGGTTGGTCTGCTTTGGCACTATGTTTAAGTTATACGAATTTAGTTTTCAGATGTCTAAATGAAGGATGGGGCTAAGTTTTTCTGACGCCCTCATGCACGATCATGCGGTCCTTCATCTACCCAGAAATCAGTTCATAAATTTTACCACGAATTGTAAAAGTGTGAATTAACATGGAAAGATCACCGTAGGTATATCAATTGCTTCATTTGAAAGATACTTAAGAGATCACACGACTCATTTAGCAATGTACCGGAAAACTTTTCATCCTGTGGGACATCGAGGATTCTTGGCGCTCTTATAACAGAAAACGCACTTCCGTGCTCTTGAGTTTCCCTATAAGAACTTTTATTGGCATACGCATCGCACCAATTTTGTAGTTGCAAAATCATACCGCGGAAGATCTACCGCGAAAAAAAAATAAAAGGCATATATCTAACGTATTTATGGGCCAATTAGTCTGCTTTTTAAAATATATACTGGATATGTAAGCAGAAACATTTTTGTGAAAAAGGGTTGCGAATTATAAAGGGTTTCATATGATTTGAAAAAGGTTTCACTTGATTTTAAAAAAAGTTTTCTTTGGCTTGAAAACGGTTTCATTTGACCGGAAAATGCTATATTTAGTCGTTATTCTGGACAGAAAACTAACTTAGCGGCGTAATGTAGAATAGCGTAGCAGGAAATCTATAACAGCCATGTTCGCCTGTAAATAAGCGATAGAGAAAAAATGGGATTTGAAGCCTCACATTGCTTTGCGGTTTTGCGTCCCATTCTGTTCTACGGCTTCTTGGCGGCCATTTGTGGATACTACAATAAAAAATAACAATGGTTCAGAGGGTGGTAAGCATGGTGATCACGGGGGCTGTATCCTCAACGCCGACTAAAGCCCTAGATTCGTTTCTTCACATTCTACCTGTTAACTTATATGGTAACTATAGACAAGCTGCAATGCCATTAGATTAAATGCGTTGGTCAAGGCTCGGGCACTCTAAAATTTTGGAAGATCGTCCAGAAGACTTCAGGCGCCTAAACTACAAAGTCCCGGCCACTGGACTGATGAATTATTTCTATAAAAGGATCCCCTCGAGGGGTGAATGGGAGGGGGGTCCAGTACTGATCTCGTACTCTGATTCAGCAGCCATCTACACTGATGGCTCCATGTTAGGGTATACTCGTAAGAACTCTCAATTAGCCTCAGTTTTCATCTGCCACATCTCTGCAGCTTTTTAGAGCTGAATTAATTTATAGCAATTAACGAAGCTGCAAGGGCGCTGTTGCGGAACTTTCCAAGTAAAATTGATGCGAGGATTCCGATAAACTATGCAGTGGGGTTTCCAAATAAAAGACGCAGTTTATGCGATTAACCAATTCGTATTATTAACTTTTAATGGATTTTACAGAAAATATAAGTGAGGCGAACGAGTATGCGAGCGGTAGCAAAAATCTATATCGAATGCAAAAAAAAAACAACGAACGAAAGAAAAACAAAACGAACGGGGGAATAGCAAGTGTCAAAAACGTTTGCTATTAACTTCTGTGTGGTGGCTCATCTTTAACCCTTGTTAACGCTTTAACATTAACTCTTATGTCTGCATGAACACATTAAATCTTTAGAGTTCCTTATTCGAACTCAACATACCGCCGCTCTTGAACTGTTATATTAATATGTTCAAAACAAGATACAAAAAATGTAATATTAGAAATATTCCGAAATTGGCAAAGTCAAAGAAAAGTAATTGCTTAAACTACGAGTTTGTTCCTTCGGAAAATAGATCATCTTTCGTAGGTGGAAGGCACAGCGTAGCTATTGGACGAACAAATTCTCCGTTCGACGTTCTCACTGTCACGACTCGTACGCGACCATCAGTCCCAGGATGGCAACCCGCTACCCTTTCAAATGTCTACTTTGTCGGTGGTGTAGGCTCATTGAATATTGCTGCAACATCTCCTTCTCCGTTCGACGTTCTCACTGTCACGACTCGTACGCGACCATCAGTCCCAGGATGGCAACCCGCTACCCTTTCAAATGTCCACATTGTCGGAGGTGTAGGCTCGTTGAAGATTGCTGCAACATCTCCTTCTTCGAAGTTGCGCGACGGTCGAAACCACTTGGTTCGACGTTGCAAACCGACGAGATACTCATCTCTCCAACGACACCAGAAGTGCCGTCTTATTTCAGAAATTAACTGTCATCGCTGGTGGAGATTTCCACAGAACTCTTGACCCGCAGATTCTGGGATCGATTTTAGAGATTCACCGACGATAAAGTGCCCTGGCGTTAGGGCTTCGAGGTCAACTACACTTGTTGTGCCCTCACATAATGAGCGGGGGTTCACGCACGATTCCACTTCTGTCTGTTTTAGGTGGTACTTGATGCGTTTGATACCGGTTTCCCAGTATCCACCCATTTGAGGCACGGTCGGTGGATCCAAACGCCACTCTATGTTGGAGTCGACTGAAGTGTGTCGTCGGCCATGCACTGTTCATATCTGCTTCGAAGCTCCTTCTCAGCGCCAACGAAATTCGGAAAACTTAGTCTTGCAAAAACCTCTACGATTGATTAAACGATTGAACGCATTGAGACACAAAGCCGCCGATAAGTCTCCTACGAATTCTAAATGCATTGCACTAGTACACATGCAAATAAACGAGCAAATGTAGCTTTTCGTGGCCGGCGTAGTCTACGGCGGTGCGTGTGAAACAGCGGACATCCACACCCATTGTTTGCGTTACAATGATGCGGTTAAGACAGGTACATTTAACGCACTTATGATAAGTGTTGCGGCAAAAGCTACGGGCCCCAATCACCCAATAGTGGCGTTGCAAAACCACCTGCATTATGCATGGTCCAACATGTAGAGTGAAGCGATGAATGTCGAGGATTATTAACTTCAACAGCGGAGAATTTTTAAGCAAGATGACTGGATGCCTTTCATCGTGCGCGACATCTGCGGATTTCAGTCTGCCTCAAACTCGAAGAACACCGTTCGGATCGAGAAATGGCTGTAAGCGCCACAGGCTACTGCGAAGCGGGTTGGTTTTTTTTCGCTGCAATGAAAAATTTCGTTAGCAAAGAAAAAATGTTGGGTATACCTAATTAAGCGGCGCTCAGCTTCGGCTATCTCCACACAGCTATGAGGACCATAGCGTCTATTGTCGGAGCGTTGAGCTCCAGGGCGGATGTTGAAAATAAACCGTAGAACGTAAGAGATGATTCGTCGAAATTTTGCGTACAATAAATATTTTGTCATTATCGACCAATTACTATCTGAGTTTGAAACGTGAGTGTGAACCTTCTTCCGTAGACCCAACTCGGTTGTGGGCGGTTTAGACGAAGCTTGCTTCCAAAACTGGTTTGAAGTGCTCAGAAAATATAGACCAGTCCATTGCTCATGGTGCAAAAGTTCGAGTGGCGTTATGCCTCTAGAGGCACAATCCGCTGGATTTATCTCAGAGCTAGAATCAGCAATCAGGTGGTAGAATTTTGTGAATATTAACAACACGATTAACAATAAACGTCTTCCATCTGCTGAGATGTGCTTGCAACCATGCCAACGTGATTGCAGAGTCTGTCCACGCAAACAGTGGGTAACGGAGATCGCTCCAACTATTTAGTACACTTTTCACCAACTTGCCAGCGAGATGAGCAGCACACAGTTCCAGGCGAGGTAAAGCAGTAGGTTTTATTGACGCCACTTTGGTCTTGGACGAAACTACTGCAACAGTGACGTGGCCATCGCTGTGATCAGTACGGGCGTACATAACTGCAGGGTAAGCGCGATTTGAAGCATCAGCGAAAATATGCAACTCTGCGAGCGATCCAAACGTTCCAGAGCCGAGCCAGCGATTCACCTTCTAGTTCGCCAATTGCTGCAGCTGTGAGCGATGATCAACCCACAGCTTTGCGATTGTGTCTGGCATCAGCTCGTCCCGTCCAACATCGGCACGCCAAATGTCCTGAAACCACATCTTGGACCTTATTGTCACAGGTGCAAGCAAACTAGAGGTGGCAAACTATCGATGGTACTATCGATAGTATCTATAGCTTTATTTTTTTGCGCCCCTATGGATGAGTAGTGATAGTTTTTCTCAAATCTCGCACAGCCGATTTTATTTATAATGTCTCCATGTAGCTGCGCGTCAGTTTTTTAAGTGTGTCAATTTTTTATTATAAGGGATACTTTCATTGTGATTCCTCTTTTAATGGCCGTTTTCTCAAGCACCCTTTAATTGAAAAGCTCCCTTTATATTTAAACGTTGCTTCAAACCATAAGGCTATGGCTGAAGTAAAGCATTTCTATTATCGGTGTTTGACGTCTGTGTGTTTCTTGGCTGTAAACAAATCAAAAAATTATATTATGAAATGTAAACAAAATATATCGTATTTGAAAATTTATAATAAGCAACAATTAAACAAGACAACAGTGATTTTGTTGCGGCAAATGATAAAGCTGTTTTTGATTGACTTTTTTATGCTGATTACGAGTCCGTAAGCATAAAGTTTCCACCAGCTCCAGATTTTGAGAAAAACGAAGGTCTAGCACAAAAAGCAAAAGGTGATAGAACCTTTAACTGGGACTTAAATTAAAGCTATAACTCTCGGCTACTATCCCTGCACCTTGAACTGATGGTCACTAAAAGTCATTTATTGAACAATATAAAAATACTGGAATAAATACTGTGCTATTGAAAAAAATAAATAAGTTTTGCCAAAATCAGTTTTTGCTGTTAAATAAATAACTATAAGTGACCTTAGGGTTAAGGTTCAGGGATGGTATTTTAAGCGATTGTAGTCGAAAGTTCAAGCCTTAATTTCAGCCCAAGTGGAAGGCTCTATCCCTTTTTGTTTAATTGCGGTGGGTACTCGAACTTCGCACAAAATCAGGTTTTTCTTTTCAATAAATGACTATAAGTGACCATCAGGTCAAGGTGTAGGAATGGTATTTTCAGGGATAGTAGCCGAGACTTCTAGCTTTAATTTGAGCCTAAAACCGCCTGTTGATTATAGATTCCGGCTCCTAGGTGAACAAATAAAAGCTGTAAAATTTCCGTGCTATGATAACTGTGACGTGGCGCTTTATTTCCTGTTTTATAAAATGTACATATACATGGTAGATTAGAAGAAAAACACATATATTAAGAACTTACGCTTTTGTGCGTTTTCACTCCTCCTTGCCTGAATCTATAATGACCTTTTCTTTCTCCTCGATCAAATTATTTAGTGATGGCAAGGAGGCTCACAATAAAGAAAAATCGATAAATTTACATAGGGGGCTCACAGTAAAGAAAAATCTGTAAATTTACATTGCTTAGGCTATGTCTACACTGCGCCAACATCCCCGCCTTCGTGAATCTGATCAGATTCACTAACATCAAGTTTGGCTAAGCTGCAGGCCCGTCGCTTATAGATGCCCGCCTTCGTTTGAATCAGCGCGGTTCTCACTTGGTTGTCTTTACCTGGGAAGACCTTCACTACTCGTTCCATGGGCCAACTCGACTGGTGCATACCACGATCGCATACTAATACCACATCTCCTACTGCTAGTGGTTTTACCGGTAGACACCATTTCGTTCGCCGTGTCTGATCAGGGAGATATTCATCGATCAATTTTTTCCAGAACCGATACTGCATTTGCTGCCCTTTACGCCAAAGTTTGCGGGTGTCTCGGAACTTCTCCTCTCGAGGGTATGGTGTTTGTTCACAATTCGGGGTACCTAGGAGAAAGTGATTAGGGGTAGTGGTTGGTCAGTCGGTTCGTCCAGTGCAACATTTGTTAACGGTCGGGAATTTACGATGTTTTAGGCCTCGCACATCAAACTATATAAGGTGTGCTCGTAAAGATTCTCGCTAGGTACTGCGTGTCCCATCGCTCTTTTATTGCTGCGCACAAACCGCTCCCAGCAACCTCCTGCGTGTGGATCGAGTGGACAGTTGAAAACCCACTCTATATTCATGTTCGATAGAGCATCAGCTATGTGGCCATTCTCGAAGTCCTTTAACTGGCGCTTTAACTCCTTGTCAGCACCGACAAAATTTGTTCCATTATCCGAACGAATACGAATAGGTGTGCCACGTCGACACTTAAAGTTTTAATGCAAGTCAGACACGTATCAGTTGAGAGATCCTTCGCCATTTCCAAATGTACTGCACGTGTAGTTAAACATGTAAAAAGGGCGATCCAACGCTTTTCGCTCCGCCTACCAATGACAATCGTGAACGGTCCCATATAGTCCAACCCAACGTACGTGAAAGGCCTAACAAATGGCGACAATCGATTGCTTGGCAGCTGACCCTTCAATGGCGGGCGTGAAGTAGCTCTTTCCTTGATGCAGTACTGACACCTTTTTGTAGCCCGACGCACTTCTGCTCTTATGTGTGGTATCCAATACCTACGTCGTATCTCGGCAATTATCGTGGAGTCGTTCTGATGCTTCTAAATACGGTGGTAGTAGTCTATGATAATCTGGGTTAGGTGACCAATCTTGGGTAGAATTATCGGTCTTCTGGTATAATATGGAATTGCTGATGCAGCGTCTATTCGCCCTCCAAGTCAGATTACTCCTTCGCCATCCATTATGGGGCAGAGCATCCGCAGCGCGCTCCCCTTTTCAAGTTGCTTTCCCGAGCTCAGGAAATGGTACTCATCCGGAAACGCTTCCATTTGTACCGCCCGAACGATGACTGTTTCAGCTTGCCTTAGCTCGACGGTTTTTAAGTTAGCGTAGAAGTTTTCCCTAAACCGCATTATCCAACCGACTACTCTCTTCAGCCGTATAAATGATGAAAATCTCTTAAAAAATGAAGTATTAACATGAATTAGTAAAATAGTAAATCTTTTGCGTAGCTCAATATTTGTACTTTCGCAGGTTACGCTTGATGGCCAACTTGCCTCCTCATCCTGGAGGAACTTTGGTCCGGTTATCCAAGATGATTCCCTCTTCTCGTCTCTAATGCGCGTCCCATAATCAGCGGGGTTTAATGCACTGGGCAACCATCTCCAGTCATTGACGTCACTGCCATCTAAAATTTCGTTGACACGATGTGCTACGTAAGGCTTGTATCTACGATGATCTGATTTTATCCAAGATAAAACAGTTTTTGAATCAGACCACATTACTATACGGGTTGGCGACTTGTCATGACTTTCAACAATGCTTGCCCTCAAATGTGTTGCGGGCACTGGCGATTGCAGCTCGAGACGAGGGACAGACACAAGCTTTATTGGAGCACAATTGGTTTTTCCAGCAACAAAGATTGGTTGTGTATCGCCATGATCGCCCACAAATCTCCAGTAAGCTACTACAGCATACGCTGATTCACTCGCATCGGCAAACACGTGTAGTTCCACTGATGATGACATAAAATTAGCTCCATAACAACGCGGTATGCTTATTTTCTCCAAGTCGTGTAACGCTCGCAGCCATTTTCCCCATCGTTCCTTCACTGCATCGGAAAATTCTACGTCCCAGTCTTTCTGCTCTCTCCATATTGTCTGCAGGATTAGTTTCGCCCCCAACGTATATTCAGATGCAACTCCGAAAGGATCAAAAACCGACATTGTTATGCTGAGCACTTCTCGCTTGGTTGGCCTTCGTTTCTTCAGCAGCACATCTCTATTAACCTTTCCGAATGACAAGGTAAATTTCAGTGCGTCACTTTTGGTCACCCAAAACATTCCAAGTACCTTCGGGAATAACTCGGTGCTTTCCCTATCAAGATTTAGGGTAGATACAGATAGTTCTTCTTTATTTAAAACACTAACAACTTTCGAGTTCGATACAAATCTTTTTAACTCGAAGCCTCCGTTTGCATGTATCCAAATTACCTGTTTTGTAACCTTCAGGATATCCTCAGCGCTTGAAAAGCTATGAACGAATACATAATGGTTATGAATGATGGCTGCCCCAGCTTCAGGAAATTTGTCTTTGAACTCTTCTGCATTTTTCATGTGGCTCCAAATGTCATAACATTCATGACATATTCATCCAGAGGTGCTCCCGGATCAGTTCTCCACAAGAAACGTTGTGCTGTTAAATCTTCTCCGCGAATCCTGATTTGGTGGAACATTTCCACAATGTCTGCACAAACACCGACTAGCTTCTGCCTGAATTTCATAAGGACCGTTGTCAAAGGCTGCGATAGATCCGGCCCACTTAGCAGCATGGAGTTTAGTGAAATTCCATGAGATTCAGCCGCCGTATCGAAGACCAGTCTGAGTTTTATTGTGGTTATTTACACCAAAATGGGGTAGATATCATGTTCGTCCGCTCTATTGTACCACTTCCTCATTATTCAGCTTCCGACAATAGCCTTTATTTACATATTCCGAAATGATAGCTGAGTACGCCTTTTTAAAATCATCATTCCTTTCAAACTTTCTCTCCAGTGGAAAAAACCTTTTTTCGGCCATCTCTCGACTTTTCGGTAACTTTATCTCATCTTGCTTCCACAGTAAACAGGTTTCGTAACGACGCCCATAGCGCTTCGTGTTCTCTTCCATACGCTATTCGACGTGGGATACCAAGGGGAGCGTTGTCCAATCCTATCAGCAGCTCTGATGTTGCATCGCTGTATTGCATAATAGGTAAGTGTCGATGCTTGTAATGCAGCTCCGATAAGCTGAGAGACTGCATTGGTAGCTGCAGGTTTTCGACCGTGCGAACGCCTTGTAATTTGAATCTTCTACGATTATGCCCAACTCCCGATATCTCCACGTCCACTCTACACGAGGGCTCCGTGACTGTTGTGGTTCCGAACCACTGCAACGTTAGGTTATCATTATGTCCTTTAAGTCCAAGACGGGTGGCCAGACCCCGATTCATTAACGATATCGCTGACCCTCATCGAAGAATGCATTGCTCTTGACCTCCTTCTCATCGGCATACAGAATAACTGGAATTATTTTGAAGAACAACTTCGGTGTGTGTCTAGGTACTATGGTACTGGTGAAAACTGATACTGCTTCTCTTGAAGCCGATGGCAACGGTTGCTGACGGCTGTGATGCCCTGATGACGGCTGTGATGCTTGTTGTGAACGCGTCAAATCCCAATCTCTACTTCTACTACTAGACTGATGAAGAAGTGCATGCAACTTCTTTGAGCAGCGCCTATCTCCACACGCATGTTCTTCGCCACACAGATTGCTTCGGTGACCTCCTTTTAAGCAGTTGAAATAGAGCCTTTTACGTCGTACTACACGCCACCTATCAGGAAGATCCATACGTAAAAACTTATCGCACTTAGTTATGTTATGTCTCTCCGCGCACACTTCACATGCCATTCGAGTATTCTCATTATTACCCTCATTCACATGGAAGAATCTTTGGCGGCCTTCAGTTCTATTTTGGCGCGCCTCGAAGGTTGAATATGCACAAGCTGAATTGACGACGTCCGATAGTTCCTGCAACCAGTCGCTAAAGTGGCAGATGGTTGGTCGCGGCACTATGGATACAGCATGTCGCGCCCACTCGATGCGCCTTTGTATAGGCAGTTTCAACAACAGTTCTTCCATCAATGTTGGGTTCGATAAATGATGATCACAATCAGCTGCTTGGAAAAAGGAAGATACATTTTGAACCTTGGTTGCGAATATTACCAATTGTTAAATTCGATGTTCGGATATAGGTGCAAAATTACGAAATTTATTTATTTGACTCTTTACTAAAAACTCTGATTTCCCAAAGCGCTCCTGTAAACTTTCATTACTTGGCTAACATTTCGGCTGTGTATTAATAAACATTCAATTGTTTCCCTAGCTTTCCCTTTCACTGCTTCTTGAAGACGCATACTCTGCAGTTGTAGCTATAAAATTTTCTTCAAACATTGGCCAGTCCTCTGGACGACCATCGAATTCAGGTAAGTCGTATAACTTACGTGCTGACACCATATTAGAACTGGTTTGGGAATGGCCAACAACGCTAGATCCTGCTGTAACAATTCTATCTTGCCAATCATATCCACTTGCATTTGTCTAGTTTGCCTAAGCTCTTCTTGAAGGCTTTGAAGTTGCTGTAGGATTTCCGCTAACTTTAATTCCAGCGATTGGTTGGCAGGCGTATTCGCTAACGGCTGCTGGGCCACCGTTTCTCGAAATTCTTCATTCGTTTCGCTGTCTCCTTCTTCCACACCTTGACTAGCACCCGAACGTGTTTTTGGCATGCTGTATGTATGTTTGCGCTAATAACGTTATGAGTGGTCCCGCTATTTTTCAATATCGTTTATTTTTTAGGTTAAAACAATTTTCTGTCCAAATAATTTAATAATTTGTTGTGTGCTACCGTCCGACCACCAATTATTCCCCCTAGGTAGGTGAACAAATAAAAGCTGTCAAATTTCCGTGCTATGATAACTGTGACGTGGCGCTTTATTTCCTGTTTTATAAAATGTACATATACATACAGAAGAAATACACATATATTAAGAACTTACGCTTTTGTGCGTTTTCACTCCTC
Source organism: Rhagoletis zephyria (assembly GCF_001687245.7). Taxonomy (NCBI): domain Eukaryota; kingdom Metazoa; phylum Arthropoda; class Insecta; order Diptera; family Tephritidae; genus Rhagoletis; species Rhagoletis zephyria. Next base: position 424,412 of record NW_016157088.1, on the reverse strand, counting down.
CTTGCCAGAATCTATAATGACTTTTCTTTCTCCTCGATCAAATTATTTAGAGATGGCAAGAAAGCTCACAATAAAGAAAAATCTATAAATTTACATTGCTTAGGCTATGTCTACACTGCGCCAACACCGCCATTTGTTTCTTTGCTAGAACTTCTAAAATATTGCAAAAAAAAAACGATTTTTTGACATTTTGACCTCGTTTTTCACAAAATCTGGAGCTGATGGAAACCTTATGCTCATGGATTCGTAACCAGCACTGACAAGTCAATCAAAAACAGCTGTAACATTTGCCGCAACAAATTTTTTCCCATTTTTGTTGCCATGTGTTATAGATCATAAGAAGAAGCTTTCTTTACTAGGCTCATAATTTTATTTTTAATTGTAAGCTTCAGTAATAGATATATAAATAAATAAATAAAATTCGATAATAAAATGCTTTACTTAGACAGAACTATGTATGTTAAGGCAATATTTAAACATAAAGTGAATTTTAAAGTTGAAAGTTACTTAAGAAAGCGGCCCTACATCTGTTTATGTTTTCAGTATTTTGTTTTTTTTTTTTGTTTTTCGATGCCGTCCCTGTTAATTTGGAACAGTTTTTAACATTACATTGACTATCGATAGTACTATCGATGGTAGCGTTTGACACTATCGATAGTATTGCTGGAAACTATCAATGAGTAATGATAGTTTTTTTCTGAAACATGGAAACTATCGATGGTGGCACTATCGATAGTTTTACAACTCTAAAGCAAACCCAAATGATCAAAAAGAGTACTGGCGTCTGATAGGCCATCTTAGTTAGAATAGAAAGTGTCCGATTCAGGTCCACTGTGAATGTGAAATAGTCGCCTTCTGTGTTCCAAATGAGGCCAAGCGCGTGAACATCCTTACCGTTGACCATGTAATGCGGTATACTTTGAGATGCGTTGGATATACTCTCATTCAGCTCTGCAGTCAGATGCCCACTTCCGCAGTTCAAAGCCGCCTTCTTTGAGAATGCCATAAACAGCTTGTTGAAGTGATTTCAGTTCTGTTTTGCAAGAAGCCCCAGTTAATAGTTCGTCCATATAGAAGTCCTTGAGGGTCACGGAGACACGGCTTCCTTGCAGCTACTAGACGCGTACTTAGCAGTTTGTTTCATCGACTTGACTGCCAAGTGAGACGCGGCGGCCACCCCATACGTTACGCGTGGCATGCGTTAATCCTTAATTGGTGAATACGGATCGGGACGCCAAAGGCTTAGCTACAGTCGGCGTGTGCGGTTACCGCGTACCGATGCGTTCTGAAGCGCAGCCATATGGAGTATAGATCTTGTTGCAGTTGCGGCCCGACAAACAATGCGTCATTAAGGGAATATCCTGTGGTACTTTTGGCGGATGCTGGCGGACACGCATATAATACCCTTCGCTCGTCGTTTCAGATACCGCCTCCATGTGACCCATTTCAATAAGTTCTTACATGAACTCATTGCAACATAAGCGCAAATCGTAGTTACCTGCAAGCCTTCGTTCGTTGCGTAACAGGTTCGAACCGCGAAGTTGCGTGACTCGCCCAATGGTACGTTAGGTTTTAGCGGTAACTGAACGACCGTCAGGCGTTCTTTTGTGCGTGGAATCGAAGTGCCTTTCGCAGAAGCTTTCTTCGAGCGTTAGATGCGTTTTTTGCATTTTTTGCGGCAAGTCTTCCAGATCCCACAATTTAGCGAGTGCTCGATCCAGATGGACAGTGACGGTAAACGCAGCGCGGGTGAAACACAACTGCCGACACTTCCGAACAAAGTCCACCCAAAAACTGTTCTCACTTAATGACTTCCCCATATAATACCAGTATTCGAACAAGAATTTCTACCAACTAGTTTACTTTTTTCTACAAGGAACTGGTATAATTATGGTTCATAACGAACTGGTATGACTTTTATCCTTAAATAATAGTTCATGAACTGGAATTTGTGCATAGTGGTTCAGCTTTTCACTGCAGGGCATGCAGAGCGGCGACAACCCACACTACATATGTACATAGTACCCCTGCAGAAAATCTGACTAGCTCAGAACTAGCGTAGAACTAAACCTTTTGCCGACAGCACTAGTTCTAGCTCAATACCCAAGCAATGCTTTCAACTGTCCATTTTTACACGGCGATGTCATTGGCAATTGTCGCCCAGTGCATTACTTTGCAACTTGTTTTTAACAGGTTCCGTTTTAGACAGTTTTTTTTTATGGAAAACGTTTTAAGGTTCGATTTTTTGATATTTTTTTCGTTTTTTTCTTTTCTTTTACAGATTCCATTTTTGTTACATATTTTATTTAAAAAAAAATTATTGTAAGTAAATTCATTAAATTTGAAAACTCACAACTGCCTCCACCGCGATCAACCATGCTTGAGTCGGAGTCTTTTCGCTGAGCTACTTTCGTATTGTACGAGTAGTGAGCATTTGCACATTTACACTGCAAGTTTCAACTGTCTCGCTCTGCATCCGTTTTGCACTAGTTCATAGATAGTTCTGATATATTTAGTTCGAAACTAGAGCTTTGTCAGACTGTCTTTAAATTTTACTGCAGGGACATGTATATCCGTTGGTGGAAATTGAACATTTGAAAGCAAATTTATATGTCTGGTGTAGCTGAGTGTGCAAAGATGCTTGCCACAATTTGTTGATATCCAGAGATGGTCAGGGTTCGAATTCTCCTGCAGGCAACATGCAAATTAAATATTTTTTTTAGTTTTTGTCTTGATTATTCACTTCACGGATGCTTTTTCAGAACGAACGCGTCATTTTAATACGCGCGTAATTGAATTGAATATTTACCAATACACAGTACTTTCGTTGACGATTATAGTAAGATGAATTACGTTTCTATTTGATTTTAAGATTTTTTTCCTTCAGTGTAGTACCCGTCCAGGGGCCTATTTCATAAAGTAACAGTGACAATTTTGTTTCATAAAAACTTTTGTCAACCCGGTTTCAGTTCCATGAAAAATTCCATTAAGAAGTGACAACATTGTCGTTGTCGGGTCGTTGACAAAAATGTCGCCAGTCGTATGAAATTTATATGAACTAGTTCATATATAATAGTAAGGGTTAGGATTTCAGGCACTAAAAACTTGGAAACAGGCAAAATGAGCTTAGAAAAAAAGCATTTATTTTTAAATTTTGTTATATGCATACCTTTATGTACAATGTGCATGTCCAATTAAGGGTATAAAAAAATCCATAGATACATAAAAAAATTAAAGCCTAACCATTTTTTGCCAAGTTTTAACATATAATTTTTGTTGTTATTTAATTTGTGTTATTTTTTTATAAAAATATAGTTCATTCTTTACCAAACCCCGTGTAAATCCAAGTTTCCAACTTTGTGCTTTTTAAAAATTATAAAAAATCAACCGTTAGCCATTTGAAACTTGTACTTTATTCTACTAGAATTCAATCAGAATCTTTCTAGAAAATCTAATTAGAAAAGCTCGAATTTTTTTTTTTATATTGTACAACGTTTTGAGGCAGTGTCACTCGATTGGTACATTTGTACAGATATGTACATTTTTATATTGGGACCACAATTTTTTTTTTGTAGTCACAAGATTGGTACAAGACAGCGATCTTCTAATGAAAATTTTGAACAAATTATTTTTCGTCATTAGGATAAAGAAAAATATTTGGGTATTCCCACAGTTGGGATACGATTTGCACAAAATTAGGGCAAATGCAAAGTCGTGTGACACTACCTTTAAACTTGTATTTACACGGATGCTGTTAAGGAACGAACTATATATTTATAAAAAAGGAACCAAAATTAAGTAATAACAAAAATAATATTTTAAAACTGGTCAAAACTTGGTGCGGCTACAATTCTTTCGAATGCTGTACATAAGTTGACTATGATTATTCGGCTCATAGTACATAGCACAATGCCAGTATCTTAAAATGTTTAGGAAATAGCCTCATGCAATTATCGCGAAGCATTGATTTGAAGGAGCTAAAGTTCATCTCAACATCTTCAGATACTAAACTCCACTCGTGCGATTCGTCGTTATTTAACAATTGAGTAATAGCTTTTGGTGTTTTTTGTTGAGATTTACTTTTATTCCACAGCAGCCAAAAGTATGTTTTCCCCCCAATTCTTCTATATAGCCGTGGATTTTCACGGAATTATCAGCATTCGCGAATATTTGACTTACAAACAAAATACTTCGTGCCCGTAGTCAAAATTTCAAACCTAATTTATAAGAAACTCACCACCAAAGGCGTATTCACTGACAAAATGGCAATAAGAACAAAACAAACGTAAATACAGCGTGGCGACGAATAACTGTTACCCCTTTTTTTTGAGAAATAAAAGGGTCCTTTATAGATTTTGCGGAAAAATTATTTTATTGTTAATTTTCCACAGATTTTACTTTAGTTGTGTTAATTAGTTATTAAATTTTAATCCTTATTTACAATTGCCAGCAGTTTAAACATTGTCTTCGTCAGTTAATTTATTCCATATCTTCTGTAACCATAGGCAAATTTTCTCCATTTTGAGTATGTATGAATTCACCATGTCCTCACTACGTAAGGTGAAGAGAAACAAGCAATCAACCGAAGGAACGTATTGCAGTGTTATAAAACATAAAAGTATGAAAATGAAGACATATATATTAAAAAGGCATAACATGCAGAAAAGGCAGAAAAAGGCAATATAGTCAAAAAAGGCAAAAAAGGGCAAAATTAGAATTTATATTTTTAATCAAGGAAGACGTGAAACGTGCGATTCTTTAATTTGTTTACGACCCAGCAGACAAAATAGGCAAATGCCTTAAAATCCTAGCCCTGATAATAATTGAATTTGCATTAGTTTAGTTTTTACAGATATTCAAATCATTGAGACGTATTGGAATACCCGAAATTATAATATGAACAAATTTATAAAATTCTCCTGTGAAAACTTTCTGACGGAGCTATTTAGTTTTGTCGCCTAACGAATTTAACATGGCGATGTCTATGGCGCGTACCTGGCGCAAAAGTGGCGATTACCAATCGGTAACGAACCGCCTAACGACCAGAAATGCTCAAAATGGCTAGTATAGTGCCTGGAATTGTTAGCTTATCGTCGGTGATACTGCAAAACGTTCTATGTCACTCATTACTTCTGGTGCTTATTTGATCTATTATCTGTATCTGATCGCTTCTGGCAATCGTTCATCTTCATCAGCCAAAGGTAGACAGTTTTGTCATTCGTCTATTAGGGTGTAACGATTTGCAGATGCATTCCGGTGCAAGTAAGAGACATTCTAAGTGTCAAGGGTACAAATAGACATAGACCGTTTCGCAGTATCACCGACGTTATGGTCGTCTCTTGCCACCAGCAGAACTATAGGGATCCTTCTACACAAAAAAGTTGAATATGTATATATGCATTTAAGTTCAAAAATATTCGAACACTTGCTTGCTGCTTTCGATTCAACCAACCAGCTAGCGACGTGCGAAAAGAACCGCAACTTGTTTAAATACGAAGCATTGTTTTAAGCAGCGTGCTACAGTTAAGAAGCTATGGCTATACACTACTGATTCCCAAAGAGGTCCAGGGGGTCTACGTTGGCGTGAAAAAATATGGGGGTCCACGAGTTGTAAATGGGGGTCCACGAAAATTTATCTGGTTTCGATAGTAAATAACCAAAATGGTTGGTTGATATTTAGCGTTTAATTTAACTTTAATTGTTTTGAGTGTTGTATAGTGCCCTTGACGCACTGCTGCACTTACCGTCACATTGTGTCTTCATACATGGGGAAGCCTTAAAGGGCAGCTGCAAACTAAAAAGAAAGGCATGTTGGTATAACACCGAGTGGGGCGAGGCGGAAATTGGTAGTGCCAAATGTTTTAGCACTTGTGTCTTTTCAATGCTTCAGGATAGAACGCCACCATTACCTCTGTTGAAGAGATTCTATTATGTGGAGTTCCCTGTTGAATGCTGGTTTAATTCCCGCACTGAGCCTGGTCTCACACATAGTAGAATCTTCACTGATGGCTCCTAAACTGACTCCGGGTCAGGATGTCGGCACTTTTTCGAAGTTAATGAGGATCAGGTTCAATTTTCTCTTGGGGAATATGCTTCGGTCTTCCAGGCTGAAGTATTTGCAATCCTCAAAGACATGGACTTCGTGGTGGAAAATAGGTAGAGGGGAAGGAGTTTACGTGTCTGCAGTGACAGCAAAGCTGCACTTAAGGCATTGGCCAGCCCTCAATCTAAGTATTTCAGCAATGCAAGTCTCGACTAAATTGTTGGTAAACGCAATGAGCTTGCTTTACTCTGGGTGCCAGGTCACTCAGGAGTACCTGGTAATGGCCATCAGAGCCACCATCAGAAACCATCGCGGAGCCATCGCTCAGAAATTACTGGGAGGTATCGAGGGGATGCAGGTGGCCAAAACTCATGTCGCCTTCAATCTCAGAAGGTCTATCTAGTTTTGTTATTTGTCATCGATTTTTCTAGATTCGGTATTTTCTCTATTGTCAGTTTCTGAACTAAAGTTTTGAGTAAAAAGCTTTGCTGTTTTGCTGTTTCAACTTTTGTGTTTTAAAAAGTTTGGTGATAAATATTTTTCGCATCACTTTAAAACTCGGAGCGATAAAAATAGAAATGATGCCATCAACTCAAATAAACTATTTTACATACAAATACGCCACATGCGAATTCATGAGTGAGCCGAACATGTGAGGAGTTTATGGTGAAGAAAATGTAAATAACGCTAGCGCTTGGAGTGCTCGTAAAATATATAAAGCCTCAGAGCAAGGGCGCACTTTGATGGCTCTACGAGCTCTTTTTTTTTAACTTTCAAGTGTGTAAGCACAATATTTTGATACATAGAACACAAGAAAATATACTTTTTATTTTTTCCACTCCGAATTTAGGTTTGGAACTCACCCGTGACACAAATTTCCATCGTTAGAACTAATATTCACATTTTTTGGCGAGTTTTGGGAATATAGTAGAAATTTATCAGCAGGGGGACCACCCAAAACAGTTAAATTTTGAAAGGGGTCTACGAGAAAAAAAGTTTGTGAACCTGGCTAAATTTATTGTTGCTTTTTCATATATGTACCCAGTGGGAAAATGTAATGTATAATAATCGAAAAAAAAAAATCATTGAAACAGCCCTTATCACATTAGAAAATGCATTTTTTTCCCCAGGGCGATATCCTAAGAAAAGTGGGGCATTCAATTTTGCATTACCTAGTATCGAGAAATGAATGTGTTTTAAAATGAAATTTTTGGAAGTAAGCAGTAATATAATCGAGAACTCATAAGAAATACATTATATTATTTATCACGCATGTAATGAATTACTACTTTTCCGGCTGGGTACATTTAACAATCAGCGAATAGGGCAGATATTAAGCAAGCAACGAAATGACGAATCGAAAGCGACCATTATGTTATAACTTATAAAAACTTCCTTCGCCTTCGATTCGCCCCTTTGCTGCTCGCTATATTTGAGCTCTGCCATATTTTCCAAAAAATTCACAGGAAAGCAACAACAAAGTTATCTAGCTGAATTCAACACAAGAGGGTTCGGCAGCGGATTAACTCGGACTTAGTCCGGAGCAACTGCAGTTAATTCCCGAGTTGATCCGGATCAACGCTGCCGTCTGTTTATGCCTTAACTCTCTAAGTGGTCTTCTCTCCATACTATCTATGCAGATATTACCCAAGTTGTACTATTGTGAATGATTTCTACCCAAGGTGAATTTATACAAACAAGGTGGTGTTGTTAGATCAGCTGATTTCTTCGCCATACATGTATTTTGTTTTGCTTTAACTGATTTAACAGCACACGCGTCAAAAGCAAAAACAAAATGCATGTAAACTTTGGGGCGAATTGGGATTTGACATAACACCCATAATACAAAATATATGTGGTTGTTGTGTTTGTATTCTTGCTACCACCTTGTATAAATTTGCCTTGGTTAGTGCCAGTTGCTCGTTCGGTTCGCCACTCTCTAAGTGTTGGCGAATCGAAGGCGGCTAAATATTCGGAAGTATGTAATATGTATGTATGTTAGTTCACGACCCAAAATTAATTTCAGAGCACCATACATTAAAAACATATCGTTACCTTAATATAGATAGGCCTTAACTAATATAGTCGCTGAAATGCAAAAAAGCCGTAATTGACTAAATTTTTTTATTGCTTATCGGGCAAAATTGAAATCCTGAACGAAGAAGACTGGTAATTTTTTTTAGTGTAAGAGGGACCGAAAAAGGTCAGAAAAGTTATTATCTAATGTTTTTTGTATTTTTGATGTCTTCAATTAAGAAAAAGCTGAAGTCCGCCTCAGGGAAGCCTTGGCGGCTTAGGTCAATAAAAACAAACATAAAATGATCATGTATATTTTGTGCTAACAATTAAAAGAATGGAAAGGATAATTTTAAATTAATGTTATTTTCAGTCCTATCACAGATTCCGAGTGAACTCCCGTCGTGAAAAAATCTCCCATCACGAATTCTGGAGAAATGCTATCAGCAATTCCGACGCAATCGTAGTTAGTGCTGCCTTTGGTTTTTGTTTGTTTTTATGTTTTGGTTTAATGATTCTAAATCAAAATAAAATAAATCATAATAAAATAACTCAAAATCAGTAATACCACCCAGTAAAAAATCGGTAATCGCTTTTAGTGATAATGTGTTCTAGAAGGCATAGCGTTATAATGCCTTCGAATTTTTTCGCTTCTTTTAGGCATTGCCGGTAAAGCAAAGTAGAATGTCCTACAATATTTTATTTATTTCTCTTCTTTGTTTCATTTCGGGGAATGCAAAGTAGAATGTCCTATAATATTTTTTTTTTATTCGCTTCTTTGCTTCATTTCGGGGAATGCAAAGTACCATGTCCTACAATATTTTATTTGTTTCGCTTCTTTGCTTCATTTCAGGGAATGCAAAGTAGAATGTCCTACAATATTTTATTTTTCGGGGAATGCGAAGTAGAATGTTGCATCGTAGCCAGCTGAAAAATATAATGAATATCCAAAAACTCTTTTTCTGTGTTGGTGTTGGTTGATTTTTCCGACAGGGTGGTAAGATGATTTATTTTGGAACGAATTTCCGTCATCCCTTGTCAAGTTTCTTCCTAAAAATTTCATATAAAAAAAAAAAACAAAAAATAAATAAATAAATAAAAGCACCAGCAGTCTGCAATATGAAATGTTTAGGAAGCCCACAGCCACAGATACAATAATACATAATACAGCGAACCATCCTCATCAGCATAAAAAAGCCGCCTTTAGACAGATGATCAATAGAATTGAGCGAATACCACTAACAAAAGAAGGATAAAACAAAGAACTGAACGCAATATATGCCATAGCGGCTAATAACGGATACAAAAGAGATCTGGTAGAAGAAATCAGAAGGGAGCACAAAAACAAAAAGCCAAACAAAGAAGAAAACAATGACAAAAATTGGGCGGTATTAACCTATACTGGGAAGTCAACGTACAAACTTGCAAAGCTGTTCCAGAAACACAACCTTCGCACATCATTCAGAACAAATAACAACGTGGGACGGATACTACGGAACACCACAAATCAAGAAGATCCATTGGATAAACAAGGAGTCTATAAACTAACTTGCAAATGCCAGCATAGTTACATAGGTCAAACAGGACGTAAAATAAAAACAAGATTCCGCGAGCATATAAGAGACTATAACAAAAATACACAAAACCGAGCGCAATACCAGAGTCAAATTTTGCTAACCACATGTTTAACAACAAATGTTCACCAACGCAAATAAGAAAGGCAGCGAAACTACTGCATGTACAACATAAAGGCCAACGACTAAACGTCCTAGAAAATATGGAAATTACAAACTAAAACCTTCGACGGCAAAATAATAAACGAACAAACAAATACCGCATCGGATGTTATATTCGAATCCTTAAAATTGATTTACGAAAAAAAAAAAATGACAACAAAACAACAGGCATGGACACTCCGAACACTCCAAAAAGCACCACTAGGGCAAAAATCACTGACTTTTACCTACCTGCAGGCAAAAACCATACAGCGACAACATAATGGATGTTAATACCGAAACAGCGAAGATGAACCTATTACCTGCTTCAAAAAAATGGGCACCATGGCATATCTAGTAATTAATCATCGCCGAAAATCACATTACCTAAGATAAATGAACATAAATTAGGGACAAATCTCGAACCAGACAGAACGAAAAATGACACTGAAGATGGCACAACGCCGAAACCGGTTTGTCTGCAAACCAAACTTGACAAGGGATGACGGAAATTCGTTCCAAAATAAATCATCTTTTTCTACCCTTACTTTCTGTAGAAACTTGTCTCGCATAAAAATCATCAATGAAGTGAAGTATAAGAGTGAGGAACGGTGGAGAGAATTCAGAAGGTGGCGCCGATGGCAACACCGCTAATCGGCTCTCAGTGAATTTGACAGAATCAGCTGTTTTGCTGACGTCACAGTGGAGATGACAGCAGTAGTGATATGCTGAGTCAATACTTTTAAGTATTGATCGATATTCGGTACCGATTTAAAAAGTATCCAATGCTCTCGATACTCGGTACCGAAACATTCAGGTTTCGAACAAAAGCGCACATAGGCCAAAAATATGGTTCAGGGGAGACTCGCCTATCAAAACCCGAATGTAGGAGACAATAGAGCTTTTAATCCTGATTCAAATGAAATATGTATATATGTCGGTTCGAGGCCATAAAACAGAGAAACTCTTACTTGTTTGTTTTTGTTCCAGCTGAATCGGACGATATTATTTTGGCCTGGGGGCAAATTCTGTAACCAGTTAGGAACAATTTTCGAATCGGTATCGGTTTAGTTGACGTATGATATGAAATATTTTTACGTCAACAAGGGCGATATCGATTCGGAACTTGTCGCTAACTGGTTACAGAATCTCCCCCTGAAAGGCTTCTTCATCCGTCAAAGCATTTTTCTTGAACCTTGGATCGACTAAGGGTAAAACTGATAAAATAATATTTCTCTGTTGCGATAAGTTCAAGTGTTTTAGCCGATATCATATAAATTAGTAATCAAAGTTTTTTCTAAACTTGAAATGCATATGACAAAGGTTTAATGTAAAGAATCGGAACCGAAAAGGAAGTATTGGGTACCGAAATCTTTTTTAAGTATTGGGTCCGACAATTCAGCACATCACCAGAGAGCAGTTTTATTTGCCGCTCTCAGTTGTCAACTCTACGATGACGTCACGCCAAAATTACTCTCACGAATTCTGCTGCAATCGGCGCAATCTTGTCTTCAATCATTCTTGAGAGTGAGGAAGTACAATTTTAAGCTTAATTAAACATGCATGTATGTACATACCGATTTTTAAGTAAAATCTAAATACCTAAATACATACATATGTATGTATAAAAACTGATTTATAAAAATTTTAATTAATTTTAATCTTTTAAGACATTTTCTGATTTCAATTTAATATAAATAAGTATGTACTTATCTAGGCATTCTACATTAGTTTCTCTGTAAGGCATTCTTTGTTCGCTTCTCTGGATTCTGTGTATCCATGCGTTCTCCCTTCGTTCGGAAGTAATGCTGCGGGTAAGGTCTTATGGCAAATGACATGTCCATGTTAAAATAATGCCTTCTTGAAGCGAAAGGGTAAGCGATTTCCAGCGCCTAGCTCGTTCCCTCTTTCGTTTCTGTGGTAAACTTGTTTTTTGTTGGAACGCATTCTCACGAATTTCGAATTTGCGGGAGAATTTCGTAACCACGATGGAATTTACGAAAACGATTTTCCGACGTGACAACGTCGGGATCTTGGACTGAATTCATGATGGGCCTGTTTATTTCTTATGATGGTAATCAAAAAAACAGTTTTTGTTGGTAGAACAGCATAAATTTAGCTTAGATATTTGGGGCAAAAGCATTGCGTCTCTGAAGTTAAAGATAACTTCCACCTTTTTTGTCAGCCAGACAGGGAAATGATCATACAAACCGAAGCGGACATCTTCAACTGGATGCTGAGCTTTTCATTCATTAGTTCAAACCTCCGATTTTTCCAAAAATATTAGTTCAATTGATGGTGGGGATGTAGCATCTACTTCCACAGCAGTAAAACCAACAAAAAGAGCTCAGTCTCAGTCACCGTCTGTTGAAATTGCTGGTCCTTCTGTCGTGCCTTCTTCTGGTGGTTTTACAGGAGCATGTATTTTTCACTTAAACTAAAATATTTTATTTACCGATGAGATAGATATGATTTACAAGTCTTGAAGCTATCTCGAATAATTAAAGCGAATTTTCCAACATATTATGGCGAATGCAAAATTCGGTATTGCATGTGGATGAAATATTATTCTGAGGAAATTGTAGTTTATCACCAGACGTCAAAGAACTTGAAACGTCAAAGCAAATTTTCTTTTATTTTTTTTTAAAGGGATATAGTTTCTTTCATTGCGGAAGAGTCAAGTGGAGCGGCCTTCTCAAAAAATATCAACAACCAGTTCCAGGTCGATGTTGACGGAATCTACAAGTACATTGGCATATTGCTTTATATGTATGTTTACCATTATCCCAGTTTGGAAATTTATTGCGAAAAAAATGGTTTCACTCCGACTGAAAAGACAAAGCCTGTATTACAGCTAACATTGGACTTAATGGATGGTCTTATGGGGCGTTACCATATTCAAGCTAAAACTCGAAACCAAATGACGAGTCGTTGTTACCATTTTTCGATAAGACTGCGACAAATGCATACATTTTGTATCGGCAACTGCATTCGGAAAAACTAAATAACTCAAATAAATCGGTGAAAGAAGAAAAATTAATGGAATTGCCTGAGTTCCGTGAAAATTAGTAATGTGCCGGATAGAGATTTTGCCGGATAACCGGATTCCGGTTATCCTGTAAAAAATAACAGCCGGATTCGGATATCCGATCGGATGTCCGGTAGACTGCTGCCCTTAACAAATTTTACAATATTGTTATATTAGGTTTTTTTGTTTAGCTAGATTATCTGATTTTTCGAGCTGAACTATGCAATATGTAATTAAGAATACAAAATTTCTCCTCTGACATCCAAGTTATGATATAATCCTGTATTAAAAAGATAACTTCTCCGTCGGCGACCCGGATTTATCGATTATTTTTGGTAAATAGAGGAGAAACGTCAAAGACAAAAGATAAACAACGCGTGATTGATTTTTTTTATTTTAAAATGTGATGGAAATCGAACTAATATGTATGGTTACATATCTTTTTACTTCCCGAATTGCCCCGTAAGCCTTCATTGATGCAATATTTTGTGACACACGTTTCAAAACTCATTTTCTTTTCTGACATCAATAAATCTAAAAACTAGATAGATGGTGAACAAATTAATTCGAAAATATAAATCAGTTAGCATGGAGAAACCTGCTGAATCATATGAAAAACGTCGAATTCTAGTGAAATCTTATTCTATTTGGCAATGCTTTGAGGAAATCGCCAAAGCCTCTGATACTAATTCCAGTTTTTCTAGTGATGTGGACCAAACGATTTAGAAATGGAGAAATATTTACAGCTACCCTTTATACCCAGACAAGCAGATCCTTTAATTTGGTGGAATTATAGGCGGCCGCTGTTGTTGTTGTTGTAATTTTTGTAGCGACTACAACAACCCCGCCCAGATCGGCTAGTATCTCAGTCGTTGTCGTCAAGCTCAACTAACGGAAGACGCAAGAAGCGTGCAGCCTCTATAGGGTATGGCGTTAGTTTTGTGGGGTTTTCCGTGCATGCGAAGAGATGTTTCGAGTCGTGGGGTGTCTCCCCGCATTCCGGACACTCATTTGGTACATCTGAATCTAATCTGCTTAGGTATGAGTTCAACCTGCCTTAGTAGCCAGAGTGAAGTTGGGCTATTGTGGTCCGAGTCTCCCGCAAATAGTAACCTCCGAGTGTATTTCTGCCATGAAAACAGCTTCTCGTAAAAATACAATCGCCGTTCGGAGTCGGAGTAAAATTATAGGTCCCTCCCCTTGTTTGACAACATCAATGCGCACGCCACAAATCGGAGGGGAAGCCCGGCCAAACACTAACAAATGTGTAAACACCAATTCTATTATTATTATAGTCGCAAAGAATTTCTAAACTTGTTTACTCTGGCAATGAATTATCTCTGCGAACCACCTTCCTCAGAGAACTCAAAAAGAGTGTTTGATTCATCGGGTAGCGGAAATCCGGCCGGATTTTTACCAGTATCCGGTCGGATAGTTGGATAACAGAAAAAAGGCCGGATAGGGTGGATTCCGGACATCTACCGGGTACGCGGCACATCCCTAGTATGTACACTTTCACTTACGACAGGCAAAAGCTGATTTTTTGCATGGGAAAATTAAATTCAGATTTTGTTTGTCCCTTTTCAAGTTCAAAGGAGTGAATGTGATTATAATGAGGCGGTTCACAAGATGTGTTAAATGTCGTAAATTCTTAAGCTTAACATTTTTTTAATCTAAAGTAACAGTTAAAATGGTTTTACGGGGCTAATTACATATTTTTTATCAGGTTAAAAACTCTTAGGTGTAGTAAGAAATCCTCTAAACCATTTTAATCATTAATTTACATAAACAAAATGTTAAGCTTAAGTTTTTAAGATGGTAAACACGTCTTGTGAATCCCCTTAATCTAATAATAATAATAATAAATATTATAAATGTGAAAGTTTGTATGTTTGGATGTTTGGGAAATCATCACGCGGAAACGACTGCACGGATTTGCATTAAACTTTGTACGCAGATAGCTTATAGGCCAGATTGGTTAATAGGCTAGTTTTTTTAAGAGTTGCCACCTGTTAAAAAAGTTTCATTTATTTAATATGCGGGAACGACTGAATGGATTTGCATGAAAATTTGCAGACAGATAGCTTATGACCCAGATTGGAAAATAGGCTACTTTTCTTAAGAGTTGCCACCTGTTAAAAAAGTTTCATTAGATTAATACGCGGAAATGACTGAATGGATTTGCATGAAACTTTGCCAGCAGATAGCTTATGACCTACAGTGGAAAATAGGCTAATTTTTTGAAAGAGTTGCCACCTGTTAAAAAAGTTTAATTAAATTAATACGCGGAAACGACTAAACGGATTTGCATGAAATTTTGCACATAGATAGCTTATGACCTAGGTTAGAAAGTAGGCTACTTTTTTAAGAGTTGCCACCTGTTAGAAATGTTTAATTTAATTAATACGCGGAAATGAGTGAACTGATTTGCATGGAAGTTTTCACACAGATAGCTTAAGAGCTAGGTTGAAAAATAGGCTACTGTTTTAAGAGTTACCATCAAATTTTGCATGCAGATAGCTTATGACCTACAGTGGAAAATAGGCAAATTTTTTGGAAGAGTTGCCACCTGTTAAAAAAGTTTTAATTAAATTAATACGCGGAAACGACTGAACAGATTTGCATGACATTTCGCACAGAGATAGCTTATGACCTATGTTGGAAAATAGGCTACTATTTTAAGAGTTATCACGTATTAGGAAACTTTAATTAAATTAATACGTGGAAATGACTGAACTGATTTGCATGAAAGTATGCACACAGATAGCTTATGACCTAGACTGGAAAATAGGTTACTTTTTTAAGAATTGCCACCTGTTTGAAAATTAAATTTTGCTCAAAGATGGTTTATGACCTGGATTGAAAAATAGGCTACTTCCTTAACCGGTTTTCCGATCAGAACGAAATTTAGTACACTTACTACGGATTTCGGAAGGATGGTCTTAGACTGAAAGTAAGTCCGATAACTCAAGGCCCCTCCCATACAAATTGGAATTTTCATATTACATACATATCTCTGGAAGTATTTGTGGGAGAGAACTGAAACTTGGTATAGTGATATGTATGTGAAATCAATGTTGGCATTAATCGATTGATGTTTTAATTAGTTAGTTAATTCGATTAAATTCAATCTGATTACAGTTAATCATGATTAATTTTAATCCGACTAAACAGTTAACCGTACCGCGATTAAAAAATTAATTTTTAATCATTAACTCTTAATTTGATCAAGTAGGTTTGGTGATTAATTAAGTTATGCTGGAATTTTCCTGTGCACACAAAGCAAGTTAATCCAGTATGGCTAAGTCGGGTTTCCTCATCAACCTAAGCAATTTGGTGTGCATTTTCATTAAGATATATGTATACCAACAAACGTTTTACAAACTAGGTTTGTAAAAGTTCCCAGTTTATGTATTACTAATAACAATAATTATTATTTTTTTATATTACGTGCTTTTTATAAGCGTAAAACACAAAATAATTACTATAACTGGTGTTTGGTTTCAAACTCGGACAAACTAGACAAATTAATCAGATTTTATTTTTAATTGGATTAACGATTAATGTTTTAAATTAATTAAACGTAATCGCAGCCAGCGATTAACGATTAAAAAAATGTTATCATTAATCGTACAGTTGATTACGACTAATTAATTTTAATCGTCAAACGCGATTAACATTTTAATCGTTAATTTTTAATCGTTAATCAGATTAACAGTTTGCCAACACTGTGTGAAATCATGTTCATATTCACGGAGAAAAATGGACGTTTTTGGAAAAGAGGCGTAGCACCTCCCATACTGACTGAAAGTTTCATATTGCATATCTCTTCAAATGTTTGGGGTAAAGCACTCAAGCTTGGTATGGAAATACATATGTATGCATGTATGTATGTGAAACTAATACCATACTCATGGAGAAAAATGAGAGTTATTGGAAAAGGTGGTGTGGCAACTCCCATGCAAATTGATTTTTCTATGCTGCATATCTCTGGAGGTGTTTATTGCAGAGGACTGGAACTTGGCACCGAGATGTGTATACAAAATTAATTCCATACTCATAGAGAAGAATTTGTGTTATTCGAAAAGGGGACATGGTACCTCCCGTACAAATTTACTGTTTTATACTGCATATCTCCAGAGATGTTCATGGTAGAGTACTGGGACTTGGTACTGGGGTATGTAAAATCAATTCTAAATTCATGGAAGAAGATTAGGGTTATAAGAAAAAGGGGCGTGGCACTTCCTGTACAAATTGACTTTTTCTTGCCACATATCCCTGGAAGTGTTTGTGGAAGACAGAATAAATTTCATTAAATGGAAAAGGGAGAGCCGGGTTCGACCTTATAATCTAAAGCTCTCTTGAGGCATTTGCTACAGTAATGAGAAGTGGTATTTTATCAAGGCCAAGTTACTAAATTTGAGTTGGAAATATTAGAACTCGCCGTGGCACCTCCAAGAAGGCTTCACGTTCACGCGTCGTATACCTGGAAACCTTTTAAGGTAAACTTGGAGAGAGGAGATTTTATAATTTCATAGTTTTAAACGGCCTAAATACCTTAACTCGCTTAGAAAATAACGAGCTATAACGAAATGGGCACAGAAATAAAATCTAACATCATTAAATTATTTTTCCTATTTGTATAAAAGCGCGGGGTGAAACCCGCGGGTATAAGCTAGTATTTAATAAATTTTAAGTACTACAAAAACCAACAAAATGAAAGAGACATACTAATTATTAGTTTAAATTGACAACCCGTACTTACATATTAGAAGTCTGCAGCGGAAGGCATTTCGCTTCACAGTGAAGTTTTCTAGCGAATACGCTTCCTTCCTTCCTCTCACTGAGAGTGCGGATAGAGTACATGACAAAAATATGTTCCGAAAAAGAGAGGAAGAGATAAGAGGAGTACTACGATATGAAACTTCCGCAAGTAAAATGTTCCTTCATGTGAAGTTTTCAAGTGTTTTACGAAGATTTCGTTTGAGAGCGACTTCCGCAGTCTAAAAATATTCGAAGCTTAGTGCGTGAGCCTACACTTTTTTCGGTGAACGTCGGACACGTATCAAAATAACCAAGGCAACTGCTAATATTATAAAATCTAAATCAAGCCAAAGTTCAATAATTCAAAGATGAATGTTAATGCGACGACAACACGGAAAGCCGCTAAGCAAGCAGTCGCCTCTCCCCATCAAGTCACGAGCCAGCGCAGCAATACTGGAGTAACCGAAGGCACGCCGTCGACTAACTGGTTATCCCGACTGGAAGCCAAATTTGACATGCGGAAGAATATTATCATCGAAGAGCTGACTGCAAGAATGAAAGAGACGGAGGAGCGAGTTATGCAAAGAATCGGTGAGTTGGTGGTGGTACATAACTATACTATGTACCGCACTTCCAATACCGCGTCTGTTTGAGTGTCCCTTTATGAAGGTAGAGCACGGGGTCGATTGTGTAAAACAGCAAACTGACGAAGTGAAAACAATGAGACAGCAATTAAATGAATGCCAGAATGCTCTTATTTCGTCAGACCTATTACTAAGAGGTATATCGTAGGTCAAAGAGGAAAACCTAAGCGCAACCTTCTCACAGCTTTGTAGTGCGTTAAGAATTACCACCCCACCAATGCGTGCCATTTTCGCTTAAAAAAGGCAATAACAACAGCAAAAACGCGCCTATCATTGTCAAGCTGAGCTCTGCTAACGACCGCTCTCTTCTATGCAGAGCGGCTGCACGGCACTTCAAAGCAAAGCGAAAACCACTTGCTCTTCGCGACATAGGCATCGATGCAGATGGACAAATTTTCATACACGAATGCCTAACTAAACAAAATCTAGAACTAATGCAGCATGCGATTGATCTGAAAAAGCAGAAGCAGCTTCTGACAGTATTCTTACTCCGTGGAGTAGTGCACGTAGGAGTTCGTCCTGAAAGCGATGCAGTCAGAGTGCACTCTAGACACGAAGTTAACCAAATTGCATCGCTCAACAACAACAGTAATAACAAAAATGATAAATGTAATGAGATTAGTTCATAAGTATACATGGCTTAGTGTAAGTTTAAGATATTCCACTCTCTCTCTCTTCCGTTTTTATTACCTTTACATTCTACTTGCACACAACCGATACTCGTAGACACATTAGGCGTATACTTTCTTAGCCGATACCGTCGTAATTCGCCTTTCGAAATGCAATATCGTTCTCTTTAAAAAATAGTGTATAACAACATAAATAGGAAAGACTGTGCCAAAGACAATACGTTTAATATGATCCGAATATTGAGTAAGCAAAGGCATGGACTGAAAATCTGTCAGATCAATGCCCAAAGTCTACCTAAAAAGATTGATGAGTTTAGGTACTTCTTTGCGTCTCTGAGACATGGTTCACTCCTCATCATAGCTATGACTTGTTTCATGTTAGTGACTACAAACTTTTTCGTCATGACAGAATCGGGCATGGTGGTGGTGTAGCTATGTACGTAAAAAACTGTTTTTCGTGCAGGCTGAAATGAAATCAAACACCAGCTCTATAGAATACATTTTTGGGGAAATTAAATTTAACAAAGTTAAATAAGATATTACTTGGATATGTTTCTAGACCAATATATGTAATTCTTCTATATTGCTAGTACAATATGATCACAATGTGTTTTCAATTCGAAATCAAAGAAAGACAGCCTATGAAAATTTTTGTGATTATAGAAGTATACGTGTATATTTGTAAACTACTACATAGAATGAAGTGCCATATCATAACAGGGGCGGTTCAGAGAATTAAACAAACAAATAAAAATTTGACGGTCTCATGTTTCCTTCAAACCGCAGTTAACTCAAACGAATTTTGTTCAAAATTAAATTTTGATGCATAAACGCTCTTAGACTGTCTTTGCACCTGTGCGGAGTTGACTTGACAACTTGAAGAACACATGGACGGGCCATAATTCGAAATTTTTTCCAGCGAATATGATGTGTATTTACTGCTATCACCGCTAAAAGTGTAAATAAATTCTCGACATACACCCTTAAGTCCAAACATACGCCACAAAAGAAAATTAAATGACCAATTTCACATTTGCGGGGCGCTTCGGAATCGAAGCATTAAACTTTGCGCCTATTTTCTTATTCTGAATCGGCATTTCGGCGAAAATTTGCTTTCATTTTCTAAATATTTACGCTCTGTCAGATTTTTGTTCATCTAGACTCTAGGTCCTAGAGTATTTCTGCTTCAAGAAGTAAGTTTTGAAAAAAAAAAATCCAAAATTTTTTGGGGTTAGGGCTCGATTTGTCGACTTTTTTCGAAGCTCTTCGTTTTTTCGTTATCCGAAAAATTGGAAAATAGGTGTTTTTCCTAACTAATGGCGTTTTGTTTTCTACCGAAATATGTTGCCTTCTCAGTGCCCTCTACACATAAATACTAAGGAGAGGGCATAGAAAAGACAGCAGTTTTTGTAGAAAAGAAATCGCCATAAGACAAAACTTATTTACAGATGAAGCTCTGTGGCATATGATAGTTGACCGAATCCAATAAAGCACGCTATTCGTTTCTGTTCTGGGCTTATTGACGCCAACTGGAAATGCCAACTGATGCCAAGTCCTTTTGTAACTGGTACCTTTATCCTCTGCCACCACAGCGACTGCAGTGTTTCTCATAGATATACAAATATTGTATTTTTTGTTAATTTTTCATGTGAATTATTTTTCAATAAGAATTTGTTAAACCCCTCCTGAATTTTGAAAAGTAAAAATGTCAGATGGGGTACATTCTCTTATCGGATCTCTCTTTCTTTTTTGAATATATCGACACTCT
Organism: Rhagoletis zephyria; assembly: GCF_001687245.7. Lineage (NCBI taxonomy): Eukaryota > Metazoa > Arthropoda > Insecta > Diptera > Tephritidae > Rhagoletis > Rhagoletis zephyria. The sequence continues at coordinate 403,805 of NW_016157088.1, read as the reverse complement.
GATGTTGGGGAATGTACTTTGAATTTACTAGCAATATAGAAGTACTACATATATGGAGTTTTCCATTCGAAATCAAAGAAAGACAGCATATGAAAATTTTTGTGATTGTAGAAGTATGTGTGTATATTTGTAAACTACTACATAGAATGAAGTGCCATATCATAACAGGGCCGGTTCAGGGAATTCAACAAACAAACACAAATTTGACTGTCTCATGTTTCCTTCACGCTGAAATGTATATCGAGCCCTAGCCGCGAAAATGAAGTAAGACAACTTTTTTCAAAATTTAATTTAGATGCATTAATGCCTCTTAGAGCACCTCCATCAAAAAGTAATTGAAAAAAAATATATATTTATACATTATTTTAGCGGTTGGGGCTCGGTATGACGGATTTCTCCGATGCTCCTCGTTATTTGGAAATCTGAAAAATTGGAAGATAGAAGATCTTTTCTAACAAAGACAAAACTTATTTACACATAAAGCGGTGTGGTATTTTATATGTTGGCCGAATCCAATAAAGCATGTTATTCGATTCCCTTCTATGCTGATTGACGCCAATTGGAAATTCCAACTGATGCCAAGTCCTTCTCTAACTGGTATTTTTATCCTCTGCCACCACCAGCGGCCGCAGCGCTTCTCATAGATCTACAAAAATTTTATTTTTTGTTAACTACAAAAAACTGAGGAAAGACGTGAACAGAGCAATAAGGGTTTAGAAAGTTAAATACTATGAGCACAGTTTCAGCGTGGCAATCGGTTCTAAGCAAACGTGGAAACGTATCCGTGAAATAGGAATAATCAGCAAAAAATAAACTGTACTCCGAGTCGATAGACGTAAATGAGGTAAATAACAAGTTTTTAGATGTACCCACAAGCAAGATATGCTATGATGCCTACGACGCGCGCTCGGAGAGTATTCCTTGGAATATAATGGGTTTCCGTTTTGATTTCTTGATGCCTTTCAGTCTCAATTGGAGCTCACATCTCTCGAATGTTACCAACAAAGCTACATGGGCGTTTTATGCCTGTCAGAGACTTCATGGCAAGACTTGAGGAATATCATCTAACCCAGAGGTTCCCAAACTTTTCATCGCGGGGGAGTTCCAAAACTAAATTCGGAGTGGCAAAAATAACAATAAAATATTTTCGTTTGCAAGTTTTAAAAAACAGAGCTCATAAAGGTATCAAAGTACTCTCTCGCTCTGAGGAGTTATATTTTTAAGAGCACTCCGTGCGCTAGCTTTATTTACATTATCTTCACCATAAACTCCTCGAATCTATAAAAATCGATGACAAAAAACCAAGCAAGCAAGAAGCACAAAAAATGTTCGACCGTCTCATCCTCTTCAAGGCAGGATGGCCAAATGGAGTTGTCATTTACGTTTATGACAGCCAGGTGTTTGTGCCACCTGAAGTGTCCAGTCAGAAGTTCTAGAAGTCGACTGCAGTCCTGTCTGCTCAATGAGAGCAAAAAACTAGATAGACCTTCAGAGATTGAAGGCAAAATAGGTTTTGCCCACCTGCAGCCCGGTCTGAGCCAAGTGTGGCCAAATAGTCAGATGTCTCATTGTTAGGCACTTCCGAGTGACCTGGCACCCATAGTAAAGAAAGCTCGTGATGTTTACCAACACAATTTAGTCGGGATTTGCATTGCCGAAGTAATTTCGTAGTACTTAGATAGAAGGCTGGCCAATGCTTTAAGTGCAGCTTGACTGTCACTGCAGTTAAATAAACAGCTTTCCCTCCACCTATTTTCCTCCACGTAGTCCATGGCTTTGAGGATTGCAAATACCTTAGCCTGGAAGACCAAAACATATTCCCTAAGAGAAAAGTGAAGTTTATCCCCATTACCTTCGAAAAAGGCGCCAGATCCTGACCCAGAATCAGGTTTGGAGCTATCAGTGAAGATTCGGCAATGTGTGAGTCCGAGCTCAGTGCTGGAATTAAACCAGTATTCAGCCTCAGGGAACTCAAAATTATAGAATCTCTTCAGCAAAGGTATTAGTGGCCTACTATCCTGTAGCTTTGAAAAGATACAAGTGCTCAAACCTCTGCCGCCAGCAATTTACGCCCAGTCCCACTCAGTCTTATACTAACGTCCGTTTCTTTTTTAGCCTGCAGGTGGCCTTCAAGGCTTTCCCACCTACGAAGGCTCAAAGTGACGGTAAGTGCAGCTGCGCGTCGAGAGCACTATACCTCACTCAAAAAAATTAAAGTTAATTATAGAGGCTATCAAGCAACCATTTCGCTTATTTACTTTCGAAACCAAATAAAATTTCGTGGACCCCCACTTGTTTCACGCCAGCGTAGACCCCCGTCGAGTCTCCCGTGAACCCCTGGGGGTCCAATTGGACCACTGTGGGAATTACTGATCTAAACTAACGTAAGAAAACGCGGGTACCTCCCTAAGCAATCTGCACCGACTGGTCTGCGTCCCCTTGGTGTCAGGGGTAATTTAGAGGTTGACAAGCCATTCATGGATGACCCCGAGTTATCCTTCTACAAACCCTTCTAGGTCAGAATTCCTGAAAGTGACTGCTGTAAATGATAATAACTATGATTGACGAAGGGCAAGTATGGTATACCGACAGATCGAAGATGGACGACAGGAGTACTGGGGCAGGCGTACTTGGACCAATATTCGACAAAAGTCTTCCACTGGGCACATACCCAGCCATGTTCCAGGCGGAAGCCTTCGAAATCGAAGTCTGTGTTCACGAATGTCTTCGCAGAAGGACAAATGGAGCCAATTCGGATAGTCATGCAGCGTTAAAGGCTTTAGACCAGTGGTCAGCATCCTAACACATTCAAACGATTCAATAAGTGAGAATGTGTGGTTAAATGCACTGTTCAGCTGAAACATACATGTGCTCAGAGAACGCTCAGTGAGCTATGGCCTGCCGACCACTCTTTTAGGACGGATGTAAAACTCTTTTGAAGCACCTGGAAGCCCACAATAGCATAACGCTGTGGTGGGTTCCGGGACATGAAGGGTTTGAAGGCAAAAAAGAGGCCGACAGTCTTGCAAAGCGTGGAGCCCAAATGTGCTGTGTGGTCTCGAGCCTTTTGTGGCTGCCTACGTACCATTAATATCAGACTGATACACCTTGGGGAACCGTTGTCTTCTCCATGCAAAATTTGGAACCCCGCGCCCTCCAAAAAAGTGCTTAACTTCTTAAATAGCCTAAGGTAGGAGTGTTTTCCATCAGCACAACAGATATTTTTAGGTCGTAGCTCGAGTGTTCCGGACGTAATAATAATATGTAATAATAATAATATGTATGTATGTGTAAAGAGACATACATTTGTATAAGTCTGTATGTACAGTAAAATTAATTCTTATACGCAGAATAAGTATTTTTTTATTGTACTAGCTATGCCTTAGTTTTACTGATGTTATGTTATCTACATTTTTAATGAACTTGACATTCAAAAAAAAATTTAAAAGTTAAACCAAAGTTCGGTAGGTTTTGATTGGTTTTGGTAGACAATTTCGGTAAGAAAAAAATTTGTCCGTGACAACACTGCTCCATATCAACCCTCATACTACATCAAATTTAAATATTGAAACACAATTTTGAAGGTCAGCTTTACCGCTTTCGGCGAAACATACAACTTTTTACATAGGGTTGCCATCTGTCTGAAAATAAAGTAAATGAAATATTAAAGTGGCGTAAAATTTTGCAACCCCTCGAACGAAAGCCATTTCAGTGCATTTTTATCAAGAGGTAATATTTTTTAATAGGGTTGCCACGTGCCTAAAAAGTTAAATTAAATATATTATACACATGAAATTTCAATAAATTATTCCTTTATGAATATAAGATAATCGAATTTTTGAATGGGGTTGCCACCTTTGTATCTTAAAAGTTGATTTAAATATATATGTAGTTTTAGTGAATAATAAAGACTATTTCTGTTGTTGATCCGGTCAACAGGGTTGCCAACTATCTAAAGATTAAATTAAATATACATCTACAAATAGGTATAAAATAATCGAATTTTTTAATGGGGTTGCCACCTTTGTATCTTAAAAGTTAATTTAAATATATATGTAGTTTTAGTTATTAATAAAGACTATTTCTGTTGTTGATCCGGTCAACAGGGTTGCCAACTATCTAAAGATTAAATTAAATATACATCTACAAATAGGTATAAAATAATCGAATTTTTTAATGGGGTTGCCACCTTTGTATCTTAAAAGTTAATTTAAATATATATGTAGTTTTAGTTATTAATAAAGACTATTTCTGTTGTTGATCCGGTCAACAGGGTTGCCAACTATCTAAAGATTAAATTAAATATACATCTACAAATAGGTATAAAATAATCGAATTTTTTAATGGGGTTGCCACCTTTGTATCTTAAAAGTTAATTTAAATATATATGTAGTTTTAGTTATTAATAAAGACTATTTCTGTTGTTGATCCGGTCAACAGGGTTGCCAACTATCTAAAGATTAAATTAAATATACATCTACAAATAGGTATAAAATAATCGAATTTTTGAATGGGGTTGCCACCTTTGTATCTGAAAAGTTAATTTAAATATATATGTAGTTTTAGTTATTAATAAAGACTATTTCTGTTGTTGATCCGGTCAACAGGGTTTCCAACTATCTAAAGATTAAATTAAATATACATCTACAAATATGTTTCGGTTTCAGTCAGGAAATTTTAGTTGTAAACTAGTATTTTTCTTGACTAGTTTGGGGTTTCACTGCAGGATAATTTTACTTTTTTATGGACATAAAAATCATAATAAACAAACCAACCTTTAATTACTTATTTTTGTTTAAATTTTATTGCCTATGTTACTCACATATATATATGTATGTATGTACAATGTACATATGTACATATTTTATTTCTAAATATAAATTTCAAGAAAAAATTAAAAACAAAATACTTCCAGTCCCCCTCTGTATGTCCTTTTCGGTTGACATAAACAACATCTATAAAAAATACACAGGTAACACATTTTCCTGAAACAGCAATTTACACTAGTGAGCCCGTATGGCGCAAAATCGTTGCTCAAGAACTTTAACACAATAGGAAACATTTTCAAAAATTGGGAAAATTGTTTTTGCATCAATTCCCCCTGCACCTATAAAAAAGTTCTTACTTCAAAACCTAAACCTTATTGCACATCTTTATTTGACACCTAATTTTTTAAATTCGAAAGAACGGTGCAGATTTTGATACATAAATATGTATGTATTTCATTTACCTAGCTCCCTTAGTTGGAGTTGAATTTGACCTTTTAAACGGGTGGCAACACTCCTACATTTTGATTGATTAGAAATGGAGCCTTTTCAAATCAATTTATAGTAATACCCATACTTTAATAACTGATTTTACTTAATAATTTTAATTAAAATTTTTAACAGGTGGCAACACTTTTAGTACACATCTACAAATCAAGCCCTTTAATATCACATCCCTTTATTGAAAATCAAACGGATGCAAGTCTGATCACATTCAAAAAAATTTCTACGGGTGTTGTAAGTAGAATCCAAACCCATAAAGAGAATATAAAACTTCACGTGCAGTTTGACCCTCCTATGTGAAGTCTCCAAATACTACGTTCAGTTTGCTTGACACTTAAGTATGTGAGCATAGCGGAACACGTATTTGGTGAAGGAAAGCGACGTCGAGTAACATCGTTTAGGTTTAGATGTTCTCTATTTTTGTTCCTTTTTTTGGGATACCGCAAGCATGTGTTTCTATTTTTCGAGTGAATGTGTGAAGTGCAGTTTGGTCGGAACTTTGCAGCTCTCTATTACATATTAAAGCACTGCAAATATACCAGCAGAAATACTCTTCACATGTACAGGTTTTCCCAAAGTGGGTGCCGCGTGCGTATGCCTGGGGTGCCGCTAGTGGCTAGAGTATACTAGTGGTGCGGGCAAATTCTTTAAACTTTCCACATACAACGCAAGCGGTTTGATCAAACTTTAACATGGCGGCTAGAAAATCAAAAAATTTTGATTTTTATTAAAATTACCTTCAGCGGCTCGTCAAACCCCATACACAACACAAATGGCTTGCAGCAAAGGGATATTTCGCTTGGTTTGCTAGCCCCAGTACGTTTTGTCAACGAAAAATTGAATCAGAAAATTTTCAGAAAAATAGCCGAAAACATACCCTTTACATAACCATTTTCGGTACTTTTGTAGACCTAATCCGCGTTTCATCCACTTTTATTCCCGTTTTCGGATTAACTTTCTGATTTTTTGCTGGCTGGGCTGTTCTCGTAACAAGCGCAGCAGCTTCGCGCTCGTGTATATGTTACTTATTCTTTGGAACTTCACAATCACACTGTGAAAGAGCGAATCAACACGATGTTAGAGGCAGTCGAGTACGAGCTTATAAAAAGTTTGAAAACTTGTGAATTTTTTAGTTTGCAACTTGACGAAAGTACCGATGTAGTGGGACTTAATGCTCTTCTCGTTTTAGTGAGGTACCCATTCGCAATGCAAATCGAAGAAGAACTTTTGATGAGCGAAGTACTTGAGACTTACTTCACTACCGACGAAATTTTTAAAACTATCGACAAATTTGTACACAAAAATGGTGTGGAGATATTGGCAGTGGTTGGAAAAACGAAAGGAGCGATGTCTAGGGTAAAGCAAGAGGCAGAAAACGCCACGAGAAGTCACTGTATGATCCGTCGGTATTCCCTGGCGACTAGGAAGATGCCGCCAATAGATTTAAAACCCGTATTGGATGACGCTGCCAAGATAACAGCAGCCTGCGAAATTAAAGTACATCTTTGGTTTTTTCTAGCACATCGAGATTTTTTTATTGGTGACATATATATTTTAGAATTTCTAGCAATTTGCATGAAACCCCTATAATAAAGTAAATCAGTAAAACGAATGTAGCTTCGAAATTAACGCTAAGAAAATTGATAACAGCCAGTTTCACCAGCAATTTAAATGGAAAATGATTTTTCATTTGTCAATTGCCATATAATATTTAAAAAATTAAAATCATTTTTCACTTAAATTGCTTTCGTGAAATTGGCTGTAAAAATTATTTTCTTACCGTCGCGCATTACCAGCTGTAACTGTAAAGGTTTAGAAAAAGCCACTGTCGAATATTTTGCCAAAAGTGACTCTGAGGATGTCTTTTGTTTATTATAACAGGTGATTTTTTAAGAGCTTGATACCTTTTTTTTAAAAAAAAACGCATAAAATTTGCAAAATCTCATCGGTTCTTTATTTGAAACGTTAGATTGGTCCATGACATTTACTTTTTGAAGATAATTTCATTTAAATGTTGACCGCGGCTGCGTCTTAGGTGGTCCATTCGGAAAGTCCAATTTTGGGCAACTTTTTCGAGCATTTCGGCCGGAATAGCCCGAATTTCTTCGGAAATGTTGTCTTCCAAAGCTGGAATAGTTGCTGGCTTATTTCTGTAGACTTTAGACTTGACGTAGCCCCACAAAAAATAGTCTAAAGGCGTCAAATCGCATGATCTTGGTGGCCAACTTACCGGTCCATTTCTTGAGATGAATTGTTCTCCGAAGTTTTCCCTCAAAATGGCCATAGAATCGCGAGCTGTGTGGCATGTAGCGCCATCTTGTTGAAACCACATGTCAACCAAGTTCAGTTCTTCCATTTTTGGCAACAAAAAGTTTGTTAGCATCGAACGATAGCGATCGCCATTCACCGTAACGTTGCGTCCAACAGCATCTTTGAAAAAATACGGTCCAATGATTCCACCAGCGTACAAACCACACCAAACAGTGCATTTTTCGGGATGCATGGGCAGTTCTTGAACGGCTTCTGGTTGCTCTTCACTCCAAATGCGGCAATTTTGCTTATTTACGAAGCCATTCAACCAGAAATGAGCCTCATCGCTGAACAAAATTTGTCGATAAAAAAGCGGATTTTCTGCCAACTTTTCTAGGGCCCATTCACTGAAAATTCGACGTTGTGGCAGATCGTTCGGCTTCAGTTCTTGCACGAGCTGTATTTTATACGGTTTTACACCAAGATCTTTGCGTAAAATCTTCCATGTGGTCGAATAACACAAACCCAATTGCTGCGAACGGCGACGAATCG
>NW_016157088.1:269985-394178 GCF_001687245.7 Rhagoletis zephyria | reverse complement strand
AAATGTCAAAGCATACTGAGCATCTTTCTCTTTGACACCATGTCTGAAATCCCACGTGATCTGTCAAATACTAATGCATGAAAATCCTAACCTCAAAAAAATCACCCGTTATGTAACAGAGAAAATAATATGTATTTCATATTTTGTTTATATATTTGTTTTTGTTATGAAAAACTATAAAGAACTAAAATTCATAAAATGTATTTTCGTTTTTAACTCTTTTATATTTGTTATTTCTATTCAAAGTTGGTGTTAGTCGTTTCAACTAACAAGCCCGCAGACAGGGTCAAAAGAGCGAAGCACTTCCAGGGTTAAAGCTAAATGAGCATAAAGTTTGCTTTGTGGTTTCTTGTTTTCGTAGACATTTGAAGAGTAGGGGTGCCGCGAAATTTTTTTAGCACAACAAGGGTGCCGCGGTGAAAAAAGTTTGGGAACGCCTGTTTTAGAGTAAAATAGGAACAGAAAAAGAGAACATCATAAATTTGAGGTACTGAGCAATGTTACTCAACAGCGCTCTGCTACATAAAACAACATTGAGGTTGATCACACTTGCCAGATAACCTGATAAATCTGGTTAAAAATTATTATTGTATAGTGTAGTTTATTGTTGTAAACTAAATAAGTATATAACCACATAACCATATAACCTGATAATCAGGCAAACGTGAACAACCTCACTGTTCCGCTTTTCCAGAGTACTTGAGTATGTTGATTGCATTCAGTAGTATTTGAAAACTTCATAGGAAGTCTAGGAATACTGATGAAGATTTTTCTTTTAAAATGTTAGCATATAACATAATGCCAAGAAAATACATAGAATTTCCGTTTATTCCATTATATTACATAAAATATTGTTTTATATTAAAAAAAAACGCCGACGCTGACATTTCTCGCCGGACGCTTCAATGTTTGCAAAACAGTTCGAATCTGACACAAATTAAATGTACATTAAAGTGGTCCAAAAATGTATGTGAAAAAATAAGGTCGGAATCTTAATGCCGACACCCCCTAGGATTGTTCTATATAGCGTAAAACATATACCACTATTTTTTTATTTATATGGGGTAAAAACAACTTTTCGTAGAAATAGTGTTGAATTCTTGAAAATCAATATTTTCATTTCTACGAAAAGTTGTTTTTTCCCCCATATAAAATACAAGGAAAACTTTTAGCGCTTTGAGCACTCCCTAAATATTTTTTGATTAAAAAAAATATATATGGGTATATTTTCTTGGTACAGAACAGTCCAAGGGTGCGGCGGCATTAAAATTCCGACTTTACTGTGTTTGGACCACTCTAATATACATACATAACAACCATCGAATGGTAGCAGGTTTCATCATTTAAGCGATGATTTATGTACATACATAATATGTAAATTTTTTAAATAACCAAAAATGTGTGTCCATTTTCCCGCGACCTCTCTTTATGACCAGTAACAAGTTTTCTAATTCTAAAGCGCTACCCTTATTATTTTAACAAGTTTGGCAATGTTTTCATCAGTGTTGCCAGAACTTTTTGGGCCAACCGACTAAATTGGCAAAAAAAACCGGCTAAAAACGGCTAAACTGTTTCAACTAAATTTCACATGTTTTATTTAAATAAATCCCAAGTAGAAAGACTAGTTCTTGGTGAGAAGTTGCAAATTCAAGCTAGAAAATATTTTGCCAGCAAAAATTTGCAATTAGGAAGAACATATGATTGTGGCACGTGGTTGGATTTTTGTCGACGATAAATTGAACAAACAAGTTCGTTGAATTTAAAAATTTACAAACTTGAGCGATTTTAAAATGAATTAATTAATTTAGTTAATACCAATGATTTGAAAGGTACTCGGCTGAAAAAAACTGTATTCGCGGAAAAAACTGTAGAAATTTGTGCTCTTTTATTTTCCTTTTGACGCATTTAAAATAAGTTCTCAGCAAAAAAGTTTGTTTAAAAAAGTCATACATCTGTACATGATACAAAAACTAAGGTAGTTTCATTGTCACTTTTCGGACGCCATATTAACTACCTGACAATTAAGCAGATTTTGACATTTCGTGCTGCCATACCTAGTCATCAATAATCTTTTATTTATTTTGAAAAAAATATTTACAAAATTAAAAGGAAATTTGTCTTCGATCTGGGCAATAACGAAAATGGAAACTCATACGTCGCCATATTTGAAAAACAACCAAACAACTTTTTCTTTGAAACAAAAGACCGTTAAATATGTTGTCCACCGCAAAAATTAGTTATTATTAAATTCGTTTATTCTAAAGCCAATCACCGAAAAGGATTTGGATGTGCTTTGCAAACGTTAGCCCCAGTAACGCTTTAATTTCGGTGCTTCATGATATGAAAGATAATATGGTTATGGACGATAGGAGGTACTCCCGATTGAACTGGCACCCAGAGTTTGGAAGTAAGTAGTTAGAGGGCAGCCCAATGCCTTAAGTGCAGCTTGTCTGTCACCGCAGACATGTTAACTCATTCCCCTCCACTTCGCCCCACTCAGTGTTATACCGGCATCCGTTTCTTTTCAGTCTGCAGGTGGCCTTTAAGGCTTCCCTACGTATGAAGTAACAAAGTGTCGGTAAATGCAGCAGTGCATCAGAGCAGCGCCACGTGTTGTAAAGAAAGCTTCCGTACAGCACACGGCAGTAGTTCTTTGAAGTTTTGCAAGCATACTTCCCACGCTCTTGATTGGGAATCTGCTCCACCATACCTGTTTACATTGCCAAAATGCTGCGAATTCTTTAGAGGTTTTGTGTTCCACGTTAGATTTCCATGATAGTTTTGTATACAGAATTACTTCTAGATACTTCACTTCGGGAGAATTCTGAATTTTGGCTCCTTTAATTGTGAGGGAATTGAGACCATTCGGACTATGCTTTAATGACGAAATAGCTTACAAAACATTTTTTTCGGACTATTAAAAAAAAAGAGTTTTGTTATGCAAATATATTTATTTTGTTTAAAATAAAATGAAAAAAAGTTGTTTAATAAATAAATGTTTCAAAACTGGATTTTATTTTATTTGTTCATCTCTGCACATCGATGTTATTCAAAGGATCTTATTTTAAGGATCTTGCAATTATTTTATGCCAATTTTACTCTTTTATTAAATCCCAAATATTTAAAAGAAAATCTCCCCTCAAAAAATGTCAATGTGGGAAAGCTACGCTTAATGTTTACATCTGCAGAAATGTAAAAAATCTGCTTTATAATCAAAAAATAGTAGTAATGAAACTACCTTCTTTTTTGTATCATGCATCTGTATGTGTACATTAGGGTGGTCCAAAAATGCATGTGAAAAAGTAAGGTCGGAATTTTTGTACTCTCACCCCGTAGGATTGTTCTATATCGAAAAAAGTATACCCCTATTTTTTATTTTGAAATCAAAAAATATTAGAGGTCGCTCAAAGCGCTCAAAGTTTTCCATCGTCGGACGAACTAGACTGATGAGCGATTAACGTTCAGTTCAAACTTTGGCACCAACCAAAGCACATCTAATACCGGCTTTATTGCAATAAGATTGATGTTGTAATTAATGTTATAAGTACATTTAAATAAATTTCATCAAAAAAGAAGAGGAACTACATATATCTATTTGAATTTTAAGAAAACAAGGCAAATAGCAAAATCGGCTAAAATGGGCAATTTTTTTTACAAAACGGCTAACAAATCGGCTGCCGGCTAAACCGAAATTTCCCCGGCTGTTTGCTATCGCAACCGGCTAAATCTAGCCGGAAAACGGCTAAAATGGCAACACTGGTTTTCATCCGTTTTTATTTTCAGCAAATCTACACATACGCACGTACCGAAACAATATTTAATTTTAAAGATAATTTTCAAATGAAAATGACAACTGTCGTGCGCCGCAATTGTGTTTACTCTGACGGATTTCACTGCGAACACTTTACAGCTGTTCACTTACCGCCGACCGCTTTACCGGCGTCCGCTGTAATTCTGGGTAGAGCTTAAGCAGAAAATTGTTTGTATAAATTTTTACATTTCCAAAAATTTACTTTGTGAATTTCAAAGGCTTCTACAAACAAATTAAAAAGTTCTACAAACAAATGTATGCGTATGGCATGATTCAATAATTAAAGGTTTGCTCATAGTAAGTGACATTAGAGTTTTGACACTCCCTTAGCTGCTTTACAAAATCTTTGCACACACACAAGAGCCCACACACAGTGCCTTGCTCACACCCGATTTACATGATTCAAGTACTTGAAAGCAATTCTTGCTCATTCTCTTTTGTGTTTTCTATTTGCTTTTACACGTTTCAATTCTGTTGAATTCAAGGTTTTGGTTCTTTAAATGGGAAGCAACGAAAATGCCAAAAGCAAAGCAAGAAAGTTGAAACGACTTGACGGTACAGACGCATGTGTACTCGTCCCTTTTCTTCTCACGCCCTCTCTTCCACATGAGAGCAGAATTGAATTCAATACTTGAACTGTGTAAAAGCAGTCTAAGTGAGCCGACTTTTTCAAGAGGGAGCGAGATAACTGTTTTTTGAGCAAACCTTTTATTATTGAATCATGTGCATATGGAATGCTTGCTACTTCATATGTATGAGCACCTGGTATTAGGAAATGAAACTATTTTATTGTAAAATAGTTATATATAACATTTGTACGTTCGCGTCTTGAGTACGCAGTTTTCATTTGGAGGCCCTATAGCCAAGTTTCTATTAAAAGAATAGAACGTATTCAAAAGGTGTTTCTTAAATTCGCTCTAAGAACCTTAAAATTCGACGATCCTGTCCCTTCGTATGCTTCGCGTCTCATGCTTATTGACCTACAATCTTTGGATAGTCGTAGGTCTATGTTGTCGATGAGTTTTATATTCAATATTATTCAAGGTATTCTTGATTGCCCTTCTCTCATGGAAAGGATTACTTTTAATGTTCCTAGGCGTAACCTCCGAGTCACTTACCCTTTTTACTGCAAAAAGGTCAAAACTAAATTCGCCAGCAATGCTCCTCTTGCAAGATCTATGCGAGAATTTAATATTTTGTCTCAAACAATCGTCATTGATTTTTCAATGACCACAGAAGCTTTTGTAAATCTTTTTCGCTCATTATCTGTAGATATTTAAACTTGTTTTAAATGCTTAGCATATTAATTTCATAAGTTTAGTATGTAACATACTTGTAATCTTTATATAAAAATGTATGTACTTGTTGTTAGTAGTCTGTAAGAAACTTTGTTTCATTGACGGTATTAAAATAAATAAATAAATAAATAAATAAAAAATTGGTTCGTTGTATAAAACGAGTCCACTTTCTTTATAATAATATGCTGTTGGCTAAATATTCAGAGCGCTCAGCATTGTTTCTCTATGTTTGTTATTTAACATAAGGGCCAGCTCTAACATTAAGTATGTATCATTAAACGAAACTTCCAAAAATACTCAAAAAATAACTTGTGAAGGAACACCTTTTTTGTGGAAGTTTAACATCGTGGTACTTCTGATTTATGTTCCTCTTTTTTTCGGAACATATTTTGTTTGAGTACTTTTTTTTATGTATACAGCGCTCAATATCTTCACTCCTCTTCTTTCCATGCCTCTTTGTTAGAGTTTTTTGGCAATTTTTCACGAATTTTCTTCAATACAACGTATGTGGATTTTTTTAATGTAAGAATGCGTAACACCCTAAATAAAAAAATAAAAATATTTCAAAACAACGCAATCAAGGGAAAATTAGAAAAATGTTCATAAACTCTTTTAAGGTTTGGACAAGTCGTGAGCTAAAAAAATCGAAGTATGCAGTTTTAGAGCTCATTCAATTTTAGTGTAATGTGTTAAGTGCAATTTTGAATTATTTTAAAATACGCATTGATTTTTGGATTTTTTTGCTGGCGTTGTTAAGTATTTTGTTCCATATAAAAAACATTCAACCATTCTTTATAGGGGCGAAATTACAACTCACGTGGTTGCCATCAAAGAAAAAAAAATGGCATTTTTACCTTACGGGTTGCAGATGTGTATTACAAAACATGAAAAATGCTATAGCGGATTTTCATTTTGAACCGAACCGAACCATTTTCTGGGGTGGTTTTCGGTTCGGTTTTGGCATTTCCAAATAGAAACGGTTCGGTTCGTGGTTCGGTTCGAAGCCCCAAAAAAGCAACGATTCGGTTCAAAACCGGTTGGCAGCCCTGCTAAATAATACTAATAGTACCTAAAATTAAGAGCTAATTTTTTTTAAGTTGAGCATTTATTCACATAATGTTGTTTTTACATTTTTCGCAATTTTAATAAAAACAACGAATAAATTTAAGTGCTGATAAAAAACTTTTAAAAGGAGCATATATTTCGAATTCATATCTATGGCACTTATGTATATGTATGCACATACTTATATAAACTAGACAATGAACTACGCACTATGAATTTGGCCCTAAAAATACTTTACGAACTGTTAAGATTTGCAATTTCAGATATTTGAATTGGCCGTAAAAACTCCGGTTACGAATCTTTTTTTTGCAAAATTTATCTGAAAAATTGTATTTCCTTCTCTCCTTAAAGGTAAAATTAATAAGCTTAAAACAAAGACCGCGCGATCAGAAAAAGGATTATCTTCTAATTATCTTTTGAACTCGTTAATCTAGATCCAAGAGTTTAGGTGGAGTCTATATTTTCCTGTGGATACAAATGTATGTTTTTCCACTGCATTTTGAAATTTGTAATTTTATCAACGCTTAAGTTTTGGCTTTCCTTTTCCACCCTGGCCGTCTAAGATAAAGTACACCGTCTGAGCTTCTCGGAGCTCGAACTACTGCTCGGTATTATTTGTGTGCTCCCACGCGAAATAGAATAACATGAAAGTTTCGAAAATAGGCTGAGTCAACACTTGTGCAAAGAAATTACAGATTTGTAATTTTAATATATTACCAAGTACAACTAAAACTTTCTGGGGCTAAAAAAGTGCTAGATAATTTTAAAAAGGGCTGAGATCTAAAGCCCAATTTTTGGAGCTAAATAGAAAAATAAAGAGCTAACTAAATCTAGCTGCAAAAGCACCAAAATGGCAACACTGAAAATAACAGCACCATACACTTTTTCAGTTTTTAATATTTTTTATTTGCTGTACAAAACATAAAAAACACAAAGATTCATCAATTTCAAGCTTTTTAATTCGAATTTCTATAAAAAATTTTGTGTACGCGGTTTTATAGCACATTAAATTTTAGAATTCAGTGCAAATTTGTAGTTGATAAAGATCCCATTAAATTTTCAATATTTTCAAAAGCTTACATATATTTCGAAAATGGTCATAATTTCGTTTTTTACATATCACAGAAAGGTCTTTTAATTACCTTTCCTGCGATATCCCCATTTTCGGTTTAATAGTTTTCGAAATATAAGCTTCTGAAAATATTGAAAACTCCACTTTTACTCAGCGCCCCCCTCCCCCCCACAACCGATACTATTAGTTTGCACCAAAAAAAAATTACATCATTAAAATCAGTAGAAAAAGGCGGACCATACCCAATTTTTTTAGCTCACCTGCCGCTATACCGCACTTTTTTCGAATTTTCTTCCATATAAAAAATTTTTATGAAAATTTAGCTAAAAAAATTGTGATTTCCTGTAATGTATGAATGGTTTAAATTTTACTTTTACTTACGTATAGCCTCGAGCCATGAAGTTGTGTAGAGATGTGAACAAGAGATATAGTGCAGTTTCGCAAACAAACTGGCATCGATAGTTTCCAAAAATAATCGATAGTGGCCACAGTTTTCAATCATCGATAATATCGATAGCATCTCAGCTCTATTATTAACTGCTATAGCATATTCAAAATCGAAAATCGAAATGCAACGTTTAAAATAAACGGTCACATAAATGATCAGAATGAAAAAAGAAACCGATTATCCGCCTGTGCACACGATAACTCGAGTAAAAATTGAGATATCTTAACGAAACTTTGCACGCTTACTTCTTTTCAGCGTAGGACGGATGGTATTGAAAATGGGCGAAATCGGACAATAACCACGCTTACCTCCCATATAACGATAGTTTTCAGAAATACGAAAACTGCGTTATTTTAGTAATTACTGAAGCTTATTCACTCAAAATTGATATTACACTGATTTTTGGACGAAAAATAAGAATATTATAAATAAAAATATTATAAATTTTCGGAAAATGTGCGTAGCCACGCCCGCTTATGATTACATGTGTACATCTTGGTAACCGCTCCATCAATTTCTCCTAAACTTGGCACAGTTGTTAACCTTGGTACAATATACCAAAAGACTGAAAATTTTTAAAATCGGATAATAACCAAGCCCACACCCCATATAACGGTAATGTAGAGAAATACGAAATCTTCGATAAATCGGTAAATACTGAAGCTAATTTATTCAAAACTAGTTCAATTGATACCCATATTGTAATATCTAATTCATTTAACTTATTAAATAATTTTAATACAATTTGTAACAGGTGGCAACCCTTTCCAAAAATAAAAACGTTACAGCACATCTACAGGGCAAGCCGTGTTATTTGACACCTCACTTTTGAAAATAGAACGAACTAGATGTACATACCTACGTAAAAGCCACAAGAACCCAAATTTTCAAACTTCAAACTGCACTTACAGTGAAAGTATGGAAGTTACCCAAAAACTAATTGCATTTTTTAATTTAACGTCCTCAATTTTACTAAGAAGCGAATTTTCATTTAAATCCCTCCATAATTATATTTTTGTCCATTTTTTATATGGAAGGGAAGCACTGTGTGGCGGCTCTTTTTTTGCAATGGTATTGTTTTTCCCATTTTCAATACATATCTTCAATGTGGACGAATCGGACCATAAACACGATTTTTATTAATAACTCGACTCCAAGGCCACCTGGTTTTTTGCAATGGTATTGTTTTTCCTATTGTCAATACATACCTTAAATATGAGGCGAATCGAACCATAAATACGGGTTTTATTAATAACTGACTCCAGCGCCACCTAGCGGTTGTTTTAATAGTTATTCTGCTATTCGGAAGGTAGACAAATTCAAAAACCAAATATCATAAAAATTGGTCCAGCCGTTCTTGAGTTATAAATGGTGTAACTAACACGACAAAAAGCAAAAAATACGTTTATGATAAAATTATGGAAAATATGTGTGGCCCCGCCCACTTATGACCACGTATGTGCATCTCGTAACTATTCGATCAGTTTGTACCAAACTCGGTATAATTATTGTGCCACACAAAATCAAATCGTTGGAAATTATTAAAATCGCACTAAAATTATGCCCGCTTTTCATATAACGGTGAATTTCAGAAATGCTTCAAAATTTAATATTTCGAAATTTAAGGAAGCTAATTTACTCAAAATTGATACTAACAACAATCCCTTGAAAAGAAGTAACATTATTGTGGAATTTTGGAAAATGGGTGTGATACCGCCCACATATAACCATATAAGTTTATGACATTATGTCTAACTGAACTTTAAATCGAAGATGTTTGAAATAGGGGTAAAACCAAACCTTACCACGTAGCAATAGTTTTCGGAAAGTTGAAAAAACTATATTTAATACTTGCGCCGTTATTTAATATTCGGGTCCGCTCGTATCTATGTACATATATGTAGATTTCTTGTAGTATAATACTTTTTTTTTTGGATTCCAAAATGGATATTGCTGTTATTTTCAAAATACGAAAAAAGTACTTTTTATTGCTACCTAAACTTTTTAGTGCACAGAAGTAGTTTAAATTTATCAGACGTTGAGACAAAACGATGTAAGCTAACAGCGAATTGTACTTAGAAACACGTTATAAAAATGCATATATGTATGTACATAAAGTCATGTGAAAAATAGGAACACGATATTTTTACCAGTTTGGACTATCTTTCTGTCGTTCGTTTAATGTTTATTAAATTCTAGTTAAATAGACCAGCGGACCCGGCGGACTTCGTCGCGCCCTAAATTATTATTTTTTATTGAAACATTTTGGTCCAACATTTTCACTACTTCCAGTGGCACATTTATCTGCTCTGATTATGGTTTTGTGATCGCCAGAAGGCATATTTTCCATTACTGTCTTAAAGAACTTAACCAAAGCATTGTGGCAATTTTCCAATGATCTGGCGTTTCATAACCGATGATAAATTACGATATCAGTTGCCTACAAAATAAATTTGAAAACCTATTTTCTCTACATTGGCTAGAGGCAACAATGATCCGGTTTGGCGGTGAATTTGTCCTTAAATCTGTATAGCATTGCGGGTGGCAAGTTGCAAATGGGAGAGTGTCGTTGTTCCCAATACACATAGACTTATTTGAGACGAAATACCTTATATGTCCAATCGTTGCATTTGTGGGCATTCATCAAGAATTGTAATACTGGAAAATCACATCCGCTGGAGCAATATATATTTACTGGGGGAGCGCGATATATTTACTCAATGGTGCAGCGGGTCGAAATAATCGGACATCCACGGCACTTCTTTTCACTTTACGATGCAGATCGCATTTCGCGGAACCCCTACTCTTCAAATGTCTACGAAAACAAGAAAACACAATGCAAACTTTATATTCCTTTAGCTTTAATGTGAGGACTGAAATTGTTTTAATGATTTCATTATTTCCTTTAAGTTTATTGGGAGCTTTGACAATTTTACCCTGAAATCATTTGACGCTGAAAGCTTGTTGGTGTATTTTGTTTTACCCGACTTCATAAAAACGAGGGGGTTATCAATTCGTCGGAATATTTTTTTTTTAATATATGTTACCGCATAACTTTGGAGCACGTTAACCGAGTAATATAATTCTTTTTTTAAAGGAAAGGTGTTACCTCACAGGTGGTCCCATTCTAATTTGGTTTAAATCCGATCATTGGAACATGATGAGATTAACGACAATCTTAAATTTCTATATGGATACTGAAATCGGTTTTGTTTTTTGCTTAAAAATTACTAGTTTGCCTAAAAATTACTTGCAGTATGTAAGCAGTGTTTTCTGCATACATTTGCATCCAGAACTCTCTTGGCTCCCTTCGTAGTATTTAATATTCAAAGTGCTGTCACCTTTCAAAAGCTTAATTTGTCATCTCAGTAGGTTTACTTTTCGGGTCACATGATAACGGGTTTGTTATCCAGCTGTAGACATCCTCAGAGTCGATGTTGGGAAAGTATTCAACAATGGTTTTTTCTAAAGCTTCCAAGTTAACGCTGGTAATGCGCGTTAACTCTTAGCGTTAACTTCGAAATTACATATGTTTTTCTGATTTACTTTGTTTATTTATGGGGTTTTCATGCAAATTGTTAGAAATTCTAAAATATACATGACACCAATAAAAAACAATCTCGACGTGCTAGAAAATACCGAAGATGTATTTTAATTTCGCAGGCCTCTGTTATCTTCGCAGCGGCATCCAATACGGGTTTTAAATCTAGTAGCGGCATTTTCCTAGTCGCCAGAAATACCGACGGATCATACAGTGACTGCTCGTGGCGATTTCTGCCTCTTGGTTCATCCTAGACATCACTCCTTTCGTTTTTCCAACCACTGCAAATATCCGCACACGTACCCCATTTCAAACCAATTTTCTGTACAAATTTGTCGATAGCTTTAAAAATTTCGTCGCTAGTGAAGTAAGTCTCAAGTACTTCGCTCATCAAAAGTTCTTCTTCGATTTGCATTGCGAATGGGTACCTCACTAAAACGAGAAGAGCATTAAGTCCCACTACATCGGTACTTTCGTCAAGTTGCAAACTAAAAAATTCACAAGTTTTCAAACTTTTTATAAGTTCGTTCTCGACTGCCTTCTAAAATCGTGTTGATTAGCTCTTTCACAGTGTGATTATGAAGCATGATTCAATAATACAAGGTTCGATAAACTGACTGTTGTCTCCCTCGCACCGCTGTAGCTTTGGTGTGAAATAGAAGTAAAAGCTTTTGTGCAATATGCTTTGATTAACTCATTGTGAGGGCAGGACCAGGATGAATGTATTAAAAATGTATTAAGCCAATGATAACCATCAGTTACCACCTCTGCATGGTTGTACGCTATATGGTAACAAGAATGATATAATACTACAAGATTTCGCATTCGCGGCGGCGATGAAATTTCTCAAGTAAAAGTAAACAAAGCCGAATGGGAGGATAAAATAAACTGTAAAATAGTAAATTTTCTCAATAATAAATTTTTCGACGGGAAACGTGGTTTTATTATGAAAATTGCAAAATATATGATTTATAAAAAGAATTAATAGCGATAATGTTAAAAAACGGCGATTTTTGTGAAAGTATTTGCTAATTTAAGTGCATCTAAAGTTTCTGAGGAATTGTTTACTTTTACTTAAGAAATGCCAAAATCGGCAAACCCCAAGTAGCGGTTTCTGTAACGTGCCACATTTGTTTGCTACATCCTGATGTGATAAAAAGAAAAGCTTGCAGCACTCCGCAAGGTTGCAAAATATGTTCCAAAAATATCTTGATATGGAAGAAACTGCTTTACACTGTCAAGAAAAAAAATGCCAAAACTCAATTTTTAGCAATTTCAATGTTGCACTTTATTATACTAAAATTATTTTTTTTAGAGTCTAATTAAAAAGTTTGCAATATAAGGGCAACCTTGCAAATTTTTAAAATTTTTGTACAAAGTTTGATTCAATACCTGAGATCTATCACATCTTTTTGAAATCTACCACATTTTTTCCCAGATTCTACCACACAGAATATTTTTTAAGTCCGATCAGTAGCCCCAACAGCTTGTAGCACTTAGGCTTTTGCTGTTTAAAACCACTCCGGAGGAGTGGTGATGCATCAAGCGGGATTGTTGAGCATTGTGGGTCAAGCAAGCAATTGTGCGTCAAGCAAGTTGAGCATCGGTTATGTATTTATGTCTAGAAAATTGGGTAGGCGCCGTGGCAATAGTAGCTCTTGTACCACCTCTGTATGCTGAAGTCATACATAGCCCCGTGAGGCAACTCCGGAAGAGTTGTGATGCATCAAGCGATTTGAGCATGTAGGTTGATGCGTCAAGCAAGTTGAGCATCGGTTATGTATTTATGTTTAGAAAATTGGGTAGGCGCCGTGGCCAATGGTAGCTCTTGTACCACCTCTGTGTGCTGAAAGTCATACAGGGCCCCGTGAGGCAACTCCGGAAGAGTTGTGATGCATCAAGCGATTTTGTTGAGGATGATTTGGGGTGCCAGCAATTAACTACTTTAGTAGGTTTTGTTGTGCGGCAGTTGAGAAGTGCATAAAAAAATGCATACCCAATGAAGAACGAGCGAATTATTTATCAACACAAGTGCGTATGTTTATTCGCTGCACTTGGTTTTGGCCGGGAGTGCAAATCAAGTGCGTGTGTGTGTTCGCTGTTCTTTGTATATGCGGGAGATGCATAAGTCGCTTAAACATGCTTATTTGTATATGCATATGAAGCATATTTAACTGATAAAAAAATAAATTGTTTTTAAATTGGATGTTTACATCAATATTATAGTAGTTTTATTTTAATTTTGAGTCTTTTTGCAGTTTTTATCAGCTAAATAGCACATAAATTACGTAATTCACGTAGATATATCAATATTACGTTCAATATTTCTTTAAAACGCCAGATTTCCTGCAAATACATTAGAATTTACAAAAGGAATTTCTCTACTAATAGCGTACTTTTGTACTACCATTTTCACACCAACAGATTTCAATCTTCCCCTTTCTCCGTCCTTCGTAAATGCAACCTTTTGTAAGGGAGTGTCAAACCGCGGCTGTCAATAATCATCTAACCTTTTATTATTGAATCATGATTGTGAAGTTCCAAATAATAAGTAGCATATAAACGTGCGCGAAGCTGCTGTGCTTGTTACGAGCCAGCCAGCAAAAAATCCGAAAACGGGAAGAAAATGGTTGTGAAAAGGGTACGTTTTCGGCTATTTTTCTGAAAATTTTCTGATTCAATTTTTCGTTGACAAAATGTACTGTGGAACTACGCTTATAGCGCTCTTACACGATATGTATTTGCATATGTAAATGCCAATTTTCTGGTACGTTCTAATATATTGTGCATACGAGTAGATACAAAAAAGTACCCTGTAGGTAAAACACGAACTAGTGAACCAGATTTCTAGTTCAGTACTAGTTCTTTTTCGCCAAAAAAGAACCAGTCCGACAGTAACTAGTTCCGCACCAGTCCAAAAGCAGTGAAATGTGGTATTTTCACTAAATTATTTTATTTTAAATTTTAAAAGCAGGGAAGGTAATCATTATGAGTAAAATAATTTAAATCAGCATTTAATAATTATTTTATGAATTATTATTGATTTTTATTTTTTCGCTCAAAAGNGTAATTTATTAAATATTATGTTACCAGGCTAGTCTGATCTATGTTTTTAGTGCGAATAAAACTACATTATTCCACTTTCTGGCCCAACGTTTCGCTAAACATTTTTAGCATCTTCAGGGGCAATCCAGCTTTATTAAATCTGCCACAAACCAAAAATACAAAGGCACATTGTAATCAAAAATTAATGAATATAACATACAAACATACATATATGGAATTAAAAATTATATAAAAACAACAATTTGAGGACAAAAAACTCACAATGTTTAAGAACTTTGATTAACACCTAAATACAGCGCATCTGTACCATCTTTTGTGGTAGCTTTGTCAATACTAAAATAATAAACATTTTTATTTGTAATCATAAACAAGAATTGTAAGCGGCCGCAATGTTGTCCGTATCTCCTTTTCTGTTCATTGTCTTTTTCCTTCGTTGCATTATCCTAAGGCTTTCTAGTGTATATCGGGTTGACTCCCTTCTTTCTGTATGTCCACTTGTTATGATGTGTTGTAATAATGCTGTACTGCTTTTTTGTTTTCTTATATCTGCTATACGGGCAACTATTTTTTTTTTAATTTTTTAGTTTTCGGTAATTTTTTATAAAAATGTGGCCAATTCTACAACAAAATCCCCAAAAAGAGTTCCCCCAGAGTTCCAAACCTTGTGCAAAATTTAAGAAAATTCTGCAGAATCTCATTAAATAATTCACTCTCTATTTACGCTATCTACAAAAAAGTTGAGTTTGCAGTTTTTTAGCCCATTCAATTTTAGTATAAATGACGTGCAAGTATGCGGAAGCTAGGACTTACCAAACAACAAAAAAGAAAAAATTGCTACATATCAATGGTAAGTGCTAGCTACCTCAAACTTGTACTTTGTTATACTAAAATTGAATGTGCTAAAAAACAGCGTACTTAACTTTTTTCTAAAGAGTGTAGATTGCAATATTTGGATGGAAATTTGCAGTTTTCTTTAATTTTGCATAAGGTTTGGAACTCTGATTTTTGGGGTTTTGGTGTAGAATTAACCATATTTTTATAAAAAATTAGGGAAAAATAAAATATTTAAATAGTTGCCGGTATTGTAAAATACTTCGCTGTACCTAAACTTTATTGACTGACTAAATATCTTATTTAAGTTAAGTACGACAAAAACTTTCGAAGTACTTCATATACATATAAGCTTAAAAGGAACTAAATTTACTTAAAAATCAATATGCTTCAATTTAGACAAGTAAGACAAAGTGAACTAATATTTTTACTTTTAAGCAGAACGCACTTTTGTTTTTTACTTACTACTTAAATTTAATAATACTACTACTGCTAATGTGGTTTATAAATTTTTATACCCGAGCGCACTTGTGCACAAGGGTATTATAACTTTGTTCACATAACGGTTGTTTGTAACAGGCAAAACGAATCGAGATAGATATAGACAAATGTATACATAAATGATCAGAATGAAAAGAGAAATCGATTAAGCGGTGACTGGTCTGTCCGTCCGTCCGTCCGTCTGTGCACACGATAACTCGAGTAAAAATTGAGATATCTTAACGAAACTTGGTACGTGCACTTCTTTTGGGCATAGCACGGATGGTATTGAAAATGGGCGAAATCGGACTCCCATATAACGGTAATTTTCACGAAAACTTAGATATTTTAGTAACTACTGAAGATAATTCACTCAAAATTAATATTTACAATGACTTTTAGACGAAAAATAAGAATATTAAAAATTTTTCGAAAATGGGCCACGCCCACTTATGGTTACATGTGTATATTTTGGTAACCGCTGCACCAATTTCTTCCAAACTTGACACAGCTGTTGGCCCTGGCACAGCATACCAAATGGCCGAACATTTTTTAAATCGGACAAGAACCACGCCCACATCTCATATAACGGTAATTTAGAGAAATACAAAATCTTCTATAAATCAGTAAATATTAAAGCTAATTTATTCAAAATTAATGCTTGCAACAATTCTTTACCAAGAAATACGTTCATGATACAATTTTGGAAAATGGGCGTGGCACCGCCCACTTATGATCACATATATATATCCCGGTAACCGTTCTACCAATTTGTACCAAACTCAGTATGGTTATTGTGCTTGCCACATAAAAGCAAAACATTGAAAATGATTGAAATCTGACTTAAATTACGGCCGATTTTCATATAACGGTCAATTTCAGAAATGCTTGAAACTTCAATATTTCGAAATTTAAGGACTCTAATTTACCAAAAATTGATACACCCCGGCTAACCATCTAGCGGTAGCTTTCGGAAAGGTGAAAAAACATTTATTTAATATTTGCGCCGGGTATTTTATGTTCGGCTCCGCCCGAACTTAGACTTTCTTACTTGTTCATAAATGCGTCTAAACATTTGTGATGATATTGTCCTTCCTTCAACCGATCGTATTTAATATAAAAGGGAAATGTTTCGACAAGCCTGATTAGAAATATAGATCTAAAGTGACGAATTTATATCAGGTTGGGAACTATAAAAAATGGATGCAGATCGAACTAGATCTCATCTATCGAATTAGGAACTGGTACGGAACTATAGAAAAAGGGATGCAAAACGAACTAGATCTTATCTGTCGAATTTAGAACTGGTTCGGAACTAGAACCAAAGGGATGCAACGGGGGACAATTGACACTTCCTAGGACATCGCAATGTTAAATTCGCCAGTCGCTAGCATGCAAAAGAGAATTAATGCGTACTAGTCATGGTTCCAAACGTACTAGAACCGTACCAGTTCCGCACTAGTTCGTTTCCCTACAGGGTAGAATTTACACATGCAAATACATATCGGGTAAGAGCGCTGTTAAGAGAGAAATAAACCACACAAGCGGCTTGACAAACCAAATGTCGCTTTGCTACAAGCCATTTGTGTTGTGTATGGGGTTTGACGAGCCGCTGAAGGTAATTTTAACAAAAATCAAAATTTTCTGATTTTCTGGCCGCCATGTTGAAGTTTGATCAAACCGCTTGCGTTGTGTATGGAAAGTTTAAAGAATTTGAACTGTGTTGCCGTTTTGATATGTATGTATCCAATTGGATACATTTTCGCCTTAAATTTGGAGGGATACATGGTATTTTTCCTCAGTGTAAATTTGGATACCTTTTCCCATAAGTATTCGTAAGTGGAAAGATTTTTTTTATTTATGTACGAGCTATTATAACGTTTTTAACGGTAGGCTGCTCATCCCCCAAGAAAGAAATTTTCCTTTATTCTTGCCACTTTGAAAAATTAATTTTTTAGCTACATAAACGTGCATTTAACTACTCCAAGTAATTTGCAAATTTTAAAAAGTTTTCCGACCTGTAGTAGTTAACTGCAATGCGAAAAAATCAACTTTTACAACCCTTCCCCTTCTCTTAGCATTCAAAGGAAATTGACAACTGTGGTGTAGTTAAAAAATTTAAATTTTATGTATCTCGAGTTTCAAAGAAGAAAAAATTCTGAAGCATGATACAAATATAGTTTAAAAAACTAAAACCTCCCTATTATAATTGTCATTCGTACTGTCATCATGTATGTAACTTACTTGATAATAGAAATCGCTGCATCTTTTAGGCGCATCAATATTACATAGTTACACCCCGAGCTAATAAAAGGAAGGTAAAAAGAAGGTAGTTTCATTGTCACTTTTCGGGCGCCATATTAACTACCTGACAATTAAGCAGATTGTGACATTTCGTGCGACCATACCTAGTCCTCCATAATCATTTATTTATTGTAAAAAAAAAACATTTACAAAATTAAAAGGAAATTTGTCTTCGATATGCGCAATAACGAAAATTGAGATTTATGACGTGATAAATATTATAGTTATGGACGATAGGAGGAACTCTCGATTGAACTGGCGCTCAGAGCCTGGAAGTAAGTAGTGCGTTAAGTGCAGCTTGGCCGTCACGTAAACCCCTTCCGCTCCACCTATTTTCAACCACGTAGTCCATATCCTTGAGGATTGCAAATACCTCAGCCTGGAAGACCGAAGCATACTTTCCAAGAGAAAAGTTAGTCTTATCCCCATTAACTCCGATAAAGACCTCAAGATTATAGAATCTCTTCAAGAAAGGTAATGATGACGTTCTATCCTATAGCATTGAAAAGACACAAGTGCTCAAATCTCTGCCGCCAGCGATTTCCGCATCGCCGCACTCAGTGTTATACCAGCATCCGTTTCTTTTTAGCGTGCAGGTGGTATTTAAGGCTTCCCCACGTATGAAGGCACAAAGTGACGGTAAGGCCCATGATAAAAACATAGCAAGGTATAACCGTTCTCTCAATTTGTCGGCCATGATTTTTTTTTGAAGTTTGCCAACATTTTAAAATCATATAAAAGTGAAAATAAAAAATTGAAATTGTTCGAAATTGTTGTTGCTTGAGATAGAAAATGAAAATGTGTGTGTGAGTTTGTGAGTAAATTTAAAAATTAAATTGTTTGGAAACGTCAAGAATTTTAAAAGTGACTCTCAGCGGTTCTACCTTACTATATTTTTATCATGGTAAGGCCAGCAGTGTGTCAAGAGCAACGCCACGTGTTGTAGAGAAATCTTTCGTACCGCACACGGCAGTAGTTCTTTGAAGTTTTGCAAGCAGACTTCCCACGCTCTTGATTGAAAATCTGCTCCACCATACCACTGATCATAGAGGTATAAATCCAGAGGATTCCCTATGGTGACACACCCCACGTTTTACTAAAGACCAGTTTACATTGCCAAAATGCTGCCCATTCTTTAGAGGTTTTGTGTTCCTCGTTAGATTTCCACTATAGTTTTGTATCCAGTGTTACTTATAGATACTTCACTTCCGGAGAATTCTGAATTGTGAGTCCTTTCATTGTAAGCGCAATGAGACCATTCAACCTTCTCCGAATCCTGGTTTCGGACTATGCTTTAATGACGAAATATCTAACATTACATCTTCTTCGGACTATTTAACAAAAAAAAAAAAGAGTTTTGTTAAGTAAATTTATTTATTTTGTTTAAAATAAAATGAAAAACAGCTTTTTAACAAATAAATGTTTCAAAACTAGATTTTATTTTATTTCTTCATCTCTGTACATCGATATTATTCAAAGTATCTTTTAAACGCTTGAGAAAAACGTTCAAATTTGATTATCGAACACATCAACTTACTATTGTTTGTATGTAAATTTTACTCCCAAATATTTAAAAAAAATCTCCCCTATCAAAAAATTTCAATGTGGCAAAGCTATGCTTAATGTTTACTTCTGGAGAAATGTCAAAAATCTGCTTTATAATCAAAAAATAGTAGTAATGAAACTACCTTCTTTTTTGTATCATGTTCTGAAGCATGACTCAATAATTAAAGGTTTGCTCATTATTGACATTAGAGTTTTGACACTCCCTTAGCTCCCTTACAAAAACTTTGCACACACACACGAAACCACACACAATGCTTTGCTAAGGGAGCCGATTTTGTCAAGAGGGAGCGAGAAACGTGCTTTTTGAGCAAACCTTTTATTATTGAATCATGGTTCTGAAGTACAAAAATTTTTTTTTTGATTTACATAAATTGAAAAAGAACTTAATTCAATAATTTCAAAAATAACAAAGTACAAAAATGAACAAAGTACAATAGTAAAGAGTATTAACCCTACAATACTCCCCCTCCATGCCAAAATTTGCTTTCTTCTTTTTTACTCTTCTTAACATCCGTATCTGTTATTGCTGACGTTCTTTGTTCTCACCTTGCTTACCGTTGTTGACCAGCTTCCTGTATGCGACATTCGATGTTTTTGTGCTGCTTTCGACAAACTTGTTGGTCGTCGTCGTCAGTGTTGCCAGGTCTTCGGCATGAGAAAACGTCCCTCTTGGTCTGAAAAAACGTCATTTCCTACCCAAAAACGTTTTTTTTCAAATGAATGTACAAAAAAGTGTTCGTATTTAAACTTGTATTGTATACAAAGGTACATGTCGAGCCCTAACTGCCA
The DNA here is from genome assembly GCF_001687245.7 of Rhagoletis zephyria. Taxonomy (NCBI): domain Eukaryota; kingdom Metazoa; phylum Arthropoda; class Insecta; order Diptera; family Tephritidae; genus Rhagoletis; species Rhagoletis zephyria. The sequence goes on along the minus strand of NW_016157088.1, from coordinate 373,907 downwards.
AAATAACGGAAGCGACACTTTTTTAAAAATTTTCTTTTCGATGCAGAAATATTCCTATAGCATCTAGATGAATTTCTGCATCAAAAAGAAAATTTTGAAAAAAATGATAAAAAATTTTAATCTATTGTATATTTTTTTACTTTTATGACGATGGGAACTATTCCCAATAAAAAAGAAAATTGCGCGCCAAAACTTAACCGTATATATTTTTTTACTTTTATGTCGATGGGAACTATTCCCAATTAAAAAGAAAATTGCGCGCCCAAACTTAACCGTCAGAAAGTGTCAAAATAGCTTAAGTTGCAAGTTTTTACTAGTTTTGCGTTCAATAACTTTTTCTGAAAATTTTCTCTTGCCCTCAATTTTACTCTCTATTTTTCTTTTACGCTCTCAGTACATTCAGTACATTTTCAGTGAAGTCTTAAAAAAGTCGCCTACTTTTTTCTGACGTTTTATGCTGCACAGCTTTTTTGATGCTTTTGCGAGCGTGCCTGCTACAATAGATCGGCTCTACCTGATTTGGCTTTTAATGTGAAATTGCATCATTACAGCAAGCCTCGTAACCTCAAGTGTTTACACAACCAGCCTTTGAACAAGTGATCCTTAGTCCAAGAATCCAAAAAAAAACCTTTAGAGGAAGCAGCTGCAGCAAAACACAAAGATTGTAAAGATTTATTAAGAAAATGATTCAAAATCAGTTCTACTTATAAGAAAAATTACTTGGAAGTTAAAAAACGTAATTTTTTACACAAAAAAACGTCCAAACGTCAACAGGGTACAAAAAACGTCCAAATGACGTTAAAAACGTCAACCTGGCAACGCTGGTCGTCGTACTTGTAGCTACCACGCGATTGCGCTTCGTGTCGCGTCCCTGCAGAAAAAAAATATCAATTGATAAAAATAACCTACTTGTAGTTAGCTTTTATGCGGGATTTCTATAAAATATATAACTTGTAGTTAGCTACAAAAAGCTGACTTGAAACAAGTGGACAAGGAATGCAGGAGAAAAGCTCGAGATTATTTTCTTTAAATGCGTTTCTATTTAAATATCCTGCACTTCGCAAATACTTTTTCGAATTGAGGACAAATAAAAGGAAGATCGAAATTTCATATTATCATTTTGATGTTATGTCTGACGGAGTTCGAATATTGGACCACCTACAGCAGACTATGTAAACATATATGAAATGTGATGAAATAAATAAAGTAAATAATATTGGACCACCTACAGCAGAATATGTAAACATATATGAAATGTGATGAAATAAATAAAGTAAATAAATAAAAAAAAACAAAAAAAAGTATTTAATAACCACCCTTGACTACATCTAATGCAAAGGTCAAAGAAAATATACAGATAATAAGTGACTTATAGCTCCTTCCTAATCAACTTAAAGTTAGCTTATAGTTAGATACATTTCCTGCAGGGGTAATTGACTTGTGTATTGCGTAGATTGCTGATGTTAGCAAAGAGACTTGCACTCTTCCTGATTGAGTTAAAGCGCTGGAAGCCCGAACAGATCTGTTAACAATGTGGGCTGTGTTGGTAGCAGTGTTGCCATTTAAGCCGTTTTCCGGCTAGATTTAGCCGGTTGCGATAGCAAACAGCCGGAGAAATTTCGATTTAGCCGGCAGCCGATTTGTTAGCCGTTTTGCAGAAAANTTTGTTAGCCGTTTTGCAGAAAAAAATTAGCCGTTTTTAGCCGATTTTGCTTTTGCCTTGTTTTCTTAAATTTCAAATATGTATATATGTTTCCATTTTTGACTAAGCGACCCAAAATCTATTAAAAAATTTCCATGTCATGCAGGGTTGCATGAAATTGGGCCGATTTCGCTTATTTTTATTTTAAACGAAGAAGGGATTTTCTTCATAAAATGTTTGCTATAAATGTCTTAATTTTAAGTGTGAAGTTTTATTCGCAAACTTAGAAAATGAGAAATTGTTTCACTGTTAAGACACTTAAGATGCGTTTGTGTTTGGATATAGTGCCAACAAACAGAATAAATATTACATGTAGATATTGTCTTCCCAGATAGCGCATATTCAATTCTGCCTACATTACAAAACATCATTTTTGCCCACTCCCAAAGATTTAAGGTAAGGGAAAAATTGATATTTTCAAGCACTATGTACACATATGTATTTTTTTAAACAAACATTTTTGCTGAGAACTTATTTAAATTCCAAAAACCGAATGCCAACTTGAATTAAAGGAACCAACACTGAAGTGAGTCAAAATGAAAATGAAAGAGCACAAATTTCTATGTAAAGCAAAACTCTCTGGGAATCCTACGAGACATCTGCCGGTCATATGACCGGTCATCTAAATGGGAGATCTGCAGTCTTTTGGCATCATATTTTACATCAGAATTGAAGGGATTTCTGAAAAATATGACCAGTTCTTTTGTGTAACCGTGATTTTGCATCCCTTGTCAACATATGGCCTCGGTTGATGTTAAATTAAGGTCATTGTTTTACTGCCTTAAAATTGCAGGGAAATTTTTACAGCGTTTTTTATGTGTATTGGTTTCTATTTGAGTGTATTGAGAATCGGTCAGTCTGAAAAGGCCTTGTAGGGAAGACAATAGGTTTGTTCGTCGAAAATCCAGCGAGAATTATCACTCAACATATCAGATAGTAAGAAAAAATGCCCCCAAATTCTCTCTCATGTAGAGAAACTTGCAATTTTCTGTACGAACGCAAATTTGCAAGTTTTTCTGCCAGCTAGTGTCCACGGTTGCATTTCAAACAAAAGAAATTTGTATAGAATTTTTAAAATTCTTTCAGAGGGACAAAAAACAGGATCTACGTGTATATATCTTGTCAGTCCGACTTTCTTCAACATACGTTTCAATTTCTTTGTTGGATTTACTATATCGACTTTGGTTGAGATTGCATTCCGATTAAGAATACAGTTTTTTTTTTTTGCCGAGTACCTTTCAAATCATTGGAATTAACTAAATTAATTAAGTAGACAAGTATTAACTTACATTTTTCATTTTAAAATCGCTCCAGTTTGTAAATTTTTAAATTTAACGAACTTGTTTATTCAAATCATCGTCGACAAAAAATCCAACCATGTGCCACAATCATATGTTTTTCCTAATTGCAAATTCTTGCTGGCAAAATTTTTTCCGGCTCGAATTTGTAACTCATCTCCAAGAAATAGTCTTTTTACTCGTGATTTATTTAAATAAAACATGTGAAATTTAGTTGAAACATTTTAGCCGGTTTTATTTGCCAATTTAGCCGGTTCGTCCAACAAGTTCTGGCAACACTGGTTGGATGCGGTGGTAGGCCTTGAAAAGGAGTTGTAGAGCTTAAAGGATCTATAGCCGGAGCAACAGGGCTGCTGATTGTTTAACTTGCGTAGGTGTGTAGAATTTCGGCGGATCTGGTGGCGATGCTGTGTTACTCTCCTATGTTTCTAATCCTTAATTACCAATAGATTGGTCAGCTGCTCCTGGCAGGATCGCCAATTGTGGTGTAGTTAAAAAATTTAAATTTTGTGTATTTCGAGTTTCAAAGAAGAAAAAATTCTGAAGTAAAAAAAATTTCTTTTTGATTTACATAAATTGAAAAAGAAGAATAATTTCGAAAATAACAACAAAGTACAAAAATGAACAAACCCTACAACAACCATGCCGATGACTAATTTTCAACAATAACTTTACTCTACTAAAAATAACTTATAACTTCTAAATTTTCAGCTATATGTCGTTAAGCGAGAATTCTAACAAGTTGGAAATAGAAAATTTTCTTTTAGGCGGAATTTACAGACAAATACAAGTTTTTGAGAAATTTTTTAATTTCATAGATAGCTCCCAATCCACCAGTTTGTTTGAAAAGCATTGTAATCATAATAGCAGGAAACAACAATTAACTGAACTAAATGTAACAAATCAAAATTAGATGAAATTAGTATTATTTTGATAGACTAGGAAACATTTTTTGCATTTGCATTTGTGGGAATCTAATCGTAGTAATAAACATTGAACATGCGGAAACTTTGGCCCGTAGTTGTAGTCAGTATTTTTCCATTCTCAGAAACAGATCTGGGAAACAAAGACCCGTAGTTATAGTCAAAATTAAATCAACACTAAAGTTAGTTGCAGCTTTTTTGACAGATATCCCATTGAAAATTATGTCAAAAAGCTGCAATTAACTTTACAGTCGACTTAATTTTGACTATAACTACGGGCCTTTGTTTCCCAAATCCGTGTCTAAGTATGAGAAAATACTGACTATATGTTAATAAGTTTGTTAAGGGGCCGAGTTTCCTTTCCAAAGATCTACTGTGTAAAAATGTCCGTTCTTTTCGGTGGATACAGTTTTCGATTTTTTATGGATACTATAAAGGCTAAGGCAGTGGCAACACTCGCGGCACCCCAGGCATACGCACCCACTTTGGGAAAGCCTGCTCTACACTACTTGACATTTCGGAATGCTTTTTGTACAATTTGGTTGCTTTGAAAATGACGGGCGTTGCGATAAAACAAAGTGTAAAAACACTATTTAAAATATCAAAATAGTAAAATAGCAAAATTAGCTGCAAGGGTGTTAAAATTAGGGATGCGTATCGGCAATGAAAATTCGGTACATCGGTATCGCGATATTCTAAAACGATGTTTCCCCGGCAAGTGATTCGCTCTCCCATTCGTAATTCGCTCTCTGATTCGTGATTGCCCCAATCACGTAATTTGCCATACAAAAGTTTGAGAGCGAATCATTTCATTTGTAGGTAATTCAGATCACGAACAAATCGTTGTCTTCTATAATTTTTATCGATAACGGTTGTCAAAACACATAGACCACACACACCCCACCAGCACAAACATTGAAAAAATAGCTAGATTCGTTAAAACTATTGATTTAGCTATTTAACCGCTACACATTTTTTCTCCACCGTTGAAATGCACAATAATCATCACATTGAACAATAAACAAAAGCAAAGAGCACGAAGCAGAGATGCAAAGTGAATCAAGAATGTGTCGTGTAAACAGGTTGATTCGCCGTTCGTAATTGCGAGAGCGAACCACGTGATTCGTTGGCCATGAAAACGCCGTAACAATTCACAATATCCGATACCGATATATCTACTAAAATAATATCGATATATTGAATATCGGAAATATTGAAAACGGAATATTTAATAGAGATATATTGTTTATGCACACTACTCATATTTTTGTAATTAAAATGCAAGTAAGCATAAATTCAAATACCGAAGTTACTTTGGATAAGATGCACTTTAATGATTTTGAAAAAATAACAAGCTAGTGACGTACTTTCAAAGAGACACACCTTTTCATATGTATGTATGTATTTTTAAATGTGAAGTACAAATAGTACCTTTCACGATTGGTTTTCCAGAAGACCTCAAAAACAGAATTTTTAAGATTTTGTTCCGTATACAAAATTTCACGATCAATTTAATCTGCTAAAGCCTAAAATGCCAATCCAGCAGCCCTGGTTGCCTTTGCTTTACGAGCATTTACTTCTTGAGAGTTGCAAACTGATTTAAGAAATTTTGATGTTTTTAGTTTTCTTTTTCTCCTGATTACTATGCCAAAAGCTGTTTTGGAAGATCGTAAAAAATTGTTCCAACTAGTCAATTTTATTTTCAATTCAGATGCCCAGAGAACGTAGAAAAAAATTTCCGATATTTCAGATATCGAAACAAAATATTGTATCAATATCGTATCGCAACTCCTGATATCGATATAAATTAACCGATATGTTGAACATCGATATTGATATATTGAATATCGTATCGGTATCGCGCATCCCTAGTTAAAATATAAAACTTTAATCCTGCCCTTCGACGTCAGCCATTGTTTACATTGAAATGTCATCAAAATATCATTTAGCCTAGCGATGGGCAGTTTGCTTTTTGTATACGATCGATAATATCGCATTTAGGAATATATGGCTTTGTAAAGTTGTGTTTGCAACTGACGCACATAGGGTATTTGAACGAACAGCGAACGCTCACCGTTGACCGGAAACAGAATATTCTAACGCTGCTTATAAATAAATTTTTGCTCTCTAGAAAGATCGTGACGGTTTTTAAGTTAATATTTTGATTTCTGCATTGTATTCTTAAAAAGTATTGTATTCTTAAAAAGTAAGAGAATCCGCATGAGAAGCTAATAATGCATTTAAGTGTTAACTTTTGTTAATCATTTTACTAAGCAAAAGTTAATTTAAATGTAACGCAAATAACGGTTTTCAACGAGTATTTTTTTTTAATTTTTGTTGAATACAGTGAGCTCGCGACTAATTAAAACCAAGCCTGTTAATTTTTGCGAGTTTGTTCATATTTACGAAGGCTCAAGAATTAAAAAAACAACAAGTTTCATTAAATAAAAAAAATGTTTTTTATTTAAACCTTTAAAAGAAACTTGTATTCGTTTTGTTTGTTACACAAATAAGCAAACCGCATATGCAAGGGAACTTCGGGTATTGTGGTATAGGTATTTTTTAGATATATAGCAAATTTGCGAGCTTTATTGTTACTATTATTTATTATACGAGCACAGTGAAACTTAAGTTATAAAATATTTTTCAATGAAATACTACTTGTATTCAAAAATAACAAAGTTATTGAAAAAAATTTAAAAGAAATCAAAAAATACCTACTTCAAAAATTGGAGGGTAATATGGTATACATGGTTAGGATAATGTGGTATACTGTACCACATTACGATAACGCAGCTGTTATCATCTATATCATGTTGTCTTGGGTCCACTTTCGGATTTCCCCTATTTTTGGCATCTAGAATAATCGTGGTGTTCAAGTAATTAAAAATTACCTATGGAGGGTACTGTAATACCTTAACTGACCTCTTGTCTACCACAATAACCGATTTTCAAAATTTCCAAACAAACTCATACAAAACATAAACTTTCTATTAGCCGAGACTTGATAAACGAAATACAAAACTTACTTTGCAATATTAAAATTTTTTTCTAAAGCAAGCTTTTTTTAACAAATAAAGTTGATTTCTTGCAGTTAAAAAAACTTTAAAATCTTGGATCACATGTTTGAGGCATATTTAACAATAAGAAAACCGAACATGAAGTTATTCACTGTAAGCATTTCCGAGCGACACGTATGGGCATTTCCAATGCAAATTACCAAGCGCTTGAAATTCGTTAGAAATTTTTAAAAACAATAATGTTCATATTTTGGAGCTTTTGCCCAAAGTTCATATTTTAGAGTAGTCAATGGTAGCGAAAAAGTGTTCATATTTTGGGATGTTCATATGTTAGGATGTTAATATTATCGCGAGTTCACTGTATTAAGAAATTTTTTGGATCCCCGGGAGAGATCGATTTATTATTCTTGGTTCAATCGCAACTAGTATATAGTAACATTACTTTAGATCTATGTATTTTAACACTGAAATTAAACTTTTTAGCTGAATTTGAGGCCGCTGAACCAGAATATGAATCCATTTAATTAAAAATAAATAAAATTAAAAACTTTTTAATATAACACGATTTTATAAATTAGCTAAAAATTAGAAAATAATATTTCTCAGTCCCATAGAATTTGTTTTAATAACTTTTGATTTTGAAATTTTAGCATAAACCATTTATGAGATTGAAAACGAAAAAAGTGGAGCGCATGCAGTACAAAGCATTAGATTTAATTGACAATAGTCAAACTACATAGCATAGACCTAAAATTTCTACAGAGAAAGTACAAATTTGGGATCGATTTTAAGCGGTTGTTATTCATATATTCACATACATACATATATTACCATTACCTTTCATTTCAATTCAGGGCTATTACATGCGCCCCACGCTCTTTTTATACTTTTTAGTCTTTTGCAATAGATATTAAAATAATTCAACTTGCAGTGAAAAGAGAACAGAGGACTATGCAAGCAAAATGTTTTGTGCTCAGGTTGAGTGTATACATACATACATGCACATAGCATAGGGCTGCCATAATTGCTGGGCCTCAAACGGGGACCCTTAGCACAAAAAAAATCTTCATTCTTTCCAAAGGTTTAGTCAAACTCTCGTTTTTCCAAATCATCTTTACACTTACAATCTCGTTCAATCGCAGAGGAAAACTAAGTTGATGCTCTGTTGTAATACATACAAAAACGGAATTGCATAAACCATAATAAATTTAGATCAAAAAAATATTTTTTTTTATTTTATTATATACATGCCATAAGAATGATGCTGTTGGCAACATATCTTTATTTATTTATTGTTAATAATGTTCATTTAAAATATGGTTCGATCTATATCAGGTACAACATAAATAAAAGTTTCAAAGCTTGCAAAAAGTTCACAAAAATTAATGAAACTTAAAAAAATTTGCATAAAAATTTAGATTTTTTTTAATTAGATTTCCTAGAAAGATTTCGAGTGTGCGGTTTTATAGTCCATTGAATTTCAGTACAATTTTGAAGTTTGAAGTCGCTAAAAACTACAATTGATTTTTTTGGGAAGGGTGTTGCGCATTTTCTTCCATATAAAAGTCAGTTCTGTTCATGCATTGTTTGGACGAAAATTCGCAACACCCTCCACAATAAATTCTAAAAAACCAACAGTAATTTTTAGCTATAGCGTTAAACCATGACCCTGTTGAAAATAAATTTAGAGGTTGAAAAATCTTGTCCCGGCGGAACATTTCAGTTCAAATGCAAAATACGGGATGTCCCGGCAAATACGGGACATTTGGCAACGCTAATTCGGACTACTTGTTTGTGTTATGTAATTAGGAAAGGCAAGGCAATCAACCTTATCATGAGTTCCATTTTCGCCCGAAATTGTTCACTTTCGAATCCGCGTATTCCTTACGGGCGGATGAAAAATATTCGGGCGAAACTAACGATAAGACTAAATCGTTTTCCGCCAATCATTTAAAATTTACAAAAGCAAATTAAATTTGTATGTTCCAAGCATTATACGGGGACATTTTGGTTATAAGCGGGGACACGGGGACAAAGGGTCCGAAACGAGGACATGTCCCTGGAAACGGGACGTATGGCAGACCTAATATATCAGGAATTTATTTCATTTAAAGAAATGGTGTGTCGTGCATTTCCGCTGTGGCGTATGTAGTGCATATTTTTAGGCGCGATATTTAACTTCTTCTGGCGGGTTGACATCTAGAGTCTTCTAATTGTATGTCTTTGATATGATATCTACAACGAGGTTGATATGTAGACTTTGCCATAAATACTTTTGCTATATTTATAGTATAAATGGTGGTCTGGACACACAACATTGCAAGTTGATAAAAGCGTTGTAAAAAAATAGTTTTCGAGATATAAGCAAAAGTCATGTTTTCTAGGACCCTTCGGTCCTGTTGCTAGAAATCTGCAGGAATGTGAGGCGAACCCAACTATGTTATGTATTTCGGAATAAACATTTGTTTTCCTTTACATTGGTGTTATATAAGTGATGATTAAAGAAATAGTTATGGACATACAAACGTTTAAATTTAGATAAGTGTCAATTTAGATAAATGTCAATTTAGATAAATCTGCGATATCTCAGTAAATATTGTATCCAAATTATTGAAAGTTGGTATAAGAAGTTAAATTTTGGAACAAAATAGGATTATTATGAACTGTTTGGAAAATTGGAGTGGAACCGCCCACTTATGATGAAATGCTGTATCTCACTGTCCCCTCCACCAATCCGTACCAAACTCGGTATGAGCCTTCCTTAGGTTACATCTAACATATGTGCTAAAATTTTTGAAATCGGGCGATAGCCACGCCCACTTCCCACATAACGGTAATTAACAGAAACACGAAAACTGCGATAAATCAGTAACTACTGAAGCTAATTCACTCAAAATAAACCTCTTAGCATTAAATTAGATTATTATACCTTTTTGGATAATGGGCGTGGCGGGACCCACTTACGACCAAAAGTATATATCTCGGTAACCGATTTATCAATTTGTACCAAACTCGGTGCACTTAATAACCTTGGTACGAAAAAGCAATTCGTTGAAAATATGAAAACTCCGATATTTCAGTAAGGGAGGACGCTAATTTACTCCAAGGTAATACTTACAAGATTCTCTTAACAAAATATATGAGATTGTTATATTATTGTTATTCGTGATGCAGCGAAACAAAGGTGGCGCTTTCCGCGGACCGCTAATCCTCTCTTTCTGTATTTCACAGCATCCACCCTTGTACCTATTTGCCAAAAAGTTGTATCTAAAAGTAGATACACGTACCTAAACAGTAAACATGTATTTTTGTGTGCATATATTTTTGATAGTTGGTGAACTACATCTTCCTTCTGTACCATAACAACTTTTGGACTTACATGAAACAATATTTTAGTACGTTCCAAATGTACCTAAAATAATGTGCTTGTACGTTCAAATTTAAGAAGCTGAAGAGTAGGTACAATTCAACCTAGTTTTACATTACTATTTCGCACCACTTATTCGCTTCTTTCTATTATTCTTCAAAATAATTCTTTACACTCTCATTCTCATAATAATGTGACGTCGCACCCAGTTGCTCTCAGCTCGATTGGCGCAATCTTGTATTCTATCATTCTTAACTGTTATTATTACAAAAATGTAGTTTTATTAAATTTTCTTACCTATACTGTGATATATGTAGATTTGAATTATCCAATTCCCTAAATTAGCGTTGGATTTAACTTTTTAAACCGGTAGCAACACTGGGAGGTTGCTTAGAGATCAAGTCTTTTCAAACGCATTTCCAATTCTATTTCCAATTCATTTAACTAATTGAACAAATTTTTTAACAGGTGGCAACTCTGCTAATGTTTTAACCTAGATATAAACCTATAAACGGACCACGGCAACATGGAGTCTATTGATGTCAAACTTTATATTCTTTGTTTTGATGGAATAATTTCTATTTACTTCATTTTAAAGATTTCTTTATGTCAAAACACGTATTTTCTAAACATTTCCAGTTGAAATATTCATAAAAATAATTTTGGCCGCATAAATCGGAATATGGAACTCAGCCTATTTTCGAAGCAAATGAACCATAACCGCAAATGTAAGCCCCAAATGTTCTCATTTTGTATTTTTGATCAAATTCCATCACGTCATTTTCATATCAGTATGAAGTCATGACCAAAAAGTACAATAAAACTATTAACAGTACAGATAGCTTTTATTAAAAAAAGAGCAAAGCAAAAGAAGTACACAATTTTTTATATTAAAATTAAAATAAACAAAAATCAGTGAAAAATTCACGTTTGGTAGTGTTCTTGCCCCCGCAGCCGAGTGCTTAGAGGTGCCACTGCTAATCGGGAGATCCCTGGTTCAATTTCTGGATCCAGCAACAGCTACGCCCCTCGGCAGACAATGGCAACCCTCCTAGTATACTTCTGCCATAAAAAAGCAGAACACGAATGCGAAGAGAATATGATATATTGTTCATCCCCAAATAACCTAGGATGTAGTTTTGAAACTATTTAGGGGCTTCCATTGAACTGAAAAATTTCGCAAAATTTAAAAGTTTTATTCAGAGTTCAAAATTTGGAAAAGATGAAATAACCGGTTTGTTCGATCAAAAAATCCGGTTTACTCGATATTTGAAAAATCAAGATTTCAAAAAACCGCCTATAGATATCCAAAAAAACCAGTTTGGAAAAACCGAGTCAATCACCCTTATACAAAATCTATGAAAAATCAGTTTATCCGGAATTTTCTATGCCGCTAATTTTTTCAATTTTCCTTGGGCAGAAACAAACACGAAGAAAGACAGCTCACAAAGTTACACTCTGTCTTACGTAAGCAACTATATTCTGCATATAGAGATTTAAATTTTTACATGTTTGGAAACCCGCTGCAAAATTATGACTTTTGGTCAAGAGTGCATTTAAATGCTTTTCATTCGCTGAACTCGTTGCAATATATATGTATACATATTTAATTCACTCATTTTTTGACAGATGGCAACCCCATTCAAAATTTTTCTTTTTACATAAACCGGTGGAGCTGCCCTTCAAATGGGCAACTCATTACACTCTACATCACTCGGCTGGGTATTGGATCAAACCAACTTTTTTAAGGGCTTGAGTCATAAGTAAGTAAAAAAAGTAATTTCTCCGTTTTTCGAAGTTAGCCACCGAAATCGAGATATGGGCCTTCGAAGTTCGAAATTGAACCTTTGGTAAAAAATTACTTTTAATTATTGCATGTAAAAAGCAAAGCAAGTAAAAATACAGACGTGGTCCGCTTTTTGCTCTTATTTATATGGTATATAACTTTTTTTGTGAAAACTTATATTACAGTTGCTATAACGGGTCAAAGGTCAGATCTTCGAAAAATTAAAACTAAATATTTTAGAAACTTTTGGACTGATTTTTTGATTTCATATCGTTGTAAAGGTGATTTAATTCCCTTTCTTGTGATATGCACATCTATATACTTCGTATATAAAAATGTGAGAAAAAACACATTTAAATGAAAAAACAGTTTTTTTTTATAAAAAAAAAAATACTTTAAACAAAAAAATTACTAACCGATTTGTAAAAAAGTGGTATCCTTGTAAAGGAGATTAAACCCTCTTTCTTCTTATATGCATATTTTTATACTTCGTGAATTAAAATATGAGAAAAAACACTTAAAAGAAAAATATTACTTGTTTTGAAAAAATATTTTAAACACAAAAAATTACTCACCGATTTTTAAAAAATTGGCATCGTCGTTAATGCGATTAAATCCCCTTTCGTCTAATATGCAAATTTTAGAAAAAAACACTTAAAAGGAAAAAATACCAATTTTTTCGTATAAAAAAAAATTTACAGAAATATTACTAATTAGTAATACAACTGAATACCGTATTTACATAAAACAAATAATAATGTGTAGTGTAAGCATTAATTCGTTCTTGTTCACCAACATCCCTGTTAAAAATAAAGCAAAAGTATATGTAACAGAAGTCTAAGGCATATCAAAATATAAAAACACCATGGTTTTTGATATTTTACACAACAGGTTATATATAAAAATTAAAGGTAATTTTCGGTTTTATTTAAATAAAGTATTCAATTGTATAACTAATTAGTAATTTTTTTGTTTAAAATATTTTTTATAAGAAAAAATTGATATTTTTTCCTTTTAAGTGTTTTACTCAAATTTTTATATACGAAGTATACAAATATATATATCAAAAGAAATGGGATTTATTCGCCTTTACAACGGTACCAATTGCTTAAAAATCAGTTGGCAATTTTTTTGTTTAAAATATTTTTTTTTATAAAGTTTTTAAAAATTAATTTTTCCTTTAAATGTGTTCTTCTCAAATTTTTATATACGAAGTGTGCAAATATGCATTTCAGGAGAAAGGGGTTTAATCGCCTTTACAGCGATACCAATTTTTTAAAAATCGGTTAGTATTTTTTTGTCTAAAATACTCTTTTTTATAAAAATAGGTAGTTTTTCCTACAAATATGTTTTTTTTTTTTAATTGTTATATACGAAGTATACAAATATGCATATCAGAAGAAAGGGGGTTTAATCGCCTTTTCAACGCTACCAACCTTTTAAAAATCGGTTAGTAATTTTTTTGTAAAATTTTTTTTTTATTAAAAAAAAGTATTTTTTCCTTTAAATGTGTTTTTTCTGAAATTTTTATATAGGAAGTATACAAATATGTATATCAAAAGAAAGGGGATTTAATCGTATTTACAACGACACCAATTTTTAAAAAACTGGTAGTAATTTTTTTGTTTAAAATATATATTTTGTTATGGTATTTTTCATTTAAATGTGTTTTTTCTAAAATTTTTATATACAAAGTATACAAATATGCATCTCGAAATAAGGGGGGTTTAATCGCCTTTACAACGAAATACATTTTTTAAAAATCTCTTAAAAAATGTTGGCAATATAAGGAACTTAATTTTTCGAAGACCTGAACTTTGACCCCATACAGCATCTGTAATATAGGTTTGCGCAAATAAAGTTATATACCATTTAAATAAGACCAAAAAAAATTTACATGCAATAATTAAATATAATTTTTTACCAAAGGTCCTATTTCGAACTTCGAAGACCCATATCTCGATTTTGGAGGGTAACTTCGAAAAAAGGAGAAATCCCTGTTTTACCTATGACTCAATCTCTTAAAAAACATTGGTTTGGTCCAATACCCAGAAAAAAGTTGATTTTGCCGAACAGTGTTAACTTTGATGGAGTATGGATGGAAGATAGTGCTTTTAACCTTTTAAAAACACTTTTTTCCGAATAACTAAATTTGTACATCTCTTCAAGATGGGGTCTTTGATAAAATATAATAATAATAATAATAATAATAATAATAATAATCTATACTAAATAATATATATTTTGAAAGCCGCTTTTCTTCTGTTCGCGAAGCTCGAGATCGGCTGTACCGATTTTTTTTTAAATTTTGATTATAGGTTCTGGATGGGCTTCTCATTGTCATAGGCAAAAAAAAGTTTAAATACTTCTTAAAAATGGAACTGCACTACTTTAAAAATCCTTATGGTCTGATTATGGCAACTTAACGTAACTTACGGCTCTCATTTAAAAATTCTGTTAAATGGATGTTGCTTATAATTGAACAGCCAAAACTTAACGTAACTTAATACGACGTCGAAATCTGTTTCATTTTGATTCTCTAAGTTCTACGTTCCGTTAAGTTAAGTTAAGTTTCCATAATCAGGCTTTTAGAATCTAACATACATGCCCACATAACCTGCAAATCACAAAGGAGAGCGCCCTCTGCTTGTTAATTCGTACGGAATACAGCGCAAAGCAAGGGTTATGTTATACATATACATACGTGCTAATGTTAACGTTAATGTTTATTCTTATATTAAAAAAAACAAATACATATGTATGTACAGTTCATGAAGAAATAATGTAAGCAATCAGGGCTGCCAACTATCCTTCTCTATTGAGGATAAAAAAGTGCCAAAATGTGCCAAACAGAAAAATAAAAGTGCAAAAAAGGTGCCAACCATTTTAATCCTTCCCATTTTGCAATAAAATAAGAAACAAATATCTAAAACATAAGTCCAATGCCAAAATATGATAAACCAGTTGAATAACCTTTAGAAATTAGAAAATTTTAGTTGAGAAAAAGAAGTAGACACCAAGGATCTCACAAAAATGTAGTGAAATATTACTATTTTTCAAAAGTGCCATTTTGGCACTTTGTGCCAAATTGAAAAATTAAGTGCCATTCGATGTAAAATAGGGCCAAAAATGGCACGGTTTGTGCCAAGTTGGCAGCCCTGTAGCAATTATGTATGTAGAGTCGTTTATGTTGCGACAAGGAGCAACTAGCATTGCTGTTAGCACTTACATTTGTATACAGTATATTTTGCTTTGCTGCTGAGAAAAGGTGCCGTGAATGTCAGACTAAATGGATGAGTATATCGAACTCTCGTGTGTTACGATCAGTGATCGGACTTCTACCACATTGTGGTAGATCTGCCACTTTTTTGAGCATCTGAAATCTACCACATATTCGCGTTTTTGAGTAGTTTTATTTTTGCTTGACATAATTGTCTTAATTTTAAGAGAAAAAATTGTCCCACACTAAACACTTATATGAAAAGGAATGATATAATACAAGATTCCGCATTCCCGGCGACGATGAAATTTCTCAAGTAAAAGTAAAGAAAGCCGAATGGGAGGATAGAATAAACTGTAAAATAGTAAAGTTTTCTCAGTAATAAATTGTTCGACCGGGAACACGGTTTTATTGTGTTAAATTGCAAAATATATGATTTATAAAAAGAATTAATAGCGAGAATGTTAAAAAACGGCGATTTTTTTTTAAGTATTAGCAAATTTAAGTGCATATAAGGTTTCTGAGGCGTTGCCAGCGTCCGGACTTTGCTCCGGTCGGAGTGGATTTACTCCGATTTCTTTCTTAAATTTAAAACCTACTTCCTACTCCGCATGACTTAAATATGCTCCGATTTTTTTTACTTTTTCCATTCACATTAAGAATTTATTAAAAATAATATGGTAACTTTTAAAATTTTAGCTCAATAACTTCTATGGCAACCACCAAGGTTTTGTATAGCAAGGTGTAACAGAAGTTGTCTCTTTTACTCCTTAACATTCTTTGCGGAATCATTTTTTATAGAACCACAAAACTGTTTTGGAAAGTGTATGTTTAACAACTTGACAGAGTATATGTTGACGTTAGCTGTTTTATTGCACAGTAGAGCTGCTGCCGACAGAAAATTTTCAGAGATGAATCTCATTAAAAATAAATACAGGAACAGGCTTAATGACGAAACAGTTGAAAGTTAAACCAAATGTCAGAAATACGCTGTCTGATTATTTACTTATTAAAAAAAAAAATAGATAAATTTATTAATGGAAAGTTTGGTTTGAATACCATTTAGAGATCAAGCTGATTTACAAGCACTCCGTCTCAATACTATACTATTTGATAAAAAATGTTAATCTGCTCCGAGTAGTTCGTTTTTGCTCCGATTTCTCAAGTCTTTTACTTCAATCTTGCACTTTATTATACTAAAATTAAATTTTTTAGAGTCGAATTAAAAACTTTGCCATTTAGGGGAAACCTTGCAAATTTTTTTCTAATTTTTGTACAAAGTTTGATCCAAACCCAGAGATCTACCACATTTTTTCCAGATTCTACCACACAGAATTTTTTTAAAGTCCGATCACTGGTTACGATTGGCCCAATGGATGTGTTTTGCCAACATGATGCAATAATACAAGGTGGTATCAGTTGTGACAGCTCGATTTGATACTGCCTTAGCTTAGTAGAATAAGAGGAAAAACGGGAAGAAATGAATCCTCATTTGGGGGGAAAATATAAAATTTCATATTTTCTTCTAAACAAAATTTGCTTTTTTATAGTATGTTCGTAATAAAATGCAATAAAATAAGATAAAATACCTTTTTAATGGAACAAAATATATATACTGAAAAAATATAAAAAACATTCAACTATATTATTGGTAAAAGAAACCTCACATACGTGGTTTTGCATTATCTTGATACGCGGTTTTGCATTTTGTTGATACGCGATTTGGTACTTTAAACGACGATATATATGTATATTGTATTTCTGTTGAACAAAGATACGCATACATTTTGAAATTACCACCAACTATAAGATAAAGTTTCTAGGGCACATTCACTATAGATCCGAATCATTGTTGCCACCCGGTAACTTCTCATGGATATACATAACACTTTCATTCGGATAAACGTATTTCTTGGTAAAGAATTGTTGCAAGCATCAATTTTGAATAAATTAGCTTCAATATTTACTGATTTATCGAAGATTTTGTATTTCTCTAAATTACCGTTATATGGGAAGTGGGCGTGGTTAAAGTCCGATTTCGCCCATTTTCAATACCAACCTACCTTGGATTAAGGGAAACCTACATACCAAATTTCGTTGAGATATCTCAATTTTTGCTCGAGTTATCGTGTACACGGACGGACGGACAGACGGACAGACGGACGGACAGACAGACATGGCTTAATCGATTTCTTTTTTCAGCCTGATCATTTATATATACATTTGTCTATATCTATCTCGATTCGTTTTGGCTGTTACAAACAACCGTTATGTGAACAAAATTAATATACCCTTGTGCACAAGTGCGCTCGGGTATAAAAATAATAATAATAATAGATTGGCACTTACACAATACGTTAGTGTTTAGCCGAGCTTCTCCTCCGATTTGTGGGGTGCGCCTTGATGTCACACAAAGGGGAGGCATCTACAGTTTTACGCCGACTCCGAACGGCGATTGTATTTTTATGAGAAGCTGTTTTTCATGGCAGAAATACACTTTGAGAATAAGTATAATAGAGGAATTCAAAAAATTTTCACAACAAAGTTTTTATTGATTTATTGTGGAACTTTTTATTCATTTCTTTTAGAAAAATTCAAAGAATGCAGATTTTTAGTCCATTAAATTCCAGTAATAAAGTGCAAGTTTCAAGAGGTTAAGAATTCACGTACCTTTTTTATATATTTTCTTCTTCCATACAAAAAAACTGTATTTTGAAGACTCTTTAAGCCACAAAATTTTCATAGTGCAACTTTGTTGAATTTTTTTAATTTTGGATTAAAGTTAGAAATGTGAGTTACATGGCTTTTGTTGCACCGCATCATTTTGTCGCGGGTGTAAAACAGGTACACAAAGTACCAGGAATTCCTTTAAAAAAAAAATGCTTATTTGTAAATGGAGATACTACGAAACAGAATTTTTTCGGAGCAACACAGGCCATTACTGAGCAGAAACTCACTCACTCTCTTTCCCTTTCTTCCTATCATGATCTTTTTATTTTAAATGGCGGAGTTGAGCTGTCAAAAAAGTGTTAAACAGCTCTTTCGGAGTTCGAATTTCCTCCTCCCAAATTTTCGGGAAAATTCTACTTCCTGGGAGTTAATTATTGGAGGATTTCTTTCTCAGGAGAAACAAATTCCCGGAGAACAAACTCCCCGGGAGTATTCAGAATTGGGCTGACAGTGTTTTGTACGAAAAAGATACAAGCGTTATTATGTATAATGGAAGTTAGTTTTATAATTTCACTAAAGTTAATAAAATAAATTGTGAATAGGTTGGTGGAATCACGAATTTTCAAGTTGCCTTTTGTTTGTGATTTTCTTAAATGAAAAACATAACATTTTTACTTGGCGCAGGGAAACATTCACATAGGGGAACGTTTTGTTATTTACTTACGTTAGCACGTTCCGGATACTAGGGCAATTCATCTTAACGCCTAAATGCCTCGTACCCACGTAAACCTTGTAAACTTACTTAATTTTGTATGGAAACCGGTTTATTTACGAGGTTTACGCGGTAACGGGCATTTATCAGAAAAAATCCATAAGTTTATCAATTAAAAAAAATAAATAAATAACAAAATGTATATTGAAACAAATTTTTTGGGACGTATAATGTGTTTTTAATTATTTTTCTTGCTACACAAAAACTAAAGAAATTTGTATACTTCACGTTACATTCTTATACATACGTAAGTAAGTATAAGTACATTTATTGACAGCGTATGATTTTGCATTTTAAAGCGAGATCTTTAGGTAAACAAGGTACAAAATTGTAGGGCATGAAGAGTTTTATCCAGCCTCATTTTTAGTTTGTCCATAGCTAAACGGTTGGTATTCTTTACTTACCCCAAAAATTTCACTTCACATTTGACATCAGTAATGAAAACGGAATGTCAATTACCTGACACCAAAATTTTACGACAGTCTTTGACATGCCCTGTGATATCTATATTTGGCAAGTTTTTATAATTAGGGGATTGACAAGGCTTGTTAAGCGTCGTAAAATCTTAAGCTTAACATTTTTTTAAGTAAATTTATAAATTATTCCGCATTATTTGTACTTTCGATGAAGTTGAAAAAATTTTAAAGGTGCTTAGCTGAAAAGATACACACAATAAAATGCACACGGTTGCCGTGGCAGCAAACACAAAATATGCAAATACAATTCCAACTCCAAATCCCAGAACATTTCCACAATATCCAGACCAGCCCTAATATTATACCCTTTTTGCATTCCATGCAGTAGTGCTTCGCCGAATGTGCTTTTTTGATCATGAATGCAAAGTATGAAAAGAAGTCGGTGCTCCATTAATCTAATAATAATAAAAATAAGGAGCTAGTTAATAATAAATTGAAGTGCTAAAGAACAATGTTATTAAAAATAACAATAAATACATTAAAGCTGAAAAGCAATCATTTAAAAATTAAATAACTCATTTACTCATGTGCCGGATTTTTTGCCAGATAACCGGATTCCGGACACCATGTAAAAAATAACACACAATATTGCTATACTAGGTGTTTTTGTTCAGCGACATACTTATGACCACATTATCTGCTTTTTCGAGATGAACTATCCAATACGTAATTAGGAATACAAAATTTCTCCCCTGAAATCCAAGGTATAAAATAATCCTGTATTAAAAAGATAATTTCTCCGTCTGAAACCCTGATTTATCGATTATTTTTGGATTTGGAGGAGAAACGTCAACAATGAACTCCGCTAAGCAGAAACGCATGGTTAAGGTATTTTTCTTTTAAAATGTAATTAAAATCGAACTATTATGCATGCTTGCATATCGCCCCGCTTCCGGTATCGTCCAACAATTCTTCATTGTTGCAATATTTTGTGACCCACGTTTCAAACTCGTGTTTTTCTGACGTCAATAAATCTAAAAACTTGTTCGAAAATATAAATCAGTTAGCATGGAGAAACCAGTTGAATCATATGAAAAAAGCTGAAGTATAGATGTCAGTGGTACAAATACGTCGATGTGTTTCTTTAATTCGATGCATAGGATTTTTCAGATAAGGGGTATTCTCTGAGTCTTGCAAAGCCCTTGCACGGTGCACGGATTGCACGGTTTGCAAAGCTGTCCCATACGAAAACCGGTTTTTACCGTGCAATCCGTGCAATCTGTGCACCATGCAAGGGCTTTGCATGACTCAGAGAATACCCCTATAGTATTTCACTAAAAAATATGTCACTTGCATAATTGTACAAATTTTTTAATTATTTACTGCAACTAAGCTGATTATGTTTCTAACAGCACTTTTTCAAGCCATTTCAATTTGTGGGTCAAAGTCACTTCTCTTTTTTGTAAACTTGAAAAACTAAAATTGCGGTTCAATGTAATAGAGATGTCAATTTTCAAAAAACATTGATGCATCGATTCATCGACGATTAATATACATATCGAGTGGAAAAATTTTTCTGCATCGAAGCAAAACATCGATATTTTCGATGCATCGATGTTTTTCCGACATCCCTAGGCTAAACTCTAGAGAAATCTTCTTTCAGCGGCTCTGATGCTGACTCCAGTTTTTGTGTTGATGCGGATAACCAAACGATGGGTACAGGGCCGGATTTAAGTACAGGCTTCATAGGCGCCTACATAGGGCCCGCACCACAAGGGGGCCCGCGCCACATGAAAAATTAAAAAAATTAAAAAAGTGAAAAATTATATACACATTTACAATTTTTAAGAAACGTAAAAGGCACTGAAGGCGTGTCAATCAAAGGCATGTTTAGTTCGATTTTTACCCTAATCGAAGGGGATTCAGCGGCAGGCAAACGGAGTACGCGTGCCACCGGCACAGCCATAGGGGTTAGGTTGATACCACCGACTCCTGCGCGTCGCAGTTTCGACAGCCTTGTCTAAGTCATTGTGTATCTATATACCAGAGTCCTGCACTGAATGAGTAAAACTCAATGTTGAGCTGCTTGCGAAAAACTAGAACTAGAACTAGAACTAGAAGCAAGCGAAATAATCACGGAGAGTAAGCAAGTGTGACTGCCGCTCACTTATTTATTATTCACAAGTGTTTGGCTTATGAGCTCCAATTAATATTGCTCACTGGCTTCGTTTCGCTTACAATTATGAATCTGAGAGGCTTGTGAATAAACGCAAGAGCACATTTGTACGCAATTACGCTGTGAATCAAACGCCAGAAAAGAAAGTTTTATGGAAATTAAGTGCAATGAACTTTTTTTAGCAAATAAAAGTTAAAAATTGTTTGATTATAAAGCCATAGGTATAAATCTGAAACATTTGTAATACAAATGAATTATATTTATCAAATTTAAACTCTGTGACCTAAGTGGACAACACGAATGTAAAACCAGGGCCCTATTGCTNATCCAAAAAACATGCCAGTTATTAATTTTTTTTTAAATTGATAAGTTTTTTATGATAAGTAAAAAGTGAAACACTTATCAACTTTACTTTTCAATAAAAAGGCTTATCTAAAAGTTGTAAAGTGATAAATGATAAGTCATTGGTGCAATTGGGCCCAGGTACTACTTGTTCATATCGAAGTTTTTCTGCTAATTATGTATGCATACATGTATTTAGGACGGTTTTACTTTCTTAGTTTGTAATTATAGTTTCTGTGTTTCAACTTAAATTGTGTCGGGAGTGACAAAGTAATCGTAATATATTTACTATTCTTTTTTATACGTGCATTTAATTTTGGATCTGCTTATTTTACATCTATCAAGCCTAAAAACAAGTTTAAAAATCGTACGTCTAATTTGCAATAATATAGCTCAAACCCTGGGGTTTAGCCCTGCTGGTTTAACGTCCCTACAAGAAAAGGACTTTTGTTTCTGACCTCTTCACTAACACACTAAAATATACACCAATACACATAAAAACATGTGTAAAAATAACCTTAGGAAATACAGTAAGTAGAAAAGAGACCTTCTAGCAGTGCTGGTAAAATCCCCGTGTGAGAAAGGGACGCATAGTCACATCTACACAAAAGAACTGGTCAGGTTTTTCATATTACCACCAAATTTCTGATGAGGAGATTGCAGCATTATTGCATCAGCACTGACCGTCAGGTGACCGGTCATTTGCCAGTAAGATTTCTTGTAGGGGTTGCTCAACAAAAGGCTGGTAGATCTCTTCTTCGCAGGCGCGTTCTATTTGTTGTGTTGCACTGGCCACTTGCCAGTGGATTTGGGTGGTTACGCAGTTTTATTTTATATTCTTCTCTGCTGCTGTCGATTACATAGTTAACCATCGGTATACCAAGGTCCCGATGTATATTTTCATTGCGGACATACCACGGTGCTCCCGTTAAGGTCCTTAGCGTTTTAGATTGGAATCTTTGGATCCTATCAACGTTGGTTGCACAGGTCGTACCCCACAGTTGAATACCATACATCCATATAGGCTTAATGACTGTATTGTTTATAAGCACTTTATAATCTAGTTTCAGTTTTGATTTACTGTTTATAAGCCAGTTCGCGCTAGCTGACTTTAGCTTCATTTGTGTAATCTTGGTTGATATGTGTTTGCGCCAAGTTAGTCTCCTATCCAAGTGTATTCCTAGATATGTCACCTCATTGGCTTGTGGAATATGGACATTATTTAATTTGATTGGGGGCATACTTGGGGTCTGAGTGAAAATATTGTATATTTACACTTCTGTTTGTTTACTTTTATGCGCCAGTTTGGCAGCCATTCTTCTTGGGAAAAAAATTTAAAAAAAAAACTTGTGTAAAAAGGTGACTTTTTAAATAATTCACACTTTGTTTTAGGAATATACTCAATGAATATCTTTTTATATTTTACAAAACTAGGTTTTAGTCTTTTGTAATGGCTAACAAGTATAGTTAATTAAAACAAAATCACATGTCAGTTCAGTGATATAAAAAAACACACTTCATTCATTTTGGGGAAAAAATAAAAATGTTCTAACATAAAAACTGCTATTAAAAACAGTTCAGAAAAATGTGAAAAAAATTTTTGCAGAAGGATATATTCCATCGAAAATTAAAATAAAGTATTTTTTCACGAAGATTTTACTTTTAACAAATCGGTGCAAGTTTTGTCTCAATCTAATAGTCTTAGCCGGAGGTATCTATAAGGTTAGAGCTCGATATAATCCTGTGAAAAACAGTTAGGACACGACATTTTTACCAGTATGTAGGCTATATTTGTTTTGTTTGTGCAATTTTTATTATTTTTTTTATAAAAATATAGCTCATTATCTAACAAAAACCATATAAGTCCAAGTTTCAAACTTTCTAGAAAAGCAGGAAAATTTTTACAACCACAGCAAACTTTTTATTGGGAATTTCAATGTATGCAGATTTATAGCCTATTAAATTCCAGATTAAGGAACTGCTGGAACTGGAACTGAGTATAAAACTGCAAACTAGAATTATCTCAAAATTCTTAATATAAAGTTTTTAGTAAAATTTTATCGAATTTTCATAATTTTTCTACAAAGTTTGAAATTTCTACATATATGGTTTATGTAAGATAATGAGCTATATTTCTTTAAAGATTAATAAACATTAAACAAACAAACAAAAATTGTCAAGGCTGGTCAAAATGTCATGCCCCTATTATTTTTCACAATGATATAGCCCAGAGGTTCCCAAACTTTTTTTTCTCGTAGACCCCCTTCATAAATTTACTGGTTTCGGTGTAAACAGTGCGCGCTTCCACTCCGCAGCACCTGGGTTCAACCCTGGTCAAAGCAACATCGCAAGNACCCTTGTGCACAAGTGCGCTCGGGTATAAAAAGCTGTAGGTCCCTCCGCTTTGTGTGACAACATCAACAACAAGGCGCACGCCACAAATCGGAGGAGAAGCTCGGCCAAACACTAACATATGTGTAAGCGCCAATCTATTATTATTATTATATGATTTATACAAAGTATAAATAAAGAAAAAATTAAAAATATGGCTGTGGTGCAAGTTACTACCATACTTAAACAAAAGTGTTGTGTGGGGCGTTTTCTGACGCCTAGCGCTAACGCCGAAGTGCCATACCTAAACAAAAGCGTCAAGACTACGTCAAAAGCAGAAATAACAAGAACAATAAGCATAGGTTTGTTTATGTGTAGCACGAAAATTACAGTTTCGCCGTTTTCTGCAGCCAACTTCACTTTCTAACGCCATGTTAAAATCGGATTTTCCAACCATCCAGCGTTGACGCCGTGCTATTTTGGTATGCTTCATACAAATTGTATGGACATGAGAATTTTTTGACCGCCAGACAACGCTGACACTAGAGCTGGGATACTATCGATAGTACCGCCACTCGATAGTTTTCGAAACGATAGTTGAAAACATCGATAGTATCGATAGTACTATCGTCGTGAGAAGTATTGAATTGAAATGCTAAATTGCTTGAAAATTAAATAATTAATAAATTTATAAAATTTGTAAATTAAAGAGATTATATAAATTTGTTTAAGTTTGAGTGCACCAAAAAGAACTCCTTATAATAATAAAATAAACTTATTATGCGTCTGCATTATATATACATGTTTGTCCGTTTTGAAGTGCAAGGAAGTGAAATTGGCTATAATAATACATTTCGAATACTACAAAACAAAATATATTCCTTTAAATTGACAGCGCATACTTATAAGGAAATTATTAACATTTTACCATATTATAAGAAAACGAATAAAGTACTGTTCAAAATAATAGCACCACAACATTTTAGCAGTTTTGACTATTTTTTGTTGACTGTATTGTGATTTTCTTGGAAAAAAGAATTAATGTAATGTTAAGAGATGTAAAGAAAGAAGTTTCGCTAAAACCGACATCGATAGCTTTCAAAAACTATCGATAGTGGCGACAGTTTTCAACTATCGATATTACTATGGATAGTATCCCAGCTCTAGCTGACACTTTTGTTTGGTATGGCAGTTAGAGAATTTAAGGGCACTTAAAGTTTGGTGGCGGTACATGGCGCAATAAGCAGGTGAATCAATAAAACAGCTTTCTCGCTTTAGGTTCTGTCATCGGCTATATCATACCAAATTTTAAAGGCAAAATTTCAAATAATATAGTGTCAAATCAATATTGTTACACCCGCTAACATAACACAACGATCCTTTCTTCGCCGTCAACTATGTTAAGAGTCTTTTTTCGCGGTCAACTTTTAAGCTCGCCTTTATCCATGTCTAGTGACGATATGTTACCGGCCAAGCCCGATCTTAGGACAAACTAATTTTGCCTAGGCTAAACTAGATCAGTGGCCACAGTATTTCTGCGTAGAACACCTTTCCACGTAGGCGGCCTTCGGCCGCGCTTCAAAATAGCCCTCACTCTTCCACGTTGGACAGATGTATAGGATTTAGGTAGAAATAGTTTATCCTAGGAAAAATAGGTTTGTCCTAAGATCGGGTTTGGCCGGTAACATATATTTTTTTCTTTTTGCCACAATAACATCTAAAAATTGAACTAGAAAAAGAAAACAAGTAATTTTTAGGCAAAAAACAAAACCGACTTCAATTATAATATAAAAATTTAAGATTATCGTTAATTTCTTCACGCTCCAATTGTCGAATCTAAACAAAATTAGCATGGAATCACCCTTAAGGTACCACCTTTCCGATGAAAAAAGAAAAATCGGTTAACGTGGTCCAAAGTTATGCGGTCACATACATAAAAAAAATAAGAAACATTCCGACGAATTTATAGCCTTATCCTTTTTGTGAAGTAGGCTAAAAATTAAATCAAAAAAGAAAGTTAACAAAAAATGTTATTTTTATTTTTAAAAGATAACTAAAAATTAAAAGAAAATTCATTTAAAAAAGAAAATCAAGTTAAATTAAAAAAAGCGATGAATAAATAATTTTCTAAAAATCTAGGTTACAAATAAAAAAAAAAAAATCTGGAGAATGTCCGTGGCCGGCGTTTGTCTTGGTACTCCCAGGGGGCCCGCACCACGGACAGAGCCTATGGGCCCATAAATAAATATTAACAGCTATCCCTTATATGTACAAAGACATAAAGATCCTTTAGTTTGGGCTAGCATAGTCGCAAAGAATTTCCAAATTTAATTACACAGGTAATGAAGTATATCTGTGCACCACCTTTTCCCTATTGAACTCAAAAAGTGTGTTTAGTGCATCGGGTAGCATTTATGTTGAAAACAGAAATAGGTTGTTGCGGAAATGCTTTTTTTATATTGAAAAATATATGAAACACCCTTCTTCATATCGGACACCAAATTTGGTGTCACACTTTCGATTGGCTTCAACCTTTTTTATGGGTTAATGGATTTCATCAAATTACAACTCCCACATCATTTAATGAAACAAATAAAAACAATTTAGTCACGACTTTTTCCATTTCAGTTAGGATGTTGTTACGTCTTTTTGCATTTCAGGTGACGATATATAGATTAGTTCAGATTTTTTTTTTTTGTAATTTTATAATGAAATTTAATAGTATTTATGTAATTTGTAATTAGCATTAAAATGTATATGAGACATTCTTTTTTAAGTCGGACGGATTTCGTAAAAAAAATTATGCCAAGTCTCCGATTCGCTTCAATTTTTTTATGGGTTCTTTACATGAAATAAGCTAACACGTGTTCTAGGAATTTTTTTTTTTCTTTTTTTTCTTCGGAGATCTGTCAAAGTTTGCATTTTTTCGTGATTCTGACTATTCATGTACTTCTTAAAATCGTTATATCACGGGTTCTGCTCTTCGTAGAGACTTAATCTTAACGTCATTTTAAAGCTAAAGAAACGGGCTTAACATTTCTATATATAAGATGGTCAAGGTTATCCTAAAGCTAACTTAGCTATTAACAGTTGAACTTTTTGAAGTTGATTTGCATAGTGAAGACCAGTAAATTAGGGATTTAAAATTATACCATAGTATTCCTTGTTTAATTCTCTAAAAATTTCAAAAAATTGGGCGTTTTTCAGGAACTATTATTAAAATAATTTTTTTTTATGACGAGATGCTTTTTTTTATGAGAGTCAACAAATTTTTGTAATTTGTTTACGAAAACTTATGATAACATATATTTAGAAAGGTGTTAATAATCGGGTTTTTGCAAGAATTTAAATTTTATTGCAGATTTCGATAGAATACCTATATATATAGAATACGTATCCAGATATAATATTTGTACGGCAAGATTTTTCGGTAAGGCGAAAAACTCCTAGGAATGGGCGTGGCAATTGCAGGACTAAATTTAGCGAAACGCAGATTTTATAGCGGATTTCGGCAGAATATCGCTTCGTTAACAACATTTGTTCCACAACTTTTTCAATCAAAGAACATTCTAGAAATGGGCGTGGCTATATCAAAACCAAAGTTGAAAAATTTCGGCTTTATTGTGCATTTCGCCAGAATATCTATATGGATTGAAAAAGTTGTGAAACAAATATTGTTGTTGTTGTCGTTTTGCTAACTTTATTCCTGCAATTGCCACGCCCATTTCTAAGGGTTTGTCGCCCTAAAGAAAAATCTTGCCGTACAAATATTATATCTGGATACGTATTCTATCGGAATCCGCAATAAAGTTTTACTTTTTGCAAAAACTCGATGCTTAACACCTTACTGAATATATCTCAAAATAAGTTTTCGAAAACAAATTTAAAAAAATGTTGATTCTCACAAAATAAACCATCTCGTTATAAATAAAAATATTTTAAAAATAGTTCTTGAAAAACGCCCATTTTTTAACTACGTTTTTTATAGAGAATTAAACAAGGATTACGATGGTATAACTTTATCCCTAATTTACTGATCCTCAGTATGCAAATCAACTTCAAAAAGTTCAACTGTTAATAGCTAAGTTAGCTCTAGGATAACCTTGACCATCTTATATATAGAAGTGTTAAGCCCGTTTCTTTAGCTTTAAAACGACGTTGAGATGAAGTCTCTGCGATGAGCAGAACCCGAGATATATCGATTTGAAGAAGTACATAATTAGTCAGAATCACGAAAAAATGCAAACTTTGACAGATCATATCTCCGAAGAAAAAAAATATAAAAAAATTCCTCGAACACGTGTTAGCTTATTTCATGTATAGAACCCATAAAAAAATTGAAGCGAATCGGAGACTTGGCATAATTTTTTTTACGAAATCCGTCCGACTTAAAAAAGAATGTCTCATATACATTTTAATGCTAGTTACAAACTACATAAATACTATTAAATTTCATTATAAAATTACAAAAAAAAAATCTGAGCTAATCTATATATCGTCACCTGAAATGCAAAAAGACGTAAAAACATCCTAACTGAAATGGAAAAAGTCGTGACTAAATTGTTTTTATTTGTTTCATTAAATGATGTGGGAGTTGTAATTTGATGAAATCCATTATATCAATCAAAAACTGAATTTTGAATTTTTTATTAGTTACGACTTTTTCAATTTCAGCGACGATGTTTGTTAAGTCTTTCTGCACTTCAGGTGACGATGATGTAGCAGTATTACATAAATATTTTGATACTTCTTCAAATATAAAATCTATTGTGAAACAGAAGAAAACGGCATCCCTATGATTTCAACTTATGCCAAACGTTTGAAATATGAAAGAGAAATTACATAAATAAGCAATTTCTGAACAAACCAAAATGTTTTTGCACAAAGATGTTTAAATGGAAGCTATACACATATAAAAAATAGCAATCCACAATGCTTATTGGCAGGAGGAGAAGGGCATTTCAACCAGTTCTCGTCCTTTTTAAAGAACATTTCAAAAAAATAAGCTTCTAGTTTCGAAGCTAGCATTTATTTGTTTGTTGTTTACAAAAGAATACTTGGCAAGAATATCACTCAAAATTATAAAATATATAACGCTTTCATTCATTAATTCATAGAGTTGGCGCTTCTTTTATAGGAAAATTCATACGGCTTATGACCAGATTCATACCATGTGAATGCACCATTAAGGTATCCACTAGGAATGTTAATCCCGGGATCCCGGGATTCTTGGCAAACAATCCCAGGATTTTCGGGATTTGTAATTTGCACTGATAATATAAACTTCATTTTCTTGACCAGTGTTGGTTATATTTCTTTTTTTTATTTAAGAATTCATATTTTTTTATAAATGTATACATATAACACCGTGCGATAGTAAATTTTACACACAAAAATCAATATATTCGCGAAACCATGGGACAAATATAGTAAAATTGTTAAAAATTATTTAACCGGCATCCATCGCTTGTATCAAATTGATGGAAATTTCGAAAACGTGTTAAAATATTTAGAAAAATAGTTAATGTTTTGAATTGGTTTTTTACTACAAATGCGTATATATAGATCTTTAAACATTTTTATTCTTATTATCAGAAAATGAAGAAACTTTGGTCATTAATAAAAAAAATCCAACATTTCATTGAATTCTAGGGTCTTTTTCCATATATATCAAATTGATGCACAACGTGCTTTGTGTTACAAACAATTTCCGATGGATGCAGGTTAAAAAATTCAGCGAAATGTCTTTAGAGAAGAAGTATGGGTATTAAATTAAAAAGGAAGTTTTGTAGAATTTATTCAGATTAAATTTTTTTAGTACATAAGGACTAGTAAGTATTGAAAATGTCCTTTTAAAATTGTATCCTTGAAATTTCGCAATATTTGCCTTTCGAAAAAGGACTTATATAAATTCGATAAAATCCCCGAATTTCATCCTTCTAACTTTATCAGCTTAAAAAATTACCTATTCGTCCTTGTGAATCCAAAAAATTGTAATTTTATAAATTCTAAAGAAATTTCCTCTTTCATTTGGTACCCATATTTTTATTCTACATTGCATTGAAATTTTGAAATAATTTTTGGAATTAATCGTATCTTTGAAATTACAAAGTCCTTTAAAATAAATCCTGACGTCACACAGTGCCGCGACTCCATACAAATGATGGACAAAAATAGAAGGAGTGGTCAGAATTGGCTGAAACTTCACACCTAAAAGTATTATGCCCCTCTAATTTCAAAAATGAAATCGGTTTTTCTGTACCGGTTACTCATTTCGAGAAAACCGAGTTTTTCTTGCATTTTGATATGAAAATAGTCATTGTGGACATGTGTTGATATAAGTGGAAGGAGGCATCAGAATGGGCTGAAACTTTACACCTGAAAGGACTATATCACGGCAATTTAAGAAAAAAAAAAAACGTTTTTCAGCATCTGTTACCATTTAATTAAAAAAATTTTTTTTTTACAATTTTATAAAAAGGTAAAATAACTCATAATCATCGTAGACATATGTTTATAAAAACCGAAATAGTATTCAGAACTTGTTGAAACTTTACACCTAAAAGGACTAAGCCATGCTTATTTCAAAAATGAAATCGATTTTTCGGTACCGGGTACCCATTAAAAAAAAAAAGATTTTTTTTTACATTACTATATGAAAGACAAATAAGGCATAATCATTGCTGATTGTGGTGCTTACGAAAACAGGAAGAAGTCGTCAGAATTTATTGAAACTATACATCTGAAGTGTCTATATTACTCTAATTTTAAGAAAGTAATCGGTTTTTTTGTAACGGGTACCCATTAAAAAAACACCGAGTTTTTGCACATGATTATTTAAAAATGAAATATGGCATATCATTGTTGCTAAGTGTTCAGAAAAATAGTCTTAATAGTCAAAATTCGTCTAAACTTTACTTCCTAAGTGAATACATTATGGTAATTTGAAAAATTAAGTCGGTTTTCCTTACATGTTAACCTTTAGAAAAAAAAATTCTTTTGATTTCATTTAAAATAAAGCATAATCACTGTTGAGTATGTAAGTAATAATAGCTGTTATATGGTAATAACATATAATATGTTAATAAAAACCGAACTAGTTGTTATAATCACTCAGTTTCAGAGTCCTCAGAAGAGGAGGAAGTGATCACTGATTCAAATGATTCCATGCTTTTGTCTGCTTCGTCACTTTCAACAATGTATTTATTAAAGCTGAGATCAGAACCCTTTAAATATTTGTTTCTCTGTTTTATATTTCTTTTAAATGCAACTAATGGATCTGACGATAATATCAAACGAGTCATTAAATCCGTATTGCTTTGTAGTCTTCCAGTTTTTCGAGAACGATTAAGCCGATATTTTCTTATGTTTTTGTGTGAACATTCTAAGGCTTCTTCTGATAATGAACCTGATAAAATAGGTGGAAATACAGAATAAGAAAATAAATGAAAACATAGCTTTAAAATCATTACCTATTGGTAAATCAAAGTATTTAATTACATCACATCCATGTACTAAAACTTTATGCACTGAACTTGGCATGTTATACCAACCATAATTTCTAAGGTATAACTCTCTTGTTTCGTTCAACAAAACACTAAACTCTTGGGTTTTTATTTGTTTTCCACAAGAGAGGACTCTTAGCACCAGAGAAAAATTCATGAAATTTTAAACTCGCGTTGAGCAACATTTTCCACTAATAGTAAAACGTTGAAATTTTTGCACAGGTAATGTAATTAGTTAGGTGAACAAAATTATAAAAAGACTCAATCAAAAAAAAAAAATATAAAAAAATTGGACCTCCCTGATGTGTATACATTTATACTATCATTTTCGCAAGCTGTTTTTTTTTGCTGCTTAAGCAAAATAGTACTCTTTATGCAGATGAAGAGTAATAGGTATGTTATTTATTTTTATTTTCTTTTTGTTCGCCTTTCGTCTAATCATTGGGCGCTGTAAGGTGTCTCGATTGCATTTATTTCCTTACCCGAATTGGTTAACATATTATTTGTAAACTGGTGTCATTGCTCTATATATATATATATATATGTATATATATATATATGTAAATCTTCGTATACCTTTGTTTTTGGCTCCCATACCGTGATGCATATTTAAGTATTTTAATTAGCTGATAATTTTTTTCATTTCAAAGCACCCTGTACCTCTTAATTTTTTTTTTGGCACTTTTAGCTTTAATTCAACACCTTATTTTTGAAAAGCGAACCAAAAATTTAGATCTTAGGGCATTCAGAAAAAGTATTGTAAATATAGATCAGCTAAAATAATACCAAAAAAAGGCATTTAGTCACTTTTTCAAAATTGAAAATTTTCAAATATTGGAAAAAGTTGGAAGAGATTTCGATTGTTTCTGTTAGTAGAAGGTCCAAACTACCATAACCAAAAAAAAAATTTCACGAACTTTCAAGATGTTTTTTTTTTTTTGTCTCCAAAGTTTACCAATTTTCGGATTTTGGTATGTTTAATCATATATTTATTTATTAATAAAAAAAAAATATTTGTATAAATTTTTTTTCCATGAACCATACATTTTTTGGTTTGTCGCATATATCTTTATCAAAGTGCAAAAGTTGATCTTGCTAGGAATAAAAATGTATTTTTAACAAATTTTTAACTGCGACCACTTTTATGTGCGAATCGCCGAAATGAAATGGTATGTAGAAAATAGGTGTACTTTGAGGGGGTGTGTGAGGCTGAAAGTTGTTTTTATCACAAAATAACTTATGAACTTCTCTTAGTTGGAGATTTAGCTGTAACTTGACATCAAAACATCTAAGTTTCAAGACAGTCGATTTTTGTATTTTTGTCCACCTTCGCGGCACTGTGCGTCAGAGAGCAAAAATAAAAACGCCACTTTAAATAAAAAAAACAATTTATTTTATGATAGGAGAGATAGAAGCATTTTTTTCTATTTATGTTGTTGAAAAGTAATGAATATCTAAATCCCGGGACTAATCCCGATTGTGATAACAATATCCCGAAAATCCCGGGGTCGCAAAAGCGGAAAAATTAACATCCCTAGTATCCACACACCTATGCGAATCTGTTCCTACAAAAATTACAACAATGCCGACTGAAAACAAAATTGAACGTAAGAAACCAAAACAAATTTGATGTAGAAAAGTTAAGAATTTTATTTTTGCTGAGAAATATCTTTTGTTCGTCTATAAACTGACAGTTTTTACTGCGATAAAATCGCACAGATGTGTGCGTACTTGCGTTTTTGAAGCAGTAACGTCTGTAGCAGGGTTGTTGCGAATATTCGCATTCGCAACCGCGGAGCTTCCGCATTAACTTTAACATTCGCATTCGCTTTCGCATTCGCAATAATCAAACAAAATGACAAATTGTGTCCATTTTGTCTCCGTACGTCCCAATTCTTTTGTAATTCTTTAATTAAAGAGTAAGATCCGTCAATAGGTATTTCCAGCGGAAATGTTCAACATCTGGCTATAAAGAGAATCGACTATCCGTGCCAAGATCTATACATAGAAGGTCGCGCAATGCGCGAATTAAAAATTGCCTCTCTGCGCATATAGTCCCAGGGCGATTTTTTGCTTTCACGCCTTCATGTCAAAAAAGCCACAAAACCTGATTTTTCACAGCGGCCAATTTCTGCGAAATTTTCACCTCAACTCGCTATGTCTCGGACGTTTATGTATCGATTGATTTGAAATTTGTACACAATAAACTAGATACTATTCTAAAGAAGATGAGTCTAACTACACTTCTTAATCTACTATATATTTGTGGAAGTATGTATGTATGTATGTATGTGCCACCTTGCAGTCTAAACGGACGGACAGAATCGGACAAAATTTTGACAGAGTATTGCCCTGACTTCTGGGCCTATAATAGGGTGAAAAAATTGGGATCCTACAAGGCGTGGCACCTCCCATAGGCGTGAAATTTTTAATTAGCCATAACTTCGGAACCATAAGACATATGACCTTGAAATTTGGTATGCAGTAGCTGCTTATAGGAGGGTATATATAAATGAGTTTGTGCCACTCCCATAGGCGTGGAATTTGTTATCAGCTATATCTTCGGAACCATAAGTCCCAAGAACTTGAAATTTGGTATGCAGTAGCTGCTTATAGGAGGGTATATATAAATGAGTTTGTAAAAGGGGGCGTGGCACATCCCATAGGCGTGGAATATTTTGTCAGCTATAACTTCGGAAAAATATGCCACATGAAATTGAAAATTGGTACGCAGACTTATCTGTGGTAGGTGCTTATAATAGGCCCATCGGCGTGGAATTTTTTATCAGCTATAACTTCGGAACCATAAGTCCCAAGAACTTGAAATTTGGTATGCAGGCATGTCTATGGTAGGCGCTTATAGTATGGCATATATAAATGAGTTTGTAAAAGGGGGCGTGGCACATCCCATAGCCGTGGAATTTTTTATCATCTATAACTTCGGAACCATAAGTCACACGAACTTGCAATTTGTGCAGACATTTTAATAGTAGGTGCTTATAGGAGGGAATATATAAACGAGTTTGTAAAAGTGGGCGTGGCACATCTCATAGGCGTTGAATTTTTTATCAGCTATAACTTCGGAACCATACGTCACACGAACTTGAAATTTGGTATGCAGACATATCAAAGGTAGGTACTTAACTTCGGAACCATAAGTCACACGAACTTGAACTTTGGTATGCAGACATATCAAAGGTAGGTACTTAACTTCGGAACCATAAGTCACACGAACTTGAACTTTGGTATGCAGACATATCAAAGGTAGGTACTTAACTTCGGAACCATAAGTCACACGAACTTGAACTTTGGTATGCAGACATATCAAAGGTAGGTACTTAACTTCGGAACCATAAGTCACACGAACTTGAACTTTGGTATGCAGACATATCAAAGGTAGGTACTTAACTTCGGAACCATAAGTCACACGAACTTGAAATTTGGTATGCAGACATATCAAAGGTAGGTACTTAACTTCGGAACCATAAGCCCCATGAGCTTGAAATTTGGTATGAAGCCATATCAATAGTAGGTGCTTATATGAGGGTTTAAATGAGTTTGTAAAAGGCGGCGTGGCGCATCCTATAGGCGTGGAATCCTTCATCAGCTATAACTTCGGAACCATAAGTCCCACGAACTTGAAATTTGGTATGCTGACATATCAATGGTAGGTGTTTATAGGAGGGGATATATAAACGAGTTTGTGAAAGGGGGCGTGGCATATCCCATATTCGTTGAAAGGTTTCTCAGCTATAACTTCCGATTCATATGTCGCATCAACTTTAATTTTTGTATGCAGTTATATACATATTTGGTAGGTGCTTATAATAAGGTCTATATAAATGAGTTTGTAAAAGGGGGCGTGGTGCGTCCCATAGGCGTGGATTTTTTTATCATCTATAACTTCGGAACCATAAGTCCCTCGAACTTGAAATTTAATATGCAGACATATCAATGGTAGGTGCTTATGAGAGGGGATATATAAACGAGTTTGTAAAAGGGGGCGTGGCACATCCCATAGGCGTGGAATATTTTATCAGCTATAACTTCGGAACCATAAGCCCCATGAACTTGAAATTTGGTATGAAGACATATCAATAGTAGGTGCTTATATGAGGGTTGATATGAATGTGTTTGTAAAAGGGGCCGTGGCGCATCCTGTTGTAATTAGAATTTACTACGCTATTGTAAATGATCATTATGAACTTTATGAACTATAGTCGATAGGTGTCACTGATTGTTAAGTGAATAGCACTAAGACGAAATGTCAAAACAAAATGAAATGTATATAGAGAAGAATATCTTTAATAAACTCCTTCCCTTTTGCGTGAAATCGGCTCTAGAAAAAGACGTGTTTTTCTATATGTTATGGGCCAAAGCACCAAAAATAATTACTAAAACTCATCGTTTATTAATTATATCAGCGTTTAAGCATCAGCGGTCTGGGGCGTAAAGTTATCGTTTTGCAACATTTGGTATCTTTAAAATTAAAAGATCGATGGGTGATTATGTGAACAAAATGATGATTTTGTGGGCGAAAGTAAAAAAAAGTCGGTTTTAAAATAGATTCAGATGTTGTCGGAACCTTAAGGCTTGGGGGACTGACTGACGAATATCGTCCGATGGTAATGGCCATCGAAAATAGTGGCCAAGAAATGACAGCTGATAATATAAAAACTTTATTAATGCAAGATGTTTCTTTTGAGCAACACAACAATGAGTTAGCTCTTCTGTCGAAAGCACTAAAAAAAAAAGTATATAAGCAAGGTATAAGGTATAAAGAAGTTCAAAGGTAAATGTTACGAGTGTGGAGAACAGGGCCACATAGCTAGAAATTGCTCACGGAAAGGTGACAAGAAAGTTGGACTGTATACGTCGTTTGTTGCCCAAATGTCATCAAACAATTGGTTTGTTGACTCAGGTGCATCAGCGCACATGACATCTAACATTCAGAATTGCAAGAATTTTCGAAAAATGGCCATCAGTGAAGTGATTACAGCGAATAGTTCCAGGCTTGAAGTGAAGGGTGTGGGAGATGTTGAAATGTTGTCAGCGTGTAGAGATAAAAAAAGTGATCGTGCTAAAAGATGTACTCTACGTTCCAGATATTTGCGCGAATTTACTATCAGTTAGCCAGCTGACTAGTCGCAACCTAAAAGTTTCTTTTACAAAAAAAGGCTGCCATATTGTTGATAGCAGCGGAAATTTACTGGTACGTGCGGCAATAGTTGATGGTATGTACAAACTGAATATCCATTCGCATCCTAATATGTCGACGGCGGCGATTGTATCGAAAGTGACTGTATCAGTAAAAGCTGATTCCGAATTATGACATCGACGGTTAGGCCATTCGAATCCTCAGTAGATGGGTAAACTTCTTGGTGCACCGACGAAAATTGAAAATTGTGTTACCTGTGCTAAAGGGAAACAATCTCGGAAACCATTTCGCAATGAAGGCACAAGAGCGACGAAGTTGCTTGAACTTATTCACACAGATCTGTGCGGACCGATGTCTGTGTCCTCCCTAGGTGGTGCAAAATATTACATCTCATTCATTGATGACTATAGCCGAAAAGTGTTTGTGTACCCGATTCGTACGAAATCGCAAGCGTTGAACAAATTTGTTGAATTTAGGACACTCGTAGAGAAGCAAACTGATTTCAAAATTATTAGGGTCCGATCGGACAATGGTTATGAATATTGCAATCAACGTTTCATTGAGTATTTGTCAACAAGTGGCATCATGCATCAGAAATGGGCTCCCTACACCCCACAACAGAATGGTGTAGCGGAACGAATGAATAGAACATTAATGGAGAAAGTACGCTGTATGTTAATTGATATTGGCTTACCAAAGGTTTTTTGGGCCGAGGCAGTTTCGACGGCTGCGTTTGTCATCAACAGAATCCCGAATCGATTAATCGATAACCAGCCTCCAGAAGAAAGATGGCTAAATAGAAAGCCGGATATAAGAATGTTGAGAGTTTTTGGTTGTAATGCAATGGTGCATGTTCCAGCTGAAAAACGAAAAAAATTGGATGCCAAATCGATCCAATCGGTTTTCGTTGGCTACGCTGATGGGTCTAAGGCTTATCGATTGTACGATAAAAAAACAAAAAAGATTTTTGTTAGCAGGGATGTTATATTTTTCGAAAATGGATCGAAAAATAAGGTAATTGAAGATTCCATACCTAATATTATTGAAATTTCCTCAGACGAAGATAAGGTGTCTGATGAAGTGGGTGATAAAGTCAAAACTGAGACTGGTAGCGATGATGTTGTATCTGTAGAACCGGGACAGACGAATTTTAAAAATTAAGTAAGCGTGGCTAAAACTAGTTTATCGGACACCTCTCTCGTTGACGGTGGCATTTCATCCGAAGACAGTGGCAAAAGCGTTGATTCTAAGAAAAATATCAACCACGACATCACTTCCGACGAAGACGAAGCGATACTGCGGAGATCCAAGCGAATAGTTGAACTTCAACGTTTTGGAAGGGAACAGCAAGGAAATTCTTTGTGTCCGACATCATTTTCTGTTCAAAACGTTTTTCTACCGGACCCTCCTTCTTGTGAAGAAGCCATGAATCGAAAAGATGCTAATATGTGGAAAGCCGCTATGCAGGAAGAGCTGAACTCACTCAAGGAAAATCGTACTTGGACATTAGTAAGTTACCCAACAAATAAAAAGGTGGTCGACTGTAAGTGGGTATTCAAGACCAAGGTCGACACAGAGAAGAAGGTAGTAAGGTACAAAGCCCGCCTAGTTGTTCGAAGTTTTACACTAAAGGGATTGATTACAACGTGACATTCTCACCAGTCGTAAGGTTCACATCAATACGCTATTTGTTCGCACTAGCAGCGAGACTAGGCCTAAAGATGTCTCATATGGACGTGGTGACAGCTTTTTTGTACGGTAATTTAGATGAGGAGATTTTCATGGTACAACCCGAAGGCTTCATTGAAAACCATTCAATGGTGTGCAAACTATCAAAGTCGTTATATGGCTTAAAGCAAGCGAGCCGGCAATTGAATCAGAAAATTAATGATGTGCTCATAGCATTCGGTCTCAAGCGTTGCTCAGCTGACCCTTGCATCTACTATGCTATTAATTCCACAGAAATTCTTATTGTTGCTTTGTATGTCGACGACTTTTTGCTGTTTTCAAACAACCTGGCATTGGAGAAGAGGTTGAAATGTCACCTTGGTAAACACTTCAAGATAAAAGACTTAGGAGAGACCTCATCGGTTCTCGGAATGAGAGTGAAAAGAGGTGAAGTAAAAGGAGAAATTACAATCGATCAAAGAGAATACATTGAAAAGTTGCTCCCCTCTTTTAAAATGACTGATTGTAATCCAGTAGAAACGCCTTTACATCCGAATCAACGTTTGACAGGCGAGATGTGCCCAACGGACGATGCTGAGCGAAGAGAAATGAAAAATATACCATATCAGGAGCTTATTGGCAGTCTGCTGTTTTTGGAGCAAGTTAGCCGCCCAGATATTTTTTAGTTTCCGTTCTCAGTCGCTTTAATAATAACTATGGGAGAAGTCACTGGACTGCGGCAAAACGAGTGCTACGCTACTTAAAAGGCACAATCACTAAAAAACTTGTATTCACTGGCAATCATGAAGACATTAAAGGTTTTTGTGATGCAGACTTGGCAAGTGAAAATCTTGTCAGGCTACGTTTTCACTATGCAGGGAGCTGCAATTTCATGGTCATCAAAAAAACAAAAAACCATGGCACTCTCCTCCACAGAAGCCGAATATATGTCATTGGTCTCAGCAGTTCAAGAGGCCATTTGGTTGAGAAGGTTGGAGAGAGAGCTTCAAAACAACAATAACAAACCGACTTTAATTATTTGTGACAATTAGAGCGCGATCCAGTTGGCGAAAAATGGTGCATCATCGGCCAGAACAAAACACATTGAAATAAAAGAGAAGTTCGTGCAAGAAAAAATGGAAAATGGTATAATAGAAATAAAATACACGCCAACCAGTCAAATGACAGCAGATGTGCTAACTAAAGCTTTGGACAAAACAAAATACAAAATATTTACAAATGCAATGGGCATTATATGAATTAAAAATATAAACAATATTGAATTTAATTAAAAGATCTTTCAAGACACTTATTATTTTTCTTAGTATTAGTTAAATTCAGGAAGAGTGTTGTAATTAGAATTTACTACTCTATTGTAAATGATCATTATGAACTTTATGAACTATAGTCGATAGGTGTCACTGATTGTTAAGTGAATAGCACTAAGACGAAATGTCAAAACAAAATGAAATGTATATAGAGAAGAATATCTTTACTAAACTCCTTCCCTTTTACGGAAAATCGGCAATAGAAAAATACGTGTTTTTCTATACATCCTATAGGCGTGGAATCCTTTATCAGCTATAACTTCGGAACCATAAGTCCCACGAACTTGAAATTTGGTATGCAGACATATCAATGGTAGGTGTTTATAGGAGGGTATATATAAACGAGTTTGAGAAAGGGGGCGTGGCTTATCCCATATTCGATGAAAGGTTTATAAGCTATAACTTCGGAACCATATGTCGCATCAACTTTAAATTTTGTATGCAGTTATATACATATTTTGTAGGAGCTTATCATAAGGTCTATATAAATTAGTTTGTAAAAGGGGGCGTGGTGCATCCCATAGGCGTGGATTTTTTTATCATCTATAACTTCGGAACCATAAGTCCCTCCAACTTGAAATTTAATATGCAGACATATCAATGGTAGGTGCTTATGGGAGGGTATATATAAACGAGTTTGTAAAACTATATATATATAAATAAGTTTGTAAAAGATGGCGTGGCAAATCCCATAGGCGTGAAAATTTTTATCATCTATAACTTCAAAACCACAAGTCACATGAAATTTAAATTTGGTATGTAGACATATCTATGGTAGGAGCTTATAGTAAGGTATATATGAATGAGTTTATAAAAGGGGGCGTGGCACATCCCGTAGGCGTGGAATAAATTGGGAACCATAAGTCACATTAACTTGAAATTTGGTATTCATACATAGGTATCTATGGGAGGTGTTCAAAGTAAAGTATATATAAATGAG
This sequence comes from Rhagoletis zephyria, assembly GCF_001687245.7. Lineage (NCBI taxonomy): Eukaryota > Metazoa > Arthropoda > Insecta > Diptera > Tephritidae > Rhagoletis > Rhagoletis zephyria. The sequence goes on along the minus strand of NW_016157088.1, from coordinate 333,285 downwards.
TTTGTAAAAGGCGGATATACATATATATATTTATCTATTAGATAACTCGGATATTTAAAACTGTGTGTTTTTTTTTTGAAACCTTACCGTCTTTAGATTATTTTGAAATGGAAAGATTAAATCGTTTTTTAATCTCGCGATGCTGTTAAACGAAAAAGGTTCGTTCATAATGAATAAAACTCCTTCCGAATTAAGCATTATACTAGAAAAGTGCAGCTAATAAAACAGCTAATCGAATAGGCAGCTAAACGGAATGTACCGTAGTAGAATAATTTTAATTTGGAAATTTGATCGTTACCTTAATCTATCTAATATTAATAATGGAACAAAATATTTAGTACAAGTGATGATCAAGATATATTAGTTATAGCACCATAAAGCCAAAAGTATGGCTCCTAAGGATGCCTTAATGTAAACAAAGAAAATAGTTTGTCCCCTTTAAATTATGCTGAACTGAATATTTGTATTACTGTTTTATATTTTGATTTGTTTACCCCGAACACCGTCGGGTGCTCTGCTAGTACTTATTAAAAACAAAATGGCGGATATTTTAATTTTTTTATAAATATTGAGAAGGTGGTTTTTACAAATGCAAAAGTTGTTTTATGAAGTTTAAAATATTTTTTTTGTTTTGATGCATCATTATACACAAATATATACGGAAATTTTTGGGAAATTTTCATGTTTAGACAACAAGTAGTTCTAAAGTTATAACAATATTATGGTGACACCCTCGAGCGGGCGCTCGCCTTTAGATAACAAATATTTTTACATAGCACTTGCACAAATAATTTTGTAAGTAATATTAATTGAAATGTTGAAATTCATAAATTTATCGGTGTTATATAACTTATTAAAGTTCTTTGTTATAAACTTAATAGACATATGTACTTACATTTTCAAACTTTATGCAAATCTTAAAAAATTCTACAAATTTTCATATATGTATATTTCAAACTTTTGATTCAGATTTTTTGGAAAAAAAAATTGAGTACGTAGTAGAGCTCTAGATACCCGGGTATCGAGCAATGCGAGCAGCTCGATACTCGCTCGAAAATCGTTCATTGCTCAACTGCTCAAATGTTTGTTAAAAATTTTCGAGTTTTTGAAATTGTATTTGTCAGCAGCTGCTTTCTAATCCATGTTAAATAAATTATATTATTAAATACCAATGTAACAATCTTTGCATTATACATCAATAATTTAAAAAATTTAAAAAGTTGCTACCAAAAATGTCAATATAATAAAAAAAAACATTGCTCAAATTACTCGAAAAAACTCGAATTGCTCGAGCTCATACTCGAAAATTTTCGAGTAATGAGCATTGAACAAGTGTGCGAGTACTCGCTGATCATATACCCGGGCTGTTTGAAAATGTGCGAACAAAATCGAGAGCTCTAGTACGTAGTTTTGAAGCTCATTCAATTTCAGTGCTACAAAGTGCAAGTTTCAAGTCGCTAAAAATTGCGTTGATTTTTGATATTTTTTTCTCAATGGTGTTGAGGGTTTTCTTCCATGCATAACTACATTTTGTTCATGGAAGTTAATACGTAACACCCTTGAGAAACAAATTCTAAAAAATCAAAGGTGATTTTAAGCGACTTGAAGCTTGCATTTTATTCACTGAAATTGAATGAGCTACAACATTGCATACTAAATTTTCTCTAAAAGCTGTTATTCAAAATTTTTATGAAAGTTTGTATAATTTTCTTTTAAGTTTTGCAAAAAGTTTGAAAATTTTATGCATATGGTTTTTGTTAAAATATGAAAAGTATTTTCATGAAAAATTAACGAAAAATTTATTATTTAAAACACTGCGAATATTGTAAATCCCTGTACTAATAACTATTTTCACTATGTGTGTAGTTATATGCATGCATACATATGTAGGTAAGTAAGTACATATGTCTATTAAATGTATAACAAAGAGCTTTAATAAGTTATATTACACTGATAAATTTATGAATTTAAACATTTCACTTAATATTACTTCCAAAATTACTTATGCAAGTGCTATGTAAAAATATTTGTCATCTAGAGGCGAGCGCCCGCTCGTGGGTGTCACCATAATATTGTTATAACTTTAGAACTACTTGTTCTTTAAACATGAAACATGCATTTAATGCATTTGAACAAAACAAAATTTTTAAACTTCATAACACAACTTTTGCATTTGTAAAAACCACCTCCTTAATTTTTATAAAAAAGTTAAAATATCCGTCATTTTGTTTTTAATAAGTATTAAGAAGTGTAGTTAATGCATCCTCTTTAGAATAGAATCTAGTTAATTATGTACAAATTTCAAACCAATCGATACACAAACGTCTGAGATATAGTGAGTTAAAAGTCCCTATTACGGTTTACAACTCAACTCAGTTGAATTGAAATTGAAACAACTCAACTTTAAAACAACTTAACTTTTTTTTGGCATTACGAATTACAACTCACTTCAGTTGAAGTTGTATTGATGTTGCCAACCTAAAAAAGTGACGATTTGACAGATAATTAAACAGCTGATGATTTTGTGGCGAAAAATTAAAACAATATACTTTACTTAAGGTTTACGAGAGAGTGTTTTTTTTTTCAAATAAAAAGTAAAATGGACATAAGCGTTGATTTATTTTACAACGATGAAAATGTTGGTCCCAAAACTGATGTGCTGCGCATACGGAAAAGGCTTCGTGATCACTCGAATCCTTTGGAACTTCCAAGCACCAAGTAAGAAAAATTGTAGCGACAATTGAATGGCATTTTAATAATGTTTTTTGCAGATTCATACNACTTTAAAATAAAATGGTCATGACATCTATTTCGATTTCAAGCTTTGCGATTACAAAATGGCTATCCGGTATGTGGATGCTAGGCACGCGTGCGCAAATCCCGATTCCTTTGTTTTTAACGTAAGCGATTTGAAAGAGCATCTGCAGAGAAACATACAGAGTAATTCCTGGATTTTAGGTAAGACTGGTCATTAGTATTTAATACAAAAATAGATTGTTTAAAATATTCCTTAAAGGCGACGCTGGTTACCCTCTACAAACTTTTTTAATGACTCCTTTCCGCATGGCAGAAGCTGGTTCACCACAAGCTCGCTACAATACAATACACTCTAAGGCTCGAAATATTGTAGAACGGACGATTGGAATATTGAAAAGCCGATTTCGTTGTCTTTTATCTGTGCGTGGCTTACATTATTCACCAGCAAAATCTACACAAATTGTGAACGCTTGCTGCGCTTTTCATAATATTTGTCAACACTTTCGCGTGGAACTTTCTGAAGAAATTGCAACCGCTTCAAGTACGGAAATAAGCAATGAAAACCTGAACATTGAAACAGAAGACGAGGATGCCGCCAGAAGAATTCGCAATAATATTTTGTTATCCATTTAATAGAAATAAAAAACTCTAACTCACATTTAATTATTTGTACTTCATTCAGTCTTCTTTTATTTTCAATGGTTAAATACCTTTTATTTAATATTCATTAAATATCACTTCATGTGCTCTTAAAATTAGGTTTTTCAAAATAGTTAATTTAAAAAAGTATCACTTCATGTGCTCTTAAAATTAGGTTTTTCAAAACAGTTAATTTAAAAAAGTATCACTTCATGTGCTCTTAAAATTAGGTTTTTCAAAATAGTTAATTTAAAAAAAATATCACTTCATGTGGTCTTAAAATTAGGGATTGCAAAACTTATAATTAGTAAAAAAAAAAAATATTACTTCATGTTGTAAAATTAAATTAAAAAATATTTCAAATTATTAAATTAAAGCCCTTTCAATGTTTGTCAAATAAACATCAGTTCTCCATTCACGAGCTGTTCTCGTCTTGCAAATAGCCTCTTAATTTAGCTATTTTTAATTGCTCAACCTCTACCTTCAACAAATGTAGTTCATGGGCTTCCCTAGCCTGCCTTTCAAACAATTTATATTTTTGTTGCTTTAGACGCTCAGTTTCTAAATTGCAGCTTCTGCGCCGATTTTGTATACGCGATGCTGACGAAGAGGGCCGATCTTCAATGTTTGCTACCTGGGGCTCATCAACCATGGACGAAGCTGCAACTAAGCCGTCTTCTATTTCCTCGCCATCCATCACCGGTGGTATATTCTCTACCCCGAACGCCCGGCCACTGGGTGCAACTTGTTCCCTTATCTGAATAAGTTCCGCAACACTTTCTTCTAGTGGATTTAAAGAAACCTCTTGCGACGGACCACCACCAGTTGCAAGAATATTGCTGCGATTGTTGGCAAGCTTCCTTTTTAAATTTGCCTTATAGTGTACCCAAACCTACAGGAGAAATAAATTATTGCGCTTTCATTGTATTGGTCTAATTCCATGATTACTACTTACTCGTCCCCACTCGTGCGCAGTTCTTGTTGGTGGTCCTAAACTGTTTAGCTCTACGGCTAATTGCTCCCACAATCCCTTGCATTTACTTTTGCTGCTTCCAAATTGCGGCTTGCCTCGTCCAGTTTCGGGATGCTTCTCCATCAGCTCAACTAGTTTTTCAAACTGTTGTTTCGTTGTAAGTTTATTTTTTCTACAAATTTGTAAGAAATTCACCAAAAATTGTTTGACAGGTTGAGTTGTTATCGATAATACCACATTGTAAGTTTTCAACTGAAATGGAGTTGAGTTGTAAACCGTAATAGGGGCATAAGTCAAGGCACATAAATACAGGTAGAAGCCAAAATGACATTGCTCTCATGAGAACCAAACCTTTAAACTTCAACTTGGTTTTCTTTTATTTCCTATATTTCGTTACGTTTTAAATGTCATGTCGTTTGATTTTGGATTTTTTTTTTTAATATTCGTTAAAAACAAATTTTAATTAACATTTGAATTTTTGTAGTGTTGTGCGGCTTATACTTAGTGTATGTGTTAAAAATGCAGCACCTGAAGCCTTGTTTTTATGTGGTGTTAAATATAAATCAGAGGCCACTAATTTTTTAACCTGCCTCAATGTCCTTAGCGTAAGAAGCGTTGGGAAAGCAGCTGTGGGGTAGAGCTGCAGCGAAATGCCTTGCTGTGCGTTAAACATTTTAAAGCAGCAGATTTCATAAATGCACCGGGAGGTACAGGAAAGGTACGTTTGATGCCAAGTGCTGTTCCTATGACCCTTATGCCGGAAAGTCCCTCCAACAACACTGCAACTCATAAATCAAAGACAGAAAACAACAAACAAATTAACAAATTTTAACTAAAGAAAATAAATAAATAAAATTAAACTTCAAATTTACTTAAAAACGTCAACCAGTGAAATGGAATTTTTTATTTTTCCTTACACACGCTCATTTTTATTTTTACTCTCCCGAAAACTTTGACTTTTGTAGGTTTGATGTCAATTTGGCTTCTACCTGTTTTTATTGTACCATGGGCATAAGTGAAAATTTCATAAAAATTGGTCGCTCTGAAAAATCAGATTCGTAAAGGCATGAGTAAAAACTTGGTTAAAATTAGCTTTAAATGTATTTTTGAATAAGCTATCAATTACAATTCGTTTGAAATCGCTTCTCTTCACTTCAATTTTATGTTTTTTTATGCTGCCTGTTGTTTTCGCTGTTGTTGTCGCCCAAACTTTGCGAGAAGAATAACGGACCTGCGCATTGCGCAACCTCTTATATATAAAAATTGTATCCATGGGGTAAAAGATAACCTTTAATTAGGTAAGAATTATGTAACTATCAAAAATTACAAGGGCAACACTGATTTTGGCGCGGCAAATGTTAAAGCTGTTTTTGATAGACTTTTTTGTGCTGATTACGAATCCGTAAGTATAAAGATCCTATCACGTACAGATTTTGAGAAAATCGAGGTCAAAGTGTCAAAAATTGGGTTTCTTGCAATATTTGAGAAGCTTTAGCAAAGAGTAAATAAAAAGGTGATAGAACCTTCCGCTTAGGCTTAACTTAAATCTAGAACTCTAGACTACTATCCCCGAAAATACCATCCCTGCACCTTGACTTGATGGCCCTTTATAGTCATTTGTTGAACAATAAAAAAAATACTGGAAAATTGTGCTATTGAAAAAAAAAATTTTGCCAAAATCAGTTTTTGCTGGTCAATAAATGACTATAAGTGATCTTAGGGTGAAGACGCAGAGATGGTATTTTTAAGTTCAAGCCCTAATTTAAGCTTAAGTGGAAGTTTCTATCACCTTTTGTTTAGTTGCGGCAGGGACTCAAACTTCGCCAAAAACCACTTTTTGCTGTTCAATAAATGACTATAAGTGACCATCAATTCAAGGTGCAGGAATAGTATTTTCAAGGATAGTAGTCGAGGGTTCTTGCTTTAAATTAAGCCTAAATGGAAGGTTCTATCACCTCGGCCCTCGGAGTGTACGTATGTACATCTAAAACACTGGAAGTGTGCCTTCCGTCTATCACAACATGTTTGATTTGGTTTCCCATTTTTCGATCTGGAGAACCCAGTACTACATACTAGAGATGGACACGGGCCGGGCTTTTGGCAGGGGCCCGCCGGTACGGGCCGGATTATTTGCTGTCAGCACGAACTCGTGCGTGCATGGGCGTTCAGTAAAATTTCATAAAAGCACGAATAAGCACGAAAAAGCCCGTTGCTAATACTACAAATTTAGATAAGCTTTTGTTTTTATACAAAAAACAAACAAAAAATAGTACATATTAAAACTCTTTTGATAAGAGAAAAGCAAAAAAAGAAATATTTTGAAACCGATAGAAAAAATTAGCTACTTAGTAGTTGTGTTTACATATCTTTACATAAAATACCTTCCACTTTTTCTGCTTCCCAGAAAATATATTATACAAATCTTTGATGTAAAAAATTTATTTGCTTAAGTGAATATACATACATAAACACAAAATTAAAAATATGTACATATGTATACATACAATGAAAGTTGGCTCTTTATTTCCGGGCTGGGACGTGTCCCGTCGTGCCGGGCCGGGCCGGGTCCCACTAAAATTCTTAACGTGCGGGCTCGTGCGTGTTTTGAAAGTTGATTTTGCACTCGTGCCGGGCCGGGCTTGAAAATTTAGGTCCGTGCCCATCTCTACTACATACTACCAAGTTTCGGGCCCTGCGAAGTCGATCAGCCTCAGCCCATTATCGGATGATTCGTCGTAGAGGCTGAAATTTCCGACAGTGGCGCCAAAGATCCCTTCGTTGTCCACCTTGGCATTGAAATCGCCAAGCACGATTTTTATACCAGCCGGGCAGAGGCACCTTCTCGATTAACGGTTCGGATATTCCAGGTGCATAGCCTCAAATCATAGTCCTTCCTACGTTTGCCGTGATCGTCATAAAAAAAGTAGTGGGTGTTGCCAAGTTTCGAATTTGAAAAAGCACTAAAACCCCAGAAAAATCGCGGTTTTTTTTCTCAAAAAAAAACACCACATTTTTTATTGGAGGATTTAATGGACTTTGTATGCATACAAAATTTTAATGTAGGTGTGCCGATTCAAATTTATAAAAATTAATGTTTCTTACTAGGCGGTCGATTTTTTTTGTTTCTATAAATTCAAATATTTTCGTCCAAACGACGCGACGTAAACATTTTTGTTCTTATTTTCTAATTTGCAGCTGTGTTCAGCGTTTTTCTACAATTGCTATGAAATGAAGTAACAACAAAAAATGAAGTTTCATGAACTATGTGGAAGTTTAAATCTACACTGTAGTCTCTTATGACCTAGTGAACTAAAGGAACGTAAAGAACTTTTCTTTCCGACCGCTTCACACCTGCAACATAACAAAATTTGATGATTTCCATTTTTAAAGTATCTTAGTGGAACTTGTGTTTAAAAGTAACTCGCTCGTTCTTTATTGGGCATGCATTTTTTATGCAATTCTCAGATATTTGATTTCGCTGAACTTAGTGAAGTGATAAGTCGCTGGCATTTTCACCTATGGTCAACGCTAAAGTTCTGAACACATTGAAAACGACGAGCTACCGACCACAGCTTCCAATTTGTCATCTTTATTATCTAAGCGCTTTGTCGATGGCGACATGATTTCTTTGAACGCGGCAGCGACATCATGAATTTGTATGAGTTTGACATAAAAGAAGAGGAAGAACCTTATCTGTCGCCAGAAAAATAGAAATAGATCTAATCTGGCCACAACCACAGCCGTAGCGTAGCCCGGTCGTCGCCAAAATAATTATCTACGTAAGAGTACGTGTTAAAATAATTTGACAGGTGTGGTTTGTAGCTCGTCGTTTTCATTGTGTTCGGGCTATAACCCAGCTTGGCTCATCACAAGGGTCAACGCGCCTATGCTTGACATCTCCCTCACTCCATGGTCAACGCTAAACCAGCTCGGCTATCACACGGTGCTTTATGCATCGCTCCCACTCCACTCCCGGAGTACTTTTTGGGACGGTAGTAAGCTACGGCGTACAAACCACACTGGTGCTCTGCATAAATCCCAGCTCATTGCACAGCAGCCTACGGCAGCTAGAGCATGACTCCTCCAATGGAGTCCCCCAATTGATACATGGTAAAAGGGTCACATCTTGCGCTACCGCTTCATCAGCCTGCCCGCATATCTCACTCTACCTCTCTCTCGCATAGCAGGCATATGGAGTATATTTTTTAAATTCATAGATCTACATACCTGTATAGTAAACCAAATAGCGTTATTCAAAACAAAAAATTAAAAAAATAAACTTTTCCGTATACTCATTAATATTCCTCCGCAATTTTGTAAGATAAACTAACAATTTATAATCGTTGCTTTGCAGCGGAATATCTTCTCTTAAATGATATATATATGTACATATGTATAAATATGAGGGCGTATTGAACATTAATTTAATTAATTTTTTTTTATTTGTCACATCGTGTACTAAATAAAAAATGCATTAAGGGCCGTCAACTTATCTATTATAAAGTATCCTGTGTAATTTTTCTGTAGTTAAGTTTAACTAATGATTTAACTATAATTTTAAATATATATATTAAGCGCCCCTAACATGCTATTTTTATTATAAAAATGTATGAGCGCCATATGTTCTCTGCCATGTGCAGTAATTACTTAAGAAGTAAACGTCTTGGCTATCTATAGTTTTGTCAACAATCTCAAATTGGTTCTCTTATACAAACTTTCGATGAACACATAGAAGACACAAACCTTAAGATAAAGTAATAAACAATTGAACTATAAATTTATTTATTAGTTTACCGTTCAATCCATTTTCGCCCATTGTCGACTACAGCCAGGTTTTTACCCTTCGTAAATGGAACTGCTTTGAAGTTAGCGAGAATAACTTGATACTTATTTTGTTAGCAAAGAGTGTATAATTTGTTGTATAGTATGTACATAGGAAAAAACTTGGGCCGAAATTATCGAGCTAGCATTTCCTGGTACTGTTTTTGAATATATAGACAAAAATTTTAAATTTAGGGGGGGGCGGCTCGGTCCTCCCCCTGCCATACCTGGCTACGCCCATGCATACATACAAATCGTCGGTTGGCGCGCCAAATGCAATACCGCGTATGAGGCGGTATTTGGTTACCCTGCCTCAATGCTTCCCTATTTCACAAATTTAATAGTAAATAATTATAGTAGAAGCTGATATTTAATAAGTTTCTTTGCTCTTTTGCGAAATTTTCGGACTAGGTATCTTGTACATCGTACAGTTTCATAAGCAAAAACACTATCAGCTGATTGCCAAAAAAATGCCTACAGCTGAGATCAACTTTTTGCAATAATCTTATCTTATTGAAAACAAGGTTGGTCTACTTTTTTTTCCAAAAGTTTAACTCATCAACTCGAACCAGAACGGGCCTTTTTGACCCACTGTTGAAAAAAATGGCTTATAGATGGTTAAAATTTCTACTAAAATATGAAGCGCTAAATTTTTCTAAGGAGAACCGAATGTAATGAAAAATAATACTAACGTTTACCAAAAAGAGGGAACTTTAACCCTGTGTAGAAAACATTGCGATGCGAGGGAGCAAAACCTACCTGGGGTTTGACCACCACTAAGGAATGCTAACGTAACGACCCCAGAATAAAACAACTTACGAATGTAAATATTAGCAAAAAATGTGTTTGTTTAAAATATTGACTGCATTTCTTTATTCATTCTGAATGTTTGGAATAAATTTTTTTGTTTACTTATTCTTTAGAACGTTCCTGATGATATGTTAACGTATATTTCAAACGAATTCTATTTATTTCGGCTGTGAAATGGGATTATCCGGAATGTATAAAGAAACGCAGCCATTAAAGAAATACATAGAAAATCATCTTGTCTTTGTTTTTTCTCCAATAATTGAGGAGTTAGATGCAAAGAGGCTGCTTCTATTATAACTGCTTTCTGAGGTATTGGCGTTAAAGTTTTTGATGTGTTATAACTTTCTTGTTGTTGTAGTAGGTGTATAAAAAAGTAGTATTGTTGTAGTAATGAAAAGAATTGTCTACTGCGGAAAAAAAATCATTAGATTACCAGTATTCGACCCTAATTTAACTGTAATAAACGCTTTCGTCGAAAAATATGTTACCTATGTTTTTTCTGAGTTACGCTATTTTTTGTAAAAATAAAGGAGATCATATTCTTGTCCAGTGGCCCAAAGTATGCAAAAAAAAACTTATTTAAAAATGTAATTTTCATTTCTTTAAATTGTGTTTTATACAAGTAGTATTTAGTTCCTTCAAACGATGTATTCAATGTACATACATCATGAAAATTTTGTACAAAATTCCTTAGGCGCCGAACGCCGCCGCCGCCGCCGCGCCGATATTTTCATTTTCGTAACTCGGCGACGGCGCGTGAGGAATGACAAAAAACGGCGGCGGCGGCGTGGCTCGGCGGCGTATACCTCTAGTACGTTTCAGTGTTACCGTTGTGCGACTAAAGTGTCAAATTGACACCTTTTTGGAGATCGATGCCCCCTGACACCGACGTTTTAGAAATAGGCATATTTTGAAACTTTTCTTAAAAACCATGTGACTTTTTCCCCTTATCTTTGATTAAAAATTCTATATAAACATTTTGTTAATTTTTTAATAAAATTGTTTTGTACATATTTAAAAATTCTTTTAGTATTTGCTTTTCAAAGGCGCTTCAAATTTACATATCTGGCAAGATTTTGACTGATTTCATCCATTTTATAATGTCAAAATTCGTCCGCGAAATGTCCAGAAATAGCAAGAATCAGTGTACCGTTCTTGTAGCTTAGCATTTCCCTAAGTTATTTTTGTTAAATTCATTTTCGTAGCTCCGGGATAACTGCAATTTTCTTCTCCATTAGCAATTTATTAAAAATAATGCGGCATACTCATAGATGAAATAAAGTCGAGTGTAATGTAAGATGCAGCTTTTTTGACAGATTCCATTGAAAATTTTGTTAAAAAGCTATAACTAGCCTAAGAGTAGATTTTATTTCCACTATGAATATGCCCCAATAAGTTTCGAGAGGTTAAATAATGAAAGTCTTTATATACATGGTATAAAATATTTGAATTACTTGACACTTTTTTTCGGCTGTGACACTTTTTTGCGACTCTCGGCGGATTCGAGGTATTGCGCGCCAAGCGACGATAAGTGATCGGACGTCTGCCACATTGTAGTAGATCTGCCACTTTTATGAGCATCTAACACTTAAGGTCTGAAATCTACCACATATTCGCGTTTTTGAGTAGTTTTATTTTTGCTTGACATAATTTTCTTAATTTTAGGAGCAAACATTGTCCAACACTAAACACTATATGGTAACAAAAATTATATAATACAAGATTCCGCATTCCCGGCTACGATGCAATTTCTCAAGTAAAAGGAAACAAATCTGAATGGGAGGATAAAATATACTATAAAATTTCGACAGAAATCGCGATTTAAATTGCAAAATATATGATTTATAAATAGAATTAATAGCGAAAATGTTAAAAAACGGCGATTTTTTTAAAGTATTACTAAATTTAAGTGCATATAAGGTTTCTGAGGCGTTGTTTACTTTTACTTGAAAATTGTAAAAATCGCAAATCCAATGAACGTGCCATATTTTTCGATACATCGTGATGTGATAAAAAGCTGGCAGCACTCCGCAAGGTTGCAGAAATCTCTTAAAATATGTTCGAAAAATATCTTAATATGGAAGGCAGCTTTACACTGTCAAGGAAAAAAATTGACAAAACTCAACGCAATTTTTAGCAACTTCAATCTTGCACTTTATTATACTAAAATTAATTTTTTTTTGGAGTCTAATTAAAAAGTTTGCCATTTGGGTGAGACCTTACAGAGTTTTTTTTAATTTTTGTACAAAGTTTGATCCAAACCCAAAGATCTACCACATTTTTATGAAATCTACTACATTTTTTTCCAGATTCTACCACACTGAATTTTTTTTTTAAATCCGATCTCTGGCGACGTTATGTATTTAGGTATTTATGTGAATACGAACGCGAGTGAGAGCATGAGAATTCCAATTGCAAAACTGTCTATCTCGCGGCACTCAAATTTTACAAGAAAGCGAAACAGCTGTTTCTCTTTGAAGGCTTTGACATGAGAGGCGATATTTTCTCTAGCTATTATTTTACAAATCTGTTGTTTTAATAACGATTTTTCGATTTTTATGCATAAACCTCAATGACTGGAGTTCAAGGTTACCAAATCTCATTTTTGCCACAACGGCGATATAGGCGGTTTTGCAGTTGGTCGATGGGCGCTTTCGCAAAGGCATCGACGATATACATACATATGTACATACCTTCCCGGCAACATTTCCATACCGATGACAAACTTAACCCATAGCTATTGCAATAAGTAAGGCGAATGCTGAAAAATCTTGACTTTAAGCGTTCTAGTAATGATAATTTTCTATGCAGCTGCTGATAATATAACTTTCATAACTATAAGCAAAATGCATTAACTGGTATACACTTTGCTTGTAGTTATATATGATGGTACATATCTTTAGCATAAGAATGCAAGCTCTAGTTATGACCAATTAGTACGTGACAACTAGGGTTGCCAACCGTACTATAATATATAGTATTGGCGTATTATATACTGCTGGAAAAAATATAGTTCTTTTGCACACTATATTTATTCACTTATAAATAAAGTTATATTTCAGTAATTTGCAAGAAAGAATGCGCATTAAAATGGAATACTGAAATAACAATGTTAAATGAATTTGAATTTGCTATACAGTTTCTTCGAAAATTTTCCTCCAAGCAAATTACTTCGCCCTAATGTATGTATACTTAAAAAGCGTTTTTACTTTTTCTTTTAAATAAAATACTATATACATATATTTGAAGAGTACTATATTTTCTCAGATTTTTTTGTAAAAGTACTATAAATATTTCCTTTTTGGTTGTTGTTTCCGACAGTTTTTCGTTCGAAAAATTACACTGAAGATGGCACAATGCCGAAACCGGATTGTCTCCAAACCACATTTGACATGACAGAATTTGGGATGACAGAAATTCGTTCCAAAATACATCATACTATAAATATCTTAGAAAACCTTAGAAACCCTAGTGACAACGCCGAAAGTTTAAGGCGCAGTAGTTAAAACAATTTTCATGCGATGAGTTTTGTCATTAGCGTTGGATTAAAGGCGGTGCAATACATAATTCAACGTTTTTTTTTTTAATTAATGCTAAGCAATTTTTATTTGTAAAAGTGACCAAAAGGAAAATTAAATTACCAAGTTACCAATGGTTCAATAGTTACCAATTTTGGTAGATAGAAAGTTACCAACTTTGGCAACTGTACTTGTATCTTACTGAATAAATCTAGAAATATTTATCAAGAAACTCCAAATCTTTTCTTCTCTGTCTCTCTTACGCTTGCATACTTTCATTTCTTTTGGAAAATTATAAATTAAATGCTGAATGGAATAAAAATCGCAATCAAACCAAAAAAAATATTTTGACAAACATCAACGTGACAATTTACCTTCAATGCTGTTACCTTTCGCCCGGTACCTAATCTCAAATATGTACAGCCCAAATTTAGGCGCCATGTCGAATCCAGGGATTGGTGTCGGCGTGGGTGCGAGCGTCGGTAGCATTGGGCTCACCAGCAGCATGTTAACACCGGGGGTTCCAGGCATTGGCGGCACAGTCATGCTGCCCAATTCATCATCCTCCTCCTCATCATCGTCGTCGACGTCATCATCAAATCATTTGCAAATGCTCAATTCCAGCGCAACGACTTGCGGCAACGGTAGTGGAAGCAGCAATGTTGTAGAGATACCAGGCGCCGGCGGTGGAGGCGTGAGTTCGAATGGTGGCACTTCGCAACACCTGGTGTCCTCGGGCGGCATCAATGTTGCCGCCGCGCAGCTACTCAATCAGGCAGCAGCCGCAGCGGCGGCAGCAGTTGCTGGTCAAGCCAACAGCAACACCTCCCTGTCTAATAGCAACAATGCAAGCAATGCAAACAACAATAATATGCTGCAACCGTCGTCGGTAGTTGGCAACACCATGGCATTGAATGCACATACGGCCAGCGGTGCCAACGGCGGCGGCGGTGGGCCGCAACAACCGTCACCGCAAGCGCCGCCAACATACGTGAACTTATAAGTGCAACTGATTTAGACGCTGCTGAACGACATGTCAATCGCCGAATGGGAAGGCTACCACTCTTAGGGAGCTCTAGCAACTCAACGCAAGAAATAAACCTCTGAAAAAAGAGAAGAATAAGAACGCAATATATTATTGCAAGGCAATAAAAAGTCTAAATGAACAAATTTTTCAGTGATTTTGTCGCAATCAACGCTGATTCAAAGATTTGTTTTTCGATCAGTTGAGGCCTAAGCCAACTACTTGACAAAAAAAAATGTATCCGCGCAGTGGTTGACCAATTTTCTACGATCGATTTAACAAACCGATAATTTTCAAAGCAGCCAAACTAGCAACTGAAGACAAAAACCAGAACTCAAAAACAAACATTCATATTGTAAATTGAAGCAATCATAATGCAAAAAAAATATATATATTTAAGATATATCTTTCAAATGCTTAAGTTTGCTTAGCCACAAAGTAAAAGATTTACAAATACAAAAACAATATTGATATCGATAACATCATGATAGCGCAATCCGAGAGCGAACCGAAGAACTGTTTGTCATAAAAAACCTGCCAAGAGTGGGCGCTCAAATGTTATAGTATTCTTCCCCAAACTACAGGACGTAGCCGGCGCTTCTTCCCGCGGAGCCTGCGCATTTGTGTCTCAATAGCCGCGCCACAACTGACTGAGCAGCAAAAAAAACGAGTCCCGTATGCAGTTAACTTTAAAATTTATTTCTTTCGTAACATAGTTTTTTCAAATATACTTACATACATACGTTATCATAAAATACGAGTTTAATGCTGTCTGGCTTTCATTTATTCGTGTTTTTTCGTTTGTGGCTTTGATTGGTTGCGCATTTTCTAAAATTTTTCAATTTATGTAATGTAAAATTATGTAAATGTGTTTTGTTGTTGTTGTAAGCAATTTGTTTGGTTGACATTTTTGCTGTTTATTTCGCATCCATCGTGTTTTAAATATGTACGTCTGTATATATGTATGTAGGATTATTGCTTTTACTGCCCATGGATTATAGCCGAAATACAGTTAGTGCTTTAGGCCATGGTCCCACTGATGAATTGTACAAATTTATGTGTGTACAAACTTTTGCATAAGTTTGTAGTAAAATAGTTCTGCATAAATAAAATTAACTAAAGTAAATTAAAATTAAATAAAACCAAAACTAAAATTAAAACAAAATATAATAAAATTAGTATAAAACCAAACAAAACAAAGTTAAGTAAAATAAAATTAAATAAATATTATAATATAATAAAACATATGTATAACAATATAATATATGTAACATAATATAATATCTCCTTCTTCTTGATTGGCGCAGTAACCGCCTAAGTCCAACAAAGCACGCCAGACCTTTCTCTTCAGTACCAACTGCCACCAATTGAAAATGCCAGGTGAAGCCAAGTCTTCCATCGCTGAGTAAGCGGAAGACGCGCCTATCGCGTTGAATACTTTCACAGCTATCGTGTTTCGGTCCATTCGTACAATATGACCAAGCCAAGCGCGTAACCGATGTAATTTAATTCGCCGCACCATGTTGTACAGCTCATACAGTTCATCGTTCCATCGTCTGCGGTATTCACCATCGGCAAAACGCAAAAACCTATAAATCTTCCGCGGAATCTTTCTCTTGAAAACTTCAAGAGCCGCCTCATCAGATGCTTTCATTGTCAATGCTTCTGCGCCGTTCATCAGCACGGTCATTATGAATAACTTATAGAGTGAGATTTTTGTATGACGATAGAGGAATTTAGCTCTCAATTGCCTACTCAGAAAGGCCCTATTTCACATCGTCGCTGAGATATAAAAATCTGTAACTAACTAAAATCCAAAATTCACTTTTTGATTGATTATGATGCATATCATCGAATTATAAGTCGTTTTATGCAACAAAAAATTTTAGTTAGTTACGGGTTTTTGCATTTCACTGACGAGTGGCTTTCTGTATTAAGGTAACGACTTGTTGGCAAGAGTAATTCCCCGTTGGATTTCAAGGGTTAAGGGTCCTATCTATATAAACGAAGCCGTCTCTTTTTTCAAACGTGTTAGCGTCAACGGGGATATTGCTGCCGAGAGGCTTATGGTCTGACTATTTGTCTGATGACAGGATATTTTACGTTTTGTCCTCGTTCGCCTGCCGACCCACACACCTTGTTTATCTATATAATTTCGAGAAGACAAAACAGACGTAGCATTTTACCGATGATGTCGGAATACGCTAAAATGCTAGCGGGATTGTGCTTTCAGTAGAAGCTATTTTTCATGGCACAAATACACTCGGAGATTTGTCATTGCCTGCCGAGGGGCGACCGCTGTTATAAAAAAACCTTTTTCTAATTCAGATGTTGCCCGGACCAAGGATCGAACCAGCCACAGCGGCCTGTTATATATATCATTTTATGTTATATGTATGTAAAACAATATACGTCTATCTATAATATAATATAATAAAAGCAATAAGGTAAAAATTACCTACAACTAGAAAAAAATAAGAATTAAACACAATAAAATAAAATACAAGAATCGAACAAAATTAAAAATTATTTAAATCAAAACAGAATTAAATTTAAAAAAACCCCAAAAGTTTTAATGGAAAAAAATCAACAATAAAATAAAACCAAAACTGAAACAAAATAAAACAGCATAACAAAGTAGAAATATAAAAAATAAATAAACATAATAAAGTAAAAAAATAAAATTTTGCAAGTGAAATCGTTCTCGGGAATTCACTTTAAAAATTGCAAAAACATAAATAAATATGATAAATAAAATAAAAACGAAATAAGATGAACTTAAATGAAACTTAATTATTTAATAAAAATTATAAACAATTAATTGCGGAGACCAAACTACCTCTCCAGAATTATTGAAAAGGTACTTCATAGAAAGCAAATACCCAGGCTGTCCATATCAAACATTCCAGCTTCTCACAAATACCCTATGTGTGCTATGCGGGGCCCGAGTCAATTTCTACTCATATTCACAAATTATATTTTCGGGTTTAAGCTTACGTCAGGACTGCCTACTAAGCAATAGCCAAAGAATATCTTTTTTTGTCGTAGCGGAACCTTTGATAATCATATTAGTCTATATGTATACAAGCCTAGAGGTGGAGCCATACATACATGCATAGATACTTATGTACTTACATACATACATAGACGTTGAGAACACGTACGTGTACCCCGTAAAAATTGCGGCTACTCCATGCAGGCATCTAAAGATGCGTCAAGGAGTATTCCAAAATTAACCGAAATGCATATACAAAATGTGGTCCAATTAACATAACGATGTCGTAGGGCAGGACCATAAACTCCAGCTCTACATTACATCAGAGTAGCACCAAACTACTCAAAAGGATTGCTCCATGGCGTACCTGCCTCTTGGCAACATAGCCCAATAAACATCGTGTTGGGATTACTATCGTTAAAACACGAGCAATGGCCAGGTAACAATAATCTGTTGTAGAGACAGGAGTTGGCCCGCTACACTCAGAAAAAAGTCAGCCAAATATATTTCTACTAACACATGATTTGGTAACTATAACCAAATAATGTGACTATAACTAAATCATGTGTTGAGAAAAACACATTTAGTTGACGTAACTAAACTCTTTTCTCAGTGTAATGAATTCCAAAGGAGCACTTTGTAAGTACACTCAGAAAATGGTTTAGTTATAATTACCCAGATTTGGTTATAGCAACCAAGTCGCATAGTTGTATATGGCGAAATAAATATCTAGTTCACGAAAGTCTGCAATTTAATTGAGACTTCTAGTTGGGACAAATGTGNGTTGAGAAAAACACATTTAGTTGACGTAACTAAACTCTTTTCTCAGTGTAATGAATTCCAAAGGAGCACTTTGTAAGTACACTCAGAAAATGGTTTAGTTATAATTACCCAGATTTGGTTATAGCAACCAAGTCGCATAGTTGTATATGGCGAAATAAATATCTAGTTCACGAAAGTCTGCAATTTAATTGAGACTTCTAGTTGGGACAAATGTGTATTTGTTAATAATTACAAAACGACTACCTTGATTGGACAATATTGTTAGTTGAATAAAATCGTTGTTGAGCAAATATAAACAATGCTTTGGTTGATACAAGTTTTCAATTAATTTTGTGAACTTGCTGTAGACTTGAATCAGCTAACCGTTCCTTATTGGAAAAAAGTTTCAGTTTGACACAAATAAAAATGGTTGTTGTGTTTACTTTCTTCTTTTATTTGCATATATTAAGCATAAAAAATACATACTTCTTCTTCTTCTTTTTTGGCGCTGTAACCGCCTAAGCGATTTTGGCCGAGTTCAGCAAAGCACGCCAGTCGTTTCTCCTCTGTGCCAACTGACGCCAATTGGAAACGCCAAGTGAAGCCAAGTCCTTCTCCACCTGATCTTTCCATCGCAGTGGGGGCCTCCCTCTTCCTCTGCTACCACCAGCGGGTTCCGAGTTGAATACTTTCAGAGCTGGAGCGTCGGTGTCCATTCGAACGACATGGCCAAGCCAGCGGAGCCGCTGTATTTTAATTCGCTGCACTATGTCCATATCGTTGTAAAGCTCATACAGCTCATCGTTCCATCGTCTGCGGTACTCGCCGTCGCCAACGCGTAAAGGCCCGTAAATCTTCCGCAAAATCTTTCTCTCAAACACTCCAAGAGCCGCCTCATCGGATGTTGTCATTGTCCATGCTTCTGCGCCATATACCAGCACGGGCATGATGAGTGACTTATAGAGCGTGGTTTTCGTACGTCGAGAGAGGACTTTACTCCTGAATTGCCTACTCAGTCCAAAGTAGCACTTGTTGGCAAGAGTGATTCTACGTTGGATTTCAATGCTGACATTATTATCGGTGTTAATGCTGGTTCCCAAGTAAACGAAATTCTCTACTTTCTCGAAATTGTAACTGTCAACAGTGACGTGGGTGCCAAGGCGTGAATGTGCTGACTGTTTGTTTGATGACAGGAGATAGTTCGTCTTGTCCTCGTTTACCACCAGACCCATTCGCTTTGCTTCCCTATCCAACTTGGAAAAGGCAGAACAGACTTCGCGGTTTTTGTTAGCGATGATGTCGATGTCATCGGCATAAGCCAGCAATTGCACGCTCTTGTAGTAAATTGTTCCTGAGCGGTTCAGTTCTACAGCTCTTATTATCTTCTCCAACATCAGATTAAAGAAGTCACATGAAAAGGAGTCGCCCTGTCTGAAACCCCGTTTTGTGGCGAACGGCTCGGAGAGGTCTTTCCCAATTCTGGCGGAGCTGGTAGCATTGCTCAACGTCATTTTACACAGCCGTATAAGTTTTGAAAAAATACATACATATTTACATAAAAAGTTACTAGTGTAAATAATACATATGTATATGGTGGTAAGAATTTCCTAAAAAGAAACCATGAAACAGGAACAGTCGTGCGAAAACCCAGGTCAATATCTGCTGGAAGTGCTGGTTTAAGTATACTGCTTTGCTTTTTCCTTGGCTACATAGATACTTTCAAATTATAATTCACATAAATTATATATCCACTAAGAAACCCCGGTTGGCATCAAAATTTATATTTTTAAATACCTACGCGCACACCGAAACAACTCGCGGCGATGGCAAAACTGAAACCGAGACAAACAAGTCTGGGCATGTCATAGCACACACTTTTCTTTCTCTACCTAGCGCAGTGATCGATATGCCATAGCTTACTGAGCGCTCTGTGACCTCACGCGTGGTTCACCCATATACGAACAGCGGTAGCGGAGCAATGATTTCCACGCACACAGTCTCATTCATTGAATCGTTTTTATGCAATGGTTGGCATACTAGCGCATTCAAATGATTCAATAAGTGGGACTGTGTGCATTGCTCAACTGGCGCTCTTCGTATGTGAAACACACATGTGCTCAGAGAGCGCTCAGCATTTTTTAGGGGTGGCTCACAAGCATGAATATGTTCCGCTCTCAAACCAAATCGTGGTTGCCTCAACTAAGATTTGGTAACTATGACTAAACCATGTGTTGAAAGAAAGCTTATCTGTATTAACAGAGCTTAATGATATCCTTTTATGAACCATACGTTAAGTTGAATGGAATTTGTAGAAATATTCTTCAAAAAAATATTTATTAGTATTTACCAAACCCTTCAACTAAATTAACGATTTGGTACAACCTAGACGAATATTAGAAGCTCACGATTGAGAGAAATAGAGGTTGCGCCAATCACGGTACCGCTATTCCTCTCTCAGTGAATTTGACAGAATCGTTGTTTGTATGACGTCACACTTGTGCAACTTGTTTACGTTTTCCTTGCAACATTTTTCCTTCTTCTTCCATTCTTGCTCACGTTTTGGCAGGTCTCTCTCGCAATTGCACCAGTGTGACATCACACAAAAGTTATTCTCAAAAATCTTCTCTGACAGGCGCAATCTTGTATTCTATCATTCTTGTTAGAAGCTTTAATATATTTAGTTATAATTACCAACCCATGGTAATAGTTCCCAATCCTTGGTAACAGTTCCCAAATATTGTCAAAATTCGGGAACTAAATATCTTTAGTTGTCGAAACTAATCCTTTTTCTCAGTGTACTCCAATATGTCACAAATTAACCACATGGTCCAACAATTTTTGCAGGGTACGTCTAGAAATATCCCTTTCATTTGTGTACGTGTACGAATAAGTATGTTTGTATATAAATATGCCACAAAGTGCATACATACATATGCATGTACATTAGACCATAAGTCTCAAATTTTAGCATTTGGAATTACACGTAAGAAAATGAGTTCTTTCCTTTTGAGATCAATATAATTTTCTAGGATCACTAAAAACACTAGAAACTGTAAGAATACATTATATGCTATTTAAATATTATGCGTGCTCAGATTCCTTAAATTCCAAAAAAATATTTTGGAATATACAACATTTTACCCAAATATAACAAAGGATAACTTAGGAATTTAAATAATCTGAGCCTGCCTAGAAAATTTAATTGACCTCAAAAGGAAAGAACGTTTCTCTTACGTGTAAGTCCTATGGGAAAACTAAATGCTCTACACTGAGGAAAAGGATTAGTTTCCACAACTAAAGATATTTAGTCCCGAATTTCGGCAATATTTGAGAACTGTTGCCAAGGATTGGGAACTATTGCCATGGGTTGGTAATTATAACTACAGACGCACTGATTTTATCAGTTCAGTACTGATTTTTCAACTCTTGTACTGATTTTATGCTAATGTCCTGATTTTGCAAAATTTGTACTGATTTGTACTGAATTTTCAATTCAAACAAAAAACTTTAGGATTTTCTTAAGGTTTTTACATAACGTTGTAACTTCCTTAAACTGTACTGTAAAAAGTAAGAAGATAATTTAATTATAGTTGACATGTTTCAGATAAAGTTTGATATGCCCAAGAAATTAATACAAAATAAAATATCAATCGTTTTATGGGCATATCGACGGGTCGTTACGTACCAGTTGCGATAATGGGTTTGTTCCACAAGGTACTCGAAGCAACTTCCAGTTACACATAAGCGTTCCACAAGTAAGTTTCACAGTATCTTTGATATACTCTCACAGTTTGAACTTTGTTCGAGTTTTTCTACAAGTAGCTTGTGAAACAAGCCTAATATCGAGGGCTTATATTCAATAGCCTCTATCTGCAATTTTCACAAAAAAACAACTTTGTGATGTTAGAACCCATCTGGGCCTTATTTGTCATCACTGGTGTTAATTATAACTTTGCAATTTAAAAGTAATTCTTCTGTCAAGCGTAATACAAGGTCAGCATTAACATCACCGATGACAGTTAAGTCTTGGGTGGATTTTTATATTAGAATCTCATTTTTGTGAAAAATGCAGATAAGGGGGTATTGAATATAAGCCCTCGAGATGTTGGAGGTTTAATTATTTAAAAAGAAGGCTGACGTGTGTTGCTAGTTACGCCAAAATAACTTTCAGTTTAATAACAACAAATTTGAATATTCGAATAGCTTTTGCCTATAACTTACAATTTTTTTTTCACAATTTACTTACATTGTAAAAGAGTTTTGCACACAGGATATGGAGTCAGATAATCTTTTTAGCGAATTCTTAGTCTTTCATAGTTTTTGTGTTGTTGAACAAATTAATTTAAGCCATGAGGAATTATATATGAAGTCCTTAAATATTGGTACTTTTCCACAGTTTGAAAAAATATGTAACTGAAATGATCTTAAGTATAAAGTTTTCTTCCTGGCGCAAAGAATGAAACCGCCTTCTAATTAAAAATTTGTAAAGTGAACTTCATATTAAGAGTATTTTTAAAATGAAAAATATAGAATTCTTCGACTATTTAAACACTCAAGATGGAAATGATCTCATTATTGATATTCAAAAATGTCGTAAATATAAAATACTGTGTATAATGATGTGTACACCCACGTTAAAATGAATAACGCTTTTCTTATGAACTACATTTTATTTGTATACCAAATGATTGTTAAAAACTACTACTCTGGCGTTTTAAAATATTATCTGATACTTACATACATTCATAATTATGCTTTGAAAAAAAATTTACTGAAAAGTACTGATTTTTTTAGCATGAAAAAGTCTAACGTACTGATTTCGCGCATAAAAAATCTGGCAACCCTAATTATATCTAAATATATTAAAGCTTCTAATAGTCATCTAGGATGTTCCAAATCGTTAATTTAGTTGAAGGGTTTGGTAAATACTAATAAATACTTCTTTGGAGCATATTTCTACAAATTCCATTCAACTTAAATCGTTAATTTAGTTGAAGGGTTTGGTATATACTAATAAATACTTCTTTGAAGCATATTTCTACAAATTCCATTCAACTTAACGTATGGTTCATAAAAGGATGTTAATAAACTCTGCTAATGCAGATAAGCTTTCTTTCAACACATGGTTTAGTCATAGTCACCAAATCTTAGTTGAGGCAAACACGATTTGGTTTGAGAGCGGAACATATTCATGCTTTTGAGCCACCCCTAAAGAATGCTGATCGCTCTCTGAGCACATTTGTGTTTCACATACGAAGAGCGCCAGCTGAGCAGTGCACACAGTCCCACTTATTGAATCATTTGAATGCGCTAGTATGCCAACCATTGCATAAAAACGATTCAATGAATGAGACTGTGTGCGTGGAAATCATTGCTCCGCTACCGCTGTTCATATATGGGTGAACNACCCACGTTAAAATGAATAACGCTTTTCTTATGAACTACATTTTATTTGTATACCAAATGATTGTTAAAAACTACTACTCTGGCGTTTTAAAATATTATCTGATACTTACATACATTCATAATTATGCTTTGAAAAAAAATTTACTGAAAAGTACTGATTTTTTTAGCATGAAAAAGTCTAACGTACTGATTTCGCGCATAAAAAATCTGGCAACCCTAATTATATCTAAATATATTAAAGCTTCTAATAGTCATCTAGGATGTTCCAAATCGTTAATTTAGTTGAAGGGTTTGGTAAATACTAATAAATACTTCTTTGGAGCATATTTCTACAAATTCCATTCAACTTAAATCGTTAATTTAGTTGAAGGGTTTGGTATATACTAATAAATACTTCTTTGAAGCATATTTCTACAAATTCCATTCAACTTAACGTATGGTTCATAAAAGGATGTTAATAAACTCTGCTAATGCAGATAAGCTTTCTTTCAACACATGGTTTAGTCATAGTCACCAAATCTTAGTTGAGGCAAACACGATTTGGTTTGAGAGCGGAACATATTCATGCTTTTGAGCCACCCCTAAAGAATGCTGATCGCTCTCTGAGCACATTTGTGTTTCACATACGAAGAGCGCCAGCTGAGCAGTGCACACAGTCCCACTTATTGAATCATTTGAATGCGCTAGTATGCCAACCATTGCATAAAAACGATTCAATGAATGAGACTGTGTGCGTGGAAATCATTGCTCCGCTACCGCTGTTCATATATGGGTGAACCACGCGTGTGGTCACAGAGCGCTCAGTAAGCTATGGCATGTTGATCACTGGGCTAGGTAGAGAAAGAAAAGTGTGTGCTATGACATGCCCAGACTTGATTGCCTCAGTTTCAGTTTTGCTATCGCCGCGAGTTGTTTCGGTGCGCGCATAGTTATTTAAATATATAAAGCTTGATGCCAACCGGGGTTTCTCAGTGGATATATAATTCATGTGAATTATAATTTGAAAGTATCTATTTAGCCAAGGAAAAAGCAAAGCAGTATACTTAAACAAGCACTTCCTGGGTTTTCGCACGACTGTTCCTGTTTCATCGTTTCTTTTTAGGAAATTCTTACCACCATATACATATGTATTATTTCCACTAGTAACTATTTATGTAAATATGTATGTATTTTTTATGTAAAGTAAACACAGCAACCATCTTGTATCAACCAACGCATTGTTTATATTTGCTCAACAATGATTTTATTCAACAAACAATATTGTCCAATCAAGATAGTAATTTTGTAATTATTAACAAATATACATTTGTCCCAACTAGAAGTCTCAAGTAAATTGCAGACTTTCGTGAACTAGATATTTATTTCGCCATGTACAACTATGCCACTTGGTCACTATAACCAAATTTTGGTAATTATAACTAAACCTTTTTCTGAGTGTACGCGGAACCTCATAGAATTGTCCTATAGAGGGGAGATTCATGGAGGATCATTACTATACCAAATGCTAAAATTTTAGCCTTATGCCGGTCGCATTGCGGGAATTTTTTTTTATTTGGACGTGCTCTAATGTGCATAGATAAGTATTGTATATATGTAGGTACATAGGTATATAGATATGAACATATTCACTTACATACTGCTTAAAATTCTGGCGTTATTTTAAGCATTGACTTTGTAATTATTTATTAATGAACATAATTGCTGTTTGGATGTTGTGGGTTGATTATTGATTTACCACGTTTCATGCCACATCGATTATGCATTCAGTGTACATAGGTGTATGATTAAATAATGTTGTGGTTGTTTGTATAACGCTTATATCTATGTTACAAGTAAAGATTTCAGTTCAATTTCGCTATTTTTATTTTTATTTTTTTTTATCGATTGCATGCTTATTACTAATTACTAATTGCACTTATTCGAAATTGCTGGTGTATACAGGTATCAGGAAAACTTGCCAAGTTAAAGACATCTTGAAATCTGTTATCTTGTAGTGATAACAGGTGCATCCACTTAAATATCATACTTTTTTTTATTTATCACTACCTCAAATGTCAACTATTTTAATACTAAAAAATGCGGTAAAAAGTGTTTCCGTTTGAAATGTTATTTGTATTATACAAACATACGTAATTCTGGTTTCAAACGAATGCGGCGAACAATTTCCATAGCTCCAGCCAAATACTAACCTCACTCTCAAAACATTAGATCTTCACAACGAGATCGTTATATTGTTACTTGGTATTTAACGTACATAAGTATGTATTTTATGTTTTTACGGGCTGAGCATTGAATATTTTTTTAATTCTTCAGTGAAAAAACTAAGTTGTTTTTTATATTGAAATTGAATTGGTCAATGAGGATGGATCTATTGAAATTTTTCCCTGATCATCTCTATCATGCCCGTTCCAGAAAAGCCAAATAATACAATATGTTTGCAGTTGTGTAAGGGAACATCCCACTTCAACAATTACAGATGCAACTAAATGTAATTCGTCTTTAACAAATTCGTCCACTAGATCATTTTCTGAAATCTTTCTATGACCACTAGCTCAAGCAAGAGAGGGGCGAACATTAAGCAACTAAACTAAATTCATCCAGCTTGACGACCTTGCAATAGAGGGTTGAAAGCAACTGGATTGTCTGTGGACATGGTCGGTATATTTTCCACAGACAGGGTGACAAAGGTTTTACGTGACATCGAGTGCGTGATGTGCAATTAGACTTTGGATTTTTAAAACCTTTTTTCTGCCATGCTACGTAAAAAAACATTTCCCGAATTTTTTCCTAATACTTGATTTAAACTTGTTCTCCTCGTGAAGCTTTAAGTCCGTTTGGGCCGAGAACGAATAAACATATGCCATATGCGCCTCGGTAGAGGTGCGTACGACTAGTTCGCAGTACTTGGTGTCGATCTCTAGTTCGAGCAACGTCTATGTTAGAAAAAGGTTCGAAAACGGTCGCCTCCGGCAGGCAAATTTTCGAGCGTATAACTGACTTCCAAAACTTACCAATACTATGTTTGGATATTATTCTACAGCGGTATTTAAATTGTTTGTATATGCAGAGTTGCGAAACATTGCCAAAAAATTCATTGCATATTTTGAATATTCAATATAAAAATTAACATCCTATCGGAATTTTTGATTTTCGCAACACCAATCGCAACTAAAGATAAACGAAGCATCAACCTTTTTTTTTAGTGATACGCCAATTACTCTAGCGATACGTTTCGATAACGTTTCGGATGCGTTTTGGAAAAGGATACATTGTCAACAATTTGTAGTTCGGCGTTAGGGAGCATTCAATTTTTACGTATGCAATGCAATTGAAGTTTTGGAAGTCGGCCTATTTCTGCCGTGAAAAAAGTTCTCATTTGCCATTCGGGCGCGGCGTAAACCGGTAGGTCCCTCCATTTGTACAACAACATCAAGAGGCACATTATAATTTAGAGAAGCTCAGGCAAACGCTTAGCAAAAAGTGCCAAAATATTATTATTATTATATACGAATCGTCAAAATATATGTAAAACAATAAATAGATTGGTGCCCATATTTTTGCTAAGCTTGGCATCTCGTCAAGCTTCTCCTCCAATTTGTGGCATGCGAAGGTGGGTTTTAAGAAAAGCTTTTGTATGGGAGTACTAAAGTAAAAGGGTTTTCCGTTGCTTTTCAGAGCCCGACCGCTGTTAGAAAAAACTTTTTTGGATCGCGCTCGGACAAGGCTTTGTTACTTGATTGATTGGAAGAAGTGGTTTGTCACCCTATGAATAGCAATTAGTATGTACTAAATTTGTGTCATTATGAAAATAAACACTCGTGGCGGACTCCAGAGTATGCTGGTGGGAATCGCAAAATACCTGGCGGGAGGCGTCCCGGCTGAACTTTACATACCTATTTAAAATTACCTTGTACTGGTTCCACACCTTACTTGTATTTTATCGTTACTTTCTTCCGAAGCTTGCGAAGTTTCCCAAGACGAAAGCTTGTTCCAGCGTTCATTAGCTACGAGAGTGGTGCAATCTCTTACAAGCTGTTTATGTACATATATACCGACACTTGTTGTGGAGTCGAAAAGATGTGGTAGATTGGTTCGAAGATCGGCACTTTGTATCGTGTTGCAAAGAGAACTAACCCAGTTTTAGCCCGTTTAACCTCTAGACCGCAGTTTTTTTTTAACAAATTGGCAAGTGAAGCTGGTGCTCAACTAACAATTCACTTTTGGTTATTACGACTAGAAGCTAATAATCTGTTGTTAATTTACATTGCCATTTATGGTTTATATATTTTCAAGGAATGGGTGAATTATTTTCACTAATGGACATTTAATTTACAACTTAAGTACTTAAGTATATTCACAAAATAGGGGTCAGTTCTCACGAAATTTGCATTTTTGCTCCTGTAGAAAATGTGTGAAATAGGCAAGATGGAATCACTGCAGGTCATATTTATCTCGTCCTCATATCAAGCATTTAAATAACACATTTTCTATTTGTGGGCTTGAGCAAAAAATTTTGAACCCCAGCAGCGCTTTCGAGAACTCATCTTAGAATTTCAATAGCTTTTTGAAGATAAAAAAAAATCGCTAACGTCTTAGGCTTCGACAAATGTTTTTGGTCGCTTCGTTGAAAGAATCTTCAAACAAAACTTGAAGCCAGAAACGACTTTTTAGCTTGATATGGGACTGAGTTTTCTAAGTGGAACCCTAGAACCCACTGGCCTCCTCGTCCCTGGTGTATACTTATATGCCCTTATCCTCCGAAAATGACTACGGGAGTAATGGTTTAATAGGATAATCAACTGCTAGTAGCAGCTCCGTTCAGTAAATATATTTCCAGTTAAAGATTAAAATAATTCAATTGGGAAGCTAATTCATGCCGTCATTTCCAAACTTTGAAGTTGGACGCAAAAGGGATGTAAGAAAACTCAATTTCACCTGTTTTAGGACGCAACAAGGACAGAAACCCGCTTGAAGTGAGCTTTCGATCCGGGGATGGGGGTAATGTTCGGGTAGTTATAATCTTTTTTATGACCTTCTTATATACGTATATACATTCAGGTTTTATGGAAGATTTTTAAAATGAAACTTCTTTAGGGGCGGTAGTGAATTAAATAATAGTAAGGGAAAAATTTTACACTTGGGTTGCAACGGAAGGGAGGGACACCTCTTTGTCTACATATGTACCTATATTGATATTGAGAGTGAATGATATTGATAGTTTCATCTTCTTCTTCAGAAGCTACCACATGACACAAAATATTAGTAATTTTAGTTTTCCCCAATGAAAAGTCTTGGAGTATATTGGATCCTGAAAATACTCTTTAACCATGTGGCTATCTTCTTCAGGGTGTCCAGATTGTTTAAAAAAAAGCGCAATTTCTGAAAAAAAATCGCCAAAAATCGCCAATTTTTTTTTTTAAATAAAATTCATGAAATCGATTTAACAAATCTTTTATTTTAAAAATGACATCTTGTTATAATATATATACAAACGAATATAATACCTTTAATAATAAATAACACAAATCTCTTATGTAATAGTGATGTAAAAACAAGTTTCTTTAAATATACGCATACTTTTTAAAAATATTTGTTTCAACACATTTTGCGATAGGACTGCGCAATTATTAAATTTATTATAACTCACATTAATTGATTAATCGCGCAATCCGCTTTTAAGAGCTCGGCGCTAAAAATTAAATAAAAACCTATAATAAGGCGAGATCAGCTATTTCTACAATTTTTTCAAAATCACCTATAGTGTATGAATCATTTACATTTCTGTTGTTGTCATATATTGAGCTATTCAACCTTGATAACATACTGTTTGATATTGGAAACGTTTTGCAGCAGAAACTATTAGCCTTCATATAACACTTTATTCGAACTACAGTGAAACCCGCTTAAGTACCTAACCCGCTTAAGTAACCAACATTTTTGGACACCGTGAATTTTTTAATATAATCAGAAGAAAATCCCTCTCTTAAGTACCTCCCCGCTTATTTACCCAACCCGCCTAAGTACCTCAAAAAGCTGACATTTTTCGTGAGGTACTTAAGCGGGTTTTACTGTATTGAATTAAGGCTTTCTAACCTCATCCAATTTCGAATCTTAGTTTTTGTTGAATTCATTAAGGAAAAAACGCGCTCAACAAAGCATGTGAGTGCGGCAAGGATAATAATATGAATTTACTTGTATTTCCAAACATTTTATTGCCTGTTGCGGTTTTCACTCCGTAAGCAATTTTCCGAAATTCTTCAGAGTCGGATGGAATGGTGCTGAGAAAAGTTATTTCATGGGAAAGTTAAAAGATTTAAATATTCAGTTTCCGCTACTTTTCTTTCCTTCAAAGTCAAATAGTGAATTGGCAGGTCCCTCGCCCTCTTGTGATTCACACACTTTTCTGGTGACAAAATCAAAGCTTTTTTAAAAGTATTCAATTAACTAGGTAATCGTTTCAAAAGTTCTTCGATTAGCGTGATTAAACATTTTTGACAGTCTTTTAATATGCTTCTTAAGTCAAGTTTATCACGCAGTTCATTAGCCTCTTCTGCAAAATTATCGTGAAAAACTAAGATTTGTATATTTTTATAATTGGAAAAAATTTATTTGAAGGGAAAAAATCGCCAATGGCGATTTCCTAAATTTTTACGCGCAAATATCCAAAAAAATAGCCAAATTGGCGCGAAATCGCCAAATCTGGACACTCTGATTTGCAGTGTTGCGGTATCACAATGATTCGCAACTCTGACTTGATGTCGTACATCAGTTAATCTAGCAACATTTTTTTGTTTAAGATCGCGAATTTTTGCAAGATGATATCGGAAATGTTGAATTTCCAAACAAATTGAAAATAATAATAACATTTATTAAATTATTGTATTTTAGAAAGAAATTTGTTGGGCTTACTTTCAACAATCTACCATGTAGAAAGGGTAAATTTCTGAGTTGTTTGCGCTTTCGATGCGGTTTCGATTAGTGTAACAATATACTGAGTTGCCGTACTGTAGCAGTAATAGTTTACGAATATAATGCATTATTCTTTTGCAAAGCAACAGACAACAAAGACCTGTATTTCTAACGTTACTTTGTACTCGGCAAATACGCAGCAAATAATTTGTAAAAGCAGAAATTGACCTAAAACTATGTTCACATATCAATATTATCTCAATCAAAGCTCGTTTTTTAATCACCCCGTTTACACAGGCAAATCTCAGATTATTAGCCGTCAAATTTGTTGTGCTCGTTATTCTCACATCTCAAGGAAAAGTTATGTTTCTTCACTGTGCCACCGTGATCACGTTTTTCTGCTATAATAAGCAACATAAATATATTTTAACTTAACATTTTATTAAAAATACCTTTACAAACCTCTTTTACTTGCTAGCGTACATTTTTGTTTACTTTTACATTTGGCATTTCTCCTCTCTTTCGCAAAAACAATCGATAAAACTAGGATGGACACCGAAAAGTTATCGGTTAAATCTGAGATTATTTTATAATTACAGATTAACAAGGGACGAATTTTATATGGCTAATCTCTCGTTATAATTACAGATTAGGGTGTTAAGCTCGAAAATGAGGATAATCTACTTATATGTGAACCTAGTATAAGCCACATATAGTAGACAGTTTCAAAACTGCCTCTGTTTGTTCCACATTCAAGACACAATACCTTTTATATATTTTTTTTTTTATTAAAAACTCGTTTTGGTTTAATTTTGAGATTGAGAGAAGGTTATGATTAGGAGCATTTAGATAAAGATTAAAATTTAGACTAACGCTGAGATTGAGATTTAGAACTCTATAGTATGAAAGAAATGCATCGAGATATGTCACTGGCGTGGTGTGGCTTAAGCACTCATTTCTTTTATAATCGTTTATTTGTTGAGGCAATATTTTTATTTGCAGAAAGGGAAATGTACCTGCAAACCATTTTTTCGGAGTATTCTGAGTTGTAGAGAAATTTTAAAGAATTCGTAAAGATCTCATCCGATTTTTTGCCGAATTTTCTAAAATGAAATAAACTGTGCACGCTTCGATTCTTTTACGAAATTTCGGAAGAAAATCGGTAAAACAAAGAAAATAATTCTGCTATGTGAAGAATTTCTTGCAGATTTTTTTCAGAATTTTCTTTATTTTTCGTACAGAAATTTCTTTACGAGTTCGTGTCAACCACTTCATATAATTTTCTTTGAAGATTCGTAAAAAAAATTGTTAAAGATATGAGATACTCCTAAAAATTTCGTTAAGATTTTAGGAACTTTGATTTGCAGGTGTGATATGAAGAACATTATGTGTATGTAAATTTATTTATAGTATCCATGATATTTATTTATATTTCTTTTTTAATAAGTTCTTAGATTATTTTGTAAATAGATTTTTTTCTGTAAATTGTTGTTTGAATTAGTTATACTGTGGAAAGTTGCCATTTAGTGAAAAATTTTTCTAACTAATACATACAGCTCGGTGGATTCAGTGCTGTTGCGAAGGTTAGATAAAAGGACTTCTGCTTCATATCACAGTTATCTTTTGTTGCATCTCTTCGTTGACGTTGCCCCGCTTCCTAACCCTACTTGCTATTATATGTTTTGTGAAAGAATTTTGCGCAGTTGTTTTTATTAATAATTTTAGTTTTTGTGAAGTTTTCACAAATTTTTCTGGGCTTTAAAAGTCACCTTTTAGATGTCGCATGTTGCACGCGTAGTTGAGAGTTTTTTTTACTTTTTGTCTTTTACCAAGTATATCGTAAGACATTTTGTTCTATTAATCATTTATTCGTAATATTTCAGTATTTTGAAATGTTTATAGCATACGGATGTATGTATACTTATGTCGCACGTTTAATAATATAGAGATTTAAATCAAAATTTACGTTTTCGAAGATTTCATTATGCAATTAATAAGCTTGATGAGTAGAATATGTTCAGCCTAACAGATAACCAAACTTCCGAAATATGTGTCTTTCCATCTGTCTTTTTGTATACCAACTGTATGAATTGACAAAACTTTGATTGCATTTTCCCACAAAATTAAAATTTTGAAATACTTCGTTATATTATTAAACGCGCGATATATCGATTTATACCTTTTTATTTATTTATTCACAAAACTACACATACACTGCGAAGCGAATTTTACACTACAATCGACTGTAAAGTTTGAAAATCGCACAATGCAGATTAGTATTGTGTGTAGAAATCGCTTAATGATTGCGCATATTAGCAGTTCCATGTGTATTACAATATTTTCCAATTATTAATAAATTTTACTATTTTCTGTGTGCTTCTTCTTCCTCCACGAAATTAAATACATAGGCGCAAAAAGAAATGTATTCGTTACATGGAAGCGATAAGCAGCGGCAGTGCCGGCAGTAGCAGCACTAAGGACGATTGTTATCAAGAATTGGATGACCTAGACGACCCTGAAAGCGATGATAATTTGGGCAGTCCAGGCAGCGGTGATGACAACAATAAAACCCCGGATGATGACACAGAGTCGCTGAATCATTCGTTATCTAGTCCAGGCTGCCTTAGCGGTTTGTCAAGTCTCCAGAGTCCGTCCACTAGCTTGGCGAGTCCATTGAATCTGCTCGCCAGTCCAGCAGCACCGGTTACAGTGGGCCTGACATTCGGTCTCGGCGACCACCAGTATCAGCAGCAGAATGCGCAATCCCATCAACAATTGCCGCAGCATGCGTCGTCACTACAAGCGCAGCAGCAGTTGGTGCAGCCGAGCAGCATTGTTGATACGTCGGCGGCACAGCAGGCGCGATTGTCTTGCCCACCGCAGCAACTGCATCTGAAACAGCATCCGCAGCAACATCACCCGCTTGCGCATACGGAACAGGCGCTCGCTAACAGCAGTGTTTTTGAACACTCGAAGGCAACAAAATCGTTCTTCTGTGGTGGCGGCATGGAAGGCGTATGCGGCGGAGTTGACGATACATTAATGTCGCCAGCTCTGTCAAATAATGGCGCCAGTGGCATGGGTCTCGGTAATAATTTAACAAATACCTCATCCTCGACTGCTGCGGCTGCGGCGTCCGCCTTTACAGAACGCACAATGCGTACACTACTGAATCCTAGTCCGTCTACTTCGCTACTTCATAGCAATTGTTTTCCGCCAAGCAGCCTTGAATCGAAAGGCGGCGCGATCGTGTCCATTGCTCAAATGCTGTCTAATACCACCAGCAATGCAACGTCCAGCGTAAATGCCAGAACTTCTAGATCTACGTCAGTCAGCGTCGCTTCCAGCGACACTACAACTAACTACTCCACAACCGTTGAGACTGGAACGTCAAATGGTTGCAATTCCTACACCAGCAACTTAAGTACCACTGAGAACCCTAGCGAATTGGGCAGTAATGGTAATTACGAGAGCATTCAACTAGCGCCCGCTACTCAGTCGAATGCAAACAAATCCACTCCACTTATCGATGGCAAATCCTCATCCGCTTCATCAGCGGCTTCTTCGCCAGCTGCCGACAACTTGGAAAAGTCAAATGTTACACCAGCGCATAGAAATCCAATCGGCGCAAATCCACATGACATCAACAACCCACTAAGCATCAATCAGCTGACAAAATGTAGTGAAAGTATAAGCAATAGTAGCAGTCACAATAAGTCGCAAAGCATCAGCGTCAACGAGAACCTTAATGTGGCAGGCACAGAGTGCTCAACAACATTGTCCTCTAGCGTTAGCAATGGTACCACACAGACATATAAAGTCAGTAGCCATCAGAAGCAACTGGCCTCGCGCCTGCCAACATCTGCGACTCCGCATCAGCAGCTCTTGCCGCCAGCACCGCTACAATATCAGCAGCAATTTCATCTGTGCGGTTCGTCCGGTCCGCCACCCCCGCCACCGCCTATGCAACATCACACCACCCTCCACCATGCGCACCACCACCATCCCAAAGAGCATTCACCGCTCTTTAATCAGCACTTCCAGCAGTTTAGCCACCACCTGGCTTCCGTGGCGGCAGTAGCGGCGGCGGCAGCAGGCGTGCATATACCCAACATAATTGGCGCGGCGGCAGTTGCGAGCATCAATAACAGTATACACCGCAGCGGCGGCTTAAGTGCAACGAATGACTCAAACTTGCCGAGTGCGACCAACATCTGCGGACCACCAGCCAACGCTTTGACTGCAACGCTCTCCTCTATAACAACTACAACAGCAGCAGCAACTTCAACTACGTCGGCAGCGGAAGAAATTACTACAGGCTGCAATTCAGCAACCACAAACAGCAGCGTCTCCTTGACGCCGATTAACCGGCGCACAGGGACGGCGACAGCAGCAGACTCTAGTGTCGCTAATGTTGTTGTTAATACGAGTACTCCTGGTGGGGAAAAAGGCGCTATTAGCGTTACGTAACGGCAAGAACAACAATTAGTGCCGCAGTCAAGCGAGATCAAATGCGAAGTGCTAAATTCCATCGAAAGAGTCATCAACACCGGAAGCAACACAATTTCAGTAGCAACCTCAATGCTATGCATAGTAATTTTTGGTATTGTTTATTTTCTATAATTCCACATTTTTACTCATGAACGCACTGAAGCATCTCATGGCAGTTAGTAGAAAACAAACATGACGCTAAGTACACATTCCATCTTCAAAAGACTCAAGAGGACTAGAAAAGGGCTTTGATTTTCTTTCAATCAAAAGAAGAAGATAAACATATTGTCGATGCCTTTACAAAACCGCCCATCGACCAGTTGCAGAGCCGCCTAAATCCCAGTAAGGGCAAAAATTAAATTTGGTAACCCTGAACTGCGGGCATCGAGATTTATGCATAAAAATTTTAAAATCGTTATTAAAACAACCGATTTGTACAATAAAAGCTGAGAAAATACCGCCTATCAATTGCATGCCTTCAAAGAAAAACAGTTTTTTCTCTCTTCTTTAAAATTTGAGTGCCGTAAGATAGGCGGTTTTGCAAAAGCATCGACGATATGTACATATGTATGAAAACGCGCATGTTTTGCTGATATTGACGATGGCAACTTTTTATAGGTTCTTTTAGCATCAAAACCACTATGGTTAGATGCCGAGTACCGAGTGTGCATTCTATGAAAAAAGCGAGAAATTCCCTTAAGATAGTTTTCTATTCTCAGCGAGAAAATTTTATTACACTTAAATAGGTCCGTTTTCTCATGTAGGTTTGAAAATTTATCTGCACTTTAAACTAAAATGTTGCTCCGAAAAATGTGTTTGAAGGGAAGATAAATTTTAAAACCTACATGAGAAAACGGTACTTAGGGCCAGTTTTTCAGTGCCCGGCGCGGTTTAAACTAGGTTTAAACGCTCGATATGGCTGGTTTAAACTAAGATTAGCTAATCAAATGTCAGCCAGCTGTTCAATTTAAACTCAGTTTACTTAATCTCAGTTTAAACTGGCACTGAAAAACTGGCTCTTAGCCTTTATTTAGGATCTGAAAAAATAATCGTGAGGAATCCCGAAAGTGTCCTCCAAACTTTGAAATCGCGAACAAGTCTGACCTCCAGAGAAAACACAGTGACCAAAGTCAAAAACTTTATAGTAATGAGGAAATCATATTCTGCCACGTCGGAGTATTCTACCAGCATTTCCAAGGCGAATTAAAATTGGGTGACAGCAGGAGAACAAAAAAAAATTACATACCTCTTGTTTTTGCTTTTGCGGCGTGAAATATCAAAATCTGTAAGAGTGTGTGTGGAAATGGGAACCAAATATTTTAATTAGGGATGTCAGCGGTAAAAATACATTGATGTTTTTCTTTGATTCGATGCATCGAAGGGCATACATCGATGAATCGATTTGTATAGGGTTTTTTTCAGATAATGTTTTACGGCAAAATATGTTATTTGCAAAGCCGTAGAAAATTTTAAATAAATTACTGCAACTGGGCTAATTAATTTTAAGTCACTTCTCTTTTGTGTGCGATCGCTAAACTGAAATGACGGTTCTATATAACAGAGTTGTCAGTTTTCAAAAAAACATTGATGCATCGAAGCAAAACATCGATATTTTCGATGCATCGTTGTTTTCCAACATCCCTAATTTAAATTTGACTTTCCAAGCCGCGCGAAAATTAAAAAATTTCAAGTCGTCACCATATACGAAAAGGCCTTGATCATTTGATTTCAAAATTATAAAATGATACTACTTCATTATTCTCTAACTGCCATTTTTAATGAACTTACATGAAACTTTTTAAAAATAACTGTCGAAACTACCATCACAATAAGGGGTTTAAATTTTGTACGAAAAAAATTATTCGTTAAATTAAACTGTACTTCTCAAAAGATAGATTTATCTTTAAAGTACAGATGGGCTCGCACATAATTTCTTGGTCCCGACACGGGTGCAGAACATTCGAAAACACGCAGTGAAGCTCGGCACGGTCCTACACCACCCAAAAAAAAACTAGCATACCTTTTATTTTTTACGCATAGGTATTTTTTTAACTCACATATCTATTAGTAGAAGATGAGGAGTAATGAAAACCCAACGAAAGTAATGTTTTTGTAAAAATGTGGTTAGAAAAGGTTCGTGCATATGTGAAACTGAAAGAAAATATATTGTATGTATAGGCAAAATTCCATGTCAACCGAATCATGACTGCGCCAAAAAATATAAGAAACCAATCTGATTAAAAAACGAAAAAAGATGTTCGAAGGTGAAGGAATGTACTTTAAGGTAAAATTTGTGAAAATATTTGAAAAAATGTATTATTGATTATATAAGTTGTTGAAATTAGCCAAACAGTGCCATTTAACCACTTTCAGGTTTGGATATCTCAAAATTATGACGTTATAGAGCGATTCCCTTAGGAAAAGTATAGTCAGGTTTCTAGGTAAGGAAGTCACACTCATTTTCTTGGCTTGTGTTATTTTTCGCACTGATTTTGAAAAAAATCATTTTCTTTTGAAGAACTAACCAATTCGTATCGAAAAGAGGCGGTTTGAAATACAAGTGATGGCTGACAAAAACAGTGATAACAATTCCTTCAAAAGCATTTTTCAGAATAGAGCCTATGAGAATCCAGTAAAGTAAAAATTTACTGGTACTGTAGCGAAACTACAACGAAAACTTATTCACAAGCAATAAGTTTCTGAAATTCAGATAATAATATCTTCATACTCTAAAGCGAATTGTATCTTCAGAGTGCGGTGACATACGATTTTCTACGTTTAAGTATAGTAAGTGAACGCCTGTTACGTATTTCGCTAACAATTTTATCAGATAACAAGAACACTCGCTTTCTAGTTCTAGAACTCTACATACTGTGAGCATCATTTTCAATTTGGCCGTTGACGAAACTCTAAAACTGGCTAATTTAGTCGGAATTTTAATGCCGCCACACCCTAGGATTGTTATATACCGAAAAAATATACCCCTATTTTTTTTTGTTTTGAGGTAAAAAAAATTAGGGAGTGCTCAATTCGCTCAAAGTTTCCCCTGTATTTTATATCGGGAAAAAACAACTTTTCGTAGAAATGATGTAGAATTCTGGAAAATCAATATTTTTCAATCAGAGAGCCCCAATAATGGTACTCAATTATTTCTTTAACCATTTTTTCATGGTAACTATATTTTATAGGTCGGCCAAAACCCCTAGAAACTGCAATGGGGGACCAATAAAAAATCTTTAGTAGTTTAAAAAGGTTAAGTTAACTGTTGCGTATTAATACTGGAAGTCTGCTGAAGAGAACCAGAGTTTTTCGATCGAAAAATATTGATTTTCAAGAATTGTATATCATTTCTACGAAAAGTTTTTACCCCATATAAAATACATGGAAAACTTTGAGCGCCGACTTTACTGTTTTTTCACCACTCTACCTCTGTTCTTTTGTTTAGGTTTGACCACCGAGAATGGGTACTTCTATCAAAAACGAATTCTTTATATTGCAAATAGGTTAAAAAAAAATTATCATGATTTTCCCAAACAGTTTATAGGGTCTAGCCATTTCTCGTACTTGCCATCCGTCAATACAGAAATTCGCCGAAAATCAAGTCATTAATTCCTGGGTCATGAATTTGCGGCACAAGAGGTAGTATTCTGATGAATATTTTTTGGTGTAGATACGGTTACTCCCAAAATTGAGCGTACGGCTCTTTTTTGTTAATATTCGCAATGTTTTACATGCTAAAATTTTTTTCTTAATTTTGTTTCAAAATATGGCTTATGTTTTAGCAAATCTCATTTAAATCCAAGAATGATACTGTGTACAAAGATTAAGAAAGGTCTGCAAAGTTTCCGCAAAATCGCGAACTATTTAATACCCGAGAATTTTTTTGCTGGCTGTCCTACGCACTTTTTTTTTCATAATAAAAAAAAATTCTGAAAATTTTTTATATTAACAAAAATGCGTAGGACAGTCAGCAAAAAAATTCTCAAAACTAAACGCGATTTTTTAGAGATTTGAAATTTGCACATTATTATACTAAAATTTAATGGGCTAAAAAACTGCATACCTGAATTCTTTTTAGAAATTCGTATTAAAAAGTTCGCGATTTTGCTGAAACTTTGCAGAATTTTCTTAATTTTTGTACACAGTATTATTCTTGGATTTACATGGAGTTTGCTAAAATATAAACCATATTTTAATACAAAATTAACAAAAAATGTTTAGCATATAAAACATTACGAATATTAACAAAAAAGAGCCGTACGCTCCTTTTGGGAGTAACTTTATGTTCATGTATGTATGTTACCAGGTAATTGGCTGTGAAACAGAGATACAAAACGATTCAATTGCAGTTCAGTCAGTGTCCGAAATTTAAATTTGACTTGGTAGAGACTTACGCGTGCATACACACAAAAAAAAATGGTAAAACATACATACATACTTACAAATATGCTATACACATCAATGAATGTACAAGTTAATGAAATAATATATGACATACATACAAGCTTATAAATAGTATAAATTAAGTCACATTTTTAACGAAAATCTTAACAAAATATAACGTACAAAAACATATTTGGTAATGCAAAATTACACATAGTACAGACATACATGTATAGATAAAAGAAAACAAAAAAATGATGAAGAATATAACTTAATGATAGACTTAAATGAAACTCTAAACGAATTTATTTTTCAAACAAATGGTACTAAAAGTGTTATGAACAATATGCAAAAAGCAAAAACAAAAATATTTAAATAAGAAAAATAAAGCCAATAACAAAAAACAAACACGAATTTGATCATATGTATATTTTGTCATATTTAAAAGCAAAAAAAAAAACGTTAACAATTTTTTTTCTAAATGCATTGCGCAAACATGTGTGCGTGTTACTCGTATTCATATGTACAATCTCTGGCAAAATTATTAGAAATAGTACTCAGAGGTTTACAGCCTAACCTAATATAAACGCACTCCGTCTAATTTGTTTTTCTGCGTCACCCGAAATTAGCTTGCGTGCGTTTGCATTTGATTTCACTGAGCGAAAGGTCAAATCAAAATCTCAGGCAGAGCAAAAATTGGAATTTGAGTTAGCTTCTTACGCACGCCGTTCCATTTTGGTTGGTCCCATAGGAGTTGTATGTGCGTGAGAAATTTTTAACAGTAAAGTTTATCCGATTTTTTGAAACTTAATTGTTTTTTTTATAAAAATATTTGTGCAAATTCAAAAAATTTCATTAAAGGTGCGAACTTTTTAATCAGAATTATTGGGTATTGAGTTTATAGCCCAATTAATTTCAGTATAATAAAGCGCAAGCTTGAAGTCGCTCAAAATTCGCGTTGATTTTTTGTACTTTTTTGCTAACGGTTTTATGCAATTCCTTCCATATAAAAACTTGTCGAACATACATTCTTTGTATGGAAGAAAATGCGAAACACCTTCATAAAAAAATCACAAAAATAAACGCGAATTATGAGCCACTTCAAGCTTGCACTTTATCATACTAGAATTGAATGGGCTATCAAACTGCATACTCATTTTGATTAAAAAGTTTAACGACGATTGTTATATGTTTATGTAATTATTGTTATGTATATGTAGGGTTGCCAGATTTTTTATGCGGGAAATCAGTACGTTAGACTTTTTCATGCTAAAAAATCAGTACTTTTCAGTACACTTTTATTCAAAGCGAAATTATGAATGTAAGTAACAGATAATACTTTAAAACGCCAGTGTACTTATTTTTAACAATATTTTGGTATATAATTGAAATATAGTTCATAAAAAATAAAAATGTTATTCATTTTAACATGAGTGTACACATAATTGTACACAGGAGCCAATGAATTATTTTATATTTATGACATTTTTGAATAGCAATAATGAGATAATTTCCATCTTCAGTGCTTAAATAGTCGAAATGTATAGAATATTTCCTTTTCTTTTAATTTGAAATTCAATTTCAAAAATTTTAATTAGAAGCCAGTTTCTCTCTTTGCGCAAGGTAGCAAACCTTATACTAAGATCCTCTCAGTTGCTTCGTTTTACATATTTTTTCAAACTGTGGAAAAGTATTACTTTTTAAGAACTTCCTCTATATATCCTCATGGAAAGACTAAAGGCCTGATTATGGCAACTTAACTTAACGGAACGTAGAACTTAGAGAATCAAAATGAAACAGATTTCCACGTGGCATTAAGTTACGTTAAGTTTCGGCTGTTCAATTATAAGCAACACCCATTTAACAGAATTTTTAAGAGAGAGCTGCAAGTAACGTTAAGTTGCTATAATCAGACCATAAGAATTTGCTAATAAGAGTTATATATATAGAGTTAGATACCTACTCTATGTCTTGTATGCAAAACTCTTTTACAATGTCAGTAAATTGAGAAAAAAGAATTGTAAAGCTGAATTGACATGAGGCGATTTTTTAGGCGATTCAATATTGCTGAAGAAAAATCGCTCGGGATTAAAAAATCGCTTGCCTCAAAGTAGACAGAAAGTCAACTTTTGCAGGCGCTTATCGCCTCCCAAAAAATCACCTCATCTAAAGGCAGCTTAAGTTATTAAACTGAAAGATATTTTCGAGATAACTAACAACACTCGACAAAAAAACGTCAGCCTTATTTTTAAATAATTTAAGCTCATCATATTATCGCAACTGGTACGTAACGACCCAGCGATTGTATTAATTTCTTGGGCATATCAAACATTATTTGAAATATTTCAACTATAATTAAATTATTTGCTTCCCACTTTTTACAGTGCAGTTTAAGCAAGTTCCAACGTTATGTAAAAACCTTAAGAAAATCATAAAGTATTTTGTTTAAATTGAAAATTCAGTACAAATCAGTACAAATTATGAAAAATCAGGACATTAGCGTACTGATTGAAGAAATTAACTGTAATTACTGTACTGATAAAATCAGTACGTCTGGCAACCGTATGTATATACAAATGTATGTAACTATGTATTATTATGTTTTTGTTAATCATGGTTTTCATTGGTCATGTTTATTGTTTATCGTTCAAATAAAGCAGACACTTTGAAGATGATACGCAAGTGTCGAAAGACGTAGGAAAGCCTTTTTTATTCCACGGCCGAAGCAGCTCCGACCCAGCAAACACAATATTTAAGAATTAGGCCCATACAAAACTAAATAACATTTTTTTTTTAATTTGTTGGATTTTCGCGAACTTTTCACAAAATTTAAAGATTTGATTTATATGGTTTATGTTATTAAAGCAACTATATTTTTATAAAAAAATAATCAAAATTCATAAAATCGGATAAACTTGAAAATATAAACATCTGAGTACTGTTCTCATTCTTTGGCCAGAGAATGTAAATACATGCTATTATGCAAACAAACATATACACACATTCATAAACGGGAAAGTATTAAAGGAAGTGACGGCAAAAGACAAAATGCCAAAATTGCAAAAGGCAAATACACATATATATGTAAACCTAAGGATATTTCTACAATTTTTGTTTAAAGGGCAGATACATTACCTATTTGAGAAAACGGCCCTAATTGAACCGAGTAAACCCGAACCTCTAAAGCGTTCGTAGTATTGCATATACTAAAATGGCACTTTTTATTGCGATAGTTTTTTATGGCCTACCCTTTTATTTGTTGTCAGTCCATGAAAATATAAGCCCTGCTGATTTTATACTCTACAGGTTAAGAAAAAGACCTCGGACATAGAAGTCGAAAAATCCATAAAATTGTTTGGAATAAGTATTTACTGAACTCACATTCTATGTAGCTTCTTATATATGTATTTATATATGTAAGTATTATTAACATATTTAATTTTTCTTTCTTTATAGGGTGTAATTTTAACCCACATTCACCATAACCATTTTTTTCGGATTTGTATAAAGCTTTTTGATTCACGGAGTCAATGGTTATCAACTTAACTTAAATTTCCCCAAAGCAGTAGAAAGACACAACCTTCGGCTTGAAAGTGGCTTAAGTCACTCATACCTCTTGTGCTTAAATGACCGGTTACTTGTAACCGGATGCATCTGTAAATCTTTCTATCGTCATAAACTAATGACACAACCTTTACCTTATGTTGATGAAGTTGGACGAATAACCGACGCGTCCAGATACAAGTAACCGGCCATTTAAGTACAAGAGGTAAGAAGTGACTTATGCCACTTTCAAAATAAACGACTCACATGTCTGGTGAAACTTATAAGATCGAATAAATTTTTTTAATTTTAGGAACCGAAAAGCAATATTTAATCGCAGTCGAACTTGTTTTTAGAAAACAACTTTTTTATGAGAATGAAAAAAAGGCAATCAGAGCTGCATTTTATTTAGTTCGGACCAGTTCTCCTCTAATTTTTGGAGTTCACCTTGATGTTGTCACATAAAGAAGAGGGTCATACAGCCCTGCAAAAAGTGGGACTAGGTTAAATACTAGTACAGGACCACGCTACTTTAACCAACACTAGTAACCAAAA
Organism: Rhagoletis zephyria; assembly: GCF_001687245.7. Taxonomy (NCBI): domain Eukaryota; kingdom Metazoa; phylum Arthropoda; class Insecta; order Diptera; family Tephritidae; genus Rhagoletis; species Rhagoletis zephyria. The sequence continues at coordinate 289,699 of NW_016157088.1, read as the reverse complement.
TGGTCCAAATATATGGAGAAAATATGGTTACATTAACATTGCGATGTCATTGGACCTGACCACCTCTGGTCCCACGCTGCATAACATGGGCCCACCTAGACAACTACTCCTTTTGGAGCACATTCGGCATCCGAATCATATTGGCGATGGGCCATATATCAGCTTTTTACGTTTGAAGTGGTCCAGGTCAGCATAACCAGTTACTAGTATGCAACCTGGTTCTTTTGCACATACTTTAAAACTACGACCCAGTGGACCACCTGGTCCTCAAATTTTAGCAGGGAGTTTTGTAAAGAAGAAGTACACTCGGAGATCTGTCATTCCATATTGTGTTAAATGCAAGGAAATGTGGTCATGTGTACGGGGTCTTATACCATATTCATACCGACATCGAAAACATGTTTTCGTTGCTAATACTGGTTTTCGACCTAAAACTTGTGTTTTCGTCCATGTAAAATCTATCAAACGAAGACCAGTTTTCGCAGAAAACTACTTGAAAACTCACGTCCCACTCATTCCAATCGGTGTATGCACTAGTTTTTTAGATAAATGTATTTATCGAAATGGAAGTCATATTTTATCATCTTTAATTATCCAGTTCGGATTCATTGTTAATTGGCTGGCCAAATTAAAATAAGAATAAAAGAAAAGGTTGTTAATGAAAAGAAAATGACAGAAAAATATTTTGGTTTTGTTTTTTTGTAGCGAATATGTAATACAAAGGCAGTAGGAAATGTCAACGAAAATACTAAGAGCCGGTGCGAACAGCCTTCAGCCCACAATCCCAAAACTCGTTTTCAAAGTGTTTTCGTTGTCGGTCCGAACATGGTATTACTTTAAAAACTTCTAAGCAATTATTCTTTAGTATGGCAAGAGACTCATTATGCTATACAACGGTGTCCTTTCTCGCTGTGTTACTCAAGTTTAAAGTTTACTGCGGGAAAAATTATAAATTTCAAAATTCGAAGACTAAAATTTTTTAGACACTTGAAAATAAACTCAATATTATTCTACGGAGTCTAATAGATTTGAAAATTCAAAAGTAAGAGGACCGAAAGTTTTTAGACACACTTTTGGAAAGAATTTAGTTGAAATTCAGTTTGTTGCCACCGTAAAGGGAATTTGAATCAGAATTTTCTATTCCAAAATGCTCAATTCGGGGGTACTCTATATGTACATGCACAACATATCCATTTGCGTGGGCATAGAAAAACTGGGAATTATGTGTTTGCATGCATGATAAAAATATAGTAAGGTAGAACCGCTGGGAGTCACTTTTAAAATTCTTGACGTTTCCAAACAATTTAATTTTTAAATTTACTCACAAACTCACACACACATTTTCATTTTCAATCTCAAGCAACAACAATTCGAACAATTTCAATTTTTTATTTTCACTTTTATATGATTTTAAAATGTTGGCAAACTTCAAAAAAAAAATCATGGCCGACAAATTGAGAGAACGGTTCTACCTTGCTATGTTTTTATCATGTTTGCATGTACTTTCGGTTATTTTTTCAATTAGAAATTAACGAAAATTACGAAGAATTCAATAAGGAAAAAATAAGAAACTTACATACAAATAATAATTGAAGCTGCAAATAAGCGTAATGGTTAGAAAAGTTAAACGATTATAATTCTAGAGAACAAAAAAGGAAACAAAAATATATTGAGATTTAATAATAATATAATACAACAAAAAGAAAAAACTTGTGCCACATTTTTGCCATATTTTTGTCAAATTTTATCTAACACAATTATTATAGGCGTATATAGTAAAAAAACACAAAACCGAGATTTACGTGTAAGCACAGACAAGAAAAGAAGAAAACACTATCAAAACATACGTGACAAGAACAACAAAAGGTTGAATATTAAGTGTAAACTAAACTTAAAAACAACGACAAATGTAAAAAAATACAAAAAAGTATAGATCTTAGTATTTCAAATACATATGTATGTAAGTATTGGGGTGTTCGATTACTCGCCTTTTTTCAAAAGCCGGTTTTCAAGTTATTCGAAAAATGGTAATCTAAAAAAGCCCGGTTCTCTATATACAAATTAAAAAAAAAGAGATAAACCTGTTTTGTTTTACATATTTTCTCTACAATAATACCTACTCTTAGTCAGAAATTATGACCGAAATTACAATATGACTGCTAAAAATAGGTATAGCTTTAATTTAGAAATCAATAAGTCAAAATATATTCGAAGTATTGTGGATTGCAAGTAAAACACAACTCATTTTCAGCGTGAAATTCAAACTTAATGGGTTTCACCCACCTTCTCAAGGTTAGGTCCTTTCAATATTAATAAATGTTTACGAATTGTTACCGATACTTGCAAGTTTTTACTGGTAGTGCGTTCAATAACTCAAAAAATTACAATAGAGCAAATTCGAGAGCGTAACAATCCAAGATATCTGCAATTACTTGCAATTTAAAAATTTACTAGCAGGAATTTGCAAATTCAAAAAAAAAAAGTGTTTAAGAGGAAGATTTGATGAATACTTGCCCAAAACAAAGTTATTAAAATAAAAATATTGGTGAGTAATTTAAATTGAATATAGATTTTCTAATTTTTATAACGATGGGAAATATTCCCAACTGAAAGGAAAGAAAGTGTCAAAGGGGCATAAGTTGCAAGTTTTTACTAGTTTTGCGTTCAATAACTTTTTCTGATAATTTTCTCTTCTGGAAAATCTATTGAATGGGGCTATTATAGTACAGCTAAAAAAGCCGTCCTCGGTCGGGGAAAACTCGAGCATGTAGAACCGGCTATCTTGGGAATGAAAATACACCACCCGCTGAACCAGACCGACTATTCAGATATAGTCTATTATAGACAGCCCATTTACGCAGACGCCACCTATCGCAGATGAAAGAAGAGTTGCTTTGAGAGGCTAGCGATACTGTCAGATCCTGAGCATGATTTAGGTAGAGTTTATTATGTAAGCTGTTACAAAAAAATAAATAAAATAGCGAAAATTTTCGTTTGGCTTTCTTTTTATTTTTTGAGTAATTTTCCAGTATTCCAATATAAAATTAATAAATAGTTTCTAGTTCCATTTTTAATAAAATAAATAGTAAGAATTTTTCGATTCTGGTATATAATTACACCCGCTTTATTCGATTGCAAAAATCTGGCTTACTCGGTATTCGAAAAATCAAGATTCAAGAAACACCGCCTAAGACTATACAAAAAAAACGGTTGAAACAGGTTTCGAAAAAACCGAGTTAATCAGCCTAGTGAGTATCTATGGACAATATCAACACAATAATAATAGATTGGCTCTTACACAATATGTTAGTGCTTGGGGGAGCTCCTCTTCCGATTTGATGTTGTCACACAAAGGGGAGGGACCTACAGTTTTACGCCGACTCCGAACGGCGATTGTATTTTTATTAGAAGCTGTTTTTCATGACAGAAATACACTCGGAGGTTTCCTATTGCCTGCCGAAAGGAGGCCGCTGTTAGAGGTAATTTGTCACTATAAAAACGGGCTTTAGTAATATCTGAGATTAGGGAAATGGTACACGCTACTTTTAAAGAGCTTTTCCAACGTTGCTGCAAGATACTTATTCTAATGGGTTTCATACCTGATGGAAAGGTTCAAACTTCATCCGATGTAGAGCCTGTACAGGCCCTCATAATCTCCCTGTAGTACTTAGCCTCCAATAACTTCAGAGCGGAGTATCGTTCAGCAGAACCGACGCTTCTGATGCTTGTTGCGTCACGTTTGTACTTCGAACTGGACTGGAGCATCGACTATCTCTTCACACAGTTGCATTCTAGCTTAGTTTTGTTTACAATTTCAAAGGAATCAACTTTACTTTTGGTTAGATAAGCGCAAGGCGAATTTAAATAAGGTGGTATTGTTTAATCAGCTGTGAGTATTGTTTGATATTTTATGAAATTTTATATTTTGCTAGTGAGTGAGTGAAAACGTGAGAGTGTTTGCATTTTCTGTCACGCTTTTCCTTTTGGAGAAGAATAGCTGAAATGATCCGCTAAAAGCAAAAACAAAATACATGTGATTGTTGTATTTGTTGAATCGATACTCGCCTTGGCTAAGCGTACACGGTAAAGAAATCTCTCTTGAGTTTTACTGAAATAAAAATCTCCTCTCTCAATTAAGTTTACACAGTACAGCAACTCTAGGAGATATTCACTCTAGCTAGAGACCAAATATGGAAATCTCAACTTTTCTCTATCACATGCTCTACAAGCTGTGTACACGATAGACAATAGTTACCTGTCGCCTAAAGTTAGTTTTCTATCTCGAATTGTTGTCAGCGCTTGTTGTATGTATATATGTATTAATATCAAAGCCACGATGTAGAAAATATAGTTGGCGCCATCAGCGGGGTTAGCGCTCGTCGTTCGTCGATTTGACAGCATTAATTTATTTTCTGAGGTCATTAAATACATTTTCGCAATATGAACAAGAATTAAATTTTCAAATTGTACTTATTTGCCGAAAAAAATTTTACCTAAAAGTAGACAAATGTACCTAAAAATTAAACATGGCAACCTCTCTCTTCGGTACTATGTGTAGTTTTGGACTCGCATCAAACAACCTTTGATATTTAAAATTCCCTTGAAAGGAGTTTCTCCGAGCAGTTCCAGCCAAACTACTATATATATGTATGTAGGAATTCACCAAGTTTAGCAAATGGCCTGGCACTCTGACAAAACAGCAGATAACTCAAGCAACGACTATTGCCAGAGTGCCAGACCACCTGCTCAATTTGTGAATACCCCTTATGTTTTAACCAATAATTATGCCCCTTTGCAAAGGACGGAGGCTATTGGAAAAACCACTGAAATACCAATGAAAATTGTGTGCTTGCATCGAATATACGATTTAATGTCGTAGCCATTTCAAAATTTAACAATCTGTAATGAAGTTCATTGTCAAGACTTTACTATACGTCTCCGTAGAGCAAAAAGTCTATTTAGCTTGCTAAATGGAGCGTAGAGTTTTCGATCTAGCTTCGTTGGACTGTGTACATGGTGAAAAAGTCTCGCTAAATAACTCTCACATAGACTTTGTAGGTGAGTCTCTCGTAGAACTCTATTGAGTGTTTACACGTCTCTAGGGAGATTTTTATCTAAATCTCGGGTTTTTTCTCTACCGTGTACACTTAGCTTTACGTAGACTGTGAGGTGGGTGGTGAATTGGCAGACAATCCCGTCAACTGGTATGATGCTACTAGTATTTCCACTGTTAGGTGCTAATGCATAGCCTGACAATTGGTATCTCGTGAACTAATTGAGCTGAAACGCAAACTTTTAGGTTTTAGTGCACAATAAATAAATTTTATATTTCCGATGATTTAAAAATTTTAACTTGGGTACTCGAGCAAAAAATTAATTATCTACGTAATATCTGGAGCATTAAAAAAATGTTTGGAGACTCTTTGTCGGAGTAAATTGTAAAATGTGCACATTAGAACACAATTGCTTACATGGGTGCATATGTATATGCATAGTATGTACCTACATACATATGTATGTATATGTACGAGTATGTTTAGTCACTAAAGGAAATTAGGTTAAAAACAGTTATAAATTATGTATTAAGAAAGCAGCAAATTTATTTTAATTGCGGCATGGAGAATAAAATATATACATACATATGCATGTAAGTACTTGTACAATATTTGGCGCAAGTAGCCGGCCAACAAATGAAGTTAAGCAAACCAAAAACCAAATAAAAATAGAAACAAAAACAATAAACAAAAAACAAAGCAAAGATATGTATGAATATGGCCACGGCAAGTTGTGCATGCATGCGCATCGGTAATTGCCAATTTTGCGAAAAGACTGTTCAATCTATTAGTTGTATACATAAGTAACCAATAAATAAAATATTAAATGAGAATTGTAAAGATAATAAATAACAACTACATATAAATATAAATAAAACGAGTTATAGACAAAAAAAAAACAAAAAAACATTAGGCACTTATATATAGTCTAGTTAATATTATGTGTGTATATTGTTATTAATTTGTAAGACAAATATAACAATGTGTGTTGTGAAGTAAATCAAATGTAAAATTTAGTTTTCTGCTGTGTGTGATCAACCAATCGACCCAGGGAAAGGTCATTAACTCCCATACATACGTATACATATTACAAATATTTACATAACCATACAAATCTGCCCAGGCATCCACTTCATGTACATAAAACAAAAAACAAAAAAGTAAAAAAAAATATATTTAAACAAAACGTACAGAACTGCGTAGAACATACCATTTCCAATACAATGCGCGGCATAAACACACAAAAGTATGTAGTTTGGTACTCACATTTGTATGTATGCATGTACGCATTTACTTTTGATTTTGCGTTACTAGTGCAGGGATCACACGATTTGTACACTTGTACAGTTTTGTACATTTTGGGCAGCCACAGAAATTTGTATCAGCTCAATAAAAAAAATGTCCAAACAACCTCACTCTGTAACTGCCAAAATGTACAAATCTGTACAACTCATGTGATCCCTGCTTAATTCTATGTAACCTAGCCAGAACAAAATTCGAAAATGAATCCGAAAACGGAGAGAAAAGTAGATGAAATGTTTGTTCGTTTTCCGATTCCATTTTGTGTGTGACAGAAAGAACTACCGAAAATGATTGTGTAACGGTTACATTTTCGAATATTTTTGTACGCGAGCGCACTTGTCCTCAAAATTATTATAACTTTGTTCACATAACGTTTGTTTGTAATAGCCTACAGGAATCGGGATAGATATAGACAAATGTATACATAAATGATCAGAATGGAAAGAGAAATCGTTTAAGCCGCGGCTGTCTTCCGTCTGTCCGCCTGTGCACACGATAACTCGAGTAAAAATTGAAATATCTTAACGAAACTTGGTGTGTGTACTTCTTTTGATCCAAGGACGGCTGGTATTGAAAATGGTAAAATCGGACAATAACCTCGCCCAATACCCATATAACGGTAATTTGCAGAAATACGAAAACTGCGATATTTCGGTAATTAGTGAAGTTTATTCATTTAAATTTGATACATACAATATCTTGGAGGAAAATAACAATATTATAAATTTTAGGAAAATGGCCGTAGCCCCGCCCACTTATGATAACATGTGTATATCTCGGTAACCGATTCACCAATTTCTCCCAAGCTTAGCACATTTTTTGGCCCTGGTAAAATATATCAATCGACTAAAACTTTTTTAAATCGGACCATAACCACGCCCACATCCCATATAACGGCAATTACGGAAAATTCGAAATCTTGGATAAATGAGTGTCTACTGAAGCCAATTTACTCAAAATTGATGTTCGGAATAATTATTTAGCAAGAAATACGATTATAACATATTTTTGGAAAATGGGCACGACCACTTATGACCACATATGTATGTGTTTCTCGGTAACCGTTCTATCAATTTGTACCAAACTCGGTATAATTATTGTACTTGACACATGAAAGCAGAGACGTTGAAAATGTTCGAAATCGGACTAAAATTACGCCCACTTTTCACATAACGTTAAATTCCAGAAATGCGGGAACTTCGATATTTCGTAATTTAAGGCCTTTAATTTGCTCGAAAGTTATTAACTGTTAAAAATAAATAGGAGTTTTAAGGAGTTTTGGAAAAGGTCGTGGCACCGCTAATTTATGGCTACACAAGTTTATCTCATTACGTATAACTGAAAGGTGAAAAAACTATGTACATATATTTAATACGTGCGCCGGGTATTTGATTTTCGGCTTCACCCGAACTTAGACTTCTTTACTTGTCATGATTGAATTTTTCGTTGAATACGGTTTCCTTCCGAACTTCGCAGATGCTTTTTCATATATCGGAAAAAAGAAAAAAAATAACGAATAAAATTTTATTACGCCTGAAAGCTATCAAATAACAGCAGGCTTCTCTGCGCACTCGGCTACTTCCGAATACGTATACGTGTTTTCAAACGCTAAGTTTGAACAAATTTTTTAACTGAACGTTTCCAGATACTAAAAATATTCGAAACCCGCACTCTGAGTAAAACGTACGTTTCTTCAGTCCCCAGCCAGCAAAAATCCGAAAACGGAAATAAAAGTGGATGAAATGCGGATTTTTGTTCATTTTCCGATTCCATTTTCGGATACTTTGACGATCGTTTTCCCACTAAGCTATGCGACAGAAACATATATGTGGGAAAGTATCGAAAATGGTTGTGAAGGGATACGTTTTCTGTTTTCTGATTGAATTTTTCGTTGGAAATGTCTTAATTCTGAACTACTCAGTTACTGAAAACAAAACAATAAGCAAATTATTTCAATTTGCGGCCAAAAATAGTAAGGGTCCTATAAATTCGCGGAATCTTGTAAATGATCTATTCTACACTTATGAGTAGAGACTGCCAGGCCCACAATTATTGTGCGCTCGTTTACTCCAAAATATTCTAATTTGGAACATACTGAAAAATTTACAAACACATTTGTTTTATTTCTAAATCAGTTCCTATTTCTTCTTTTTAAAAATAACAAATCGAAAATATTTACAGTACCCGTATACTAAATTATTTGCAAGGTATGTACAAGGATTTGCACTGAGCTAAGGCCAGCAGGACTTTTGGCATCAAAAGAGGATTTCGTTCAGAGAAACGTCCACTTTTGGCTGAATGCTGATTTCGATTAATAGATTCGCGAGTTATAAATATCTACGCTTTATTCCATTTCCATTTTATGTTGGTTTTCTTTATTTTATGTATGTACATATCAGAGTTCTTTGCTTCAGCTTTATAATACAAATTTAATAAACTTTAGTGGAGGTATGTCTATAAAAAGACCAATAAAAGCTAAACTCGCAGTTTCTCGCAGCTGGATCTATTTTAAATATGACACGCATACTTTAATGTTTACTTGCACTAAGAATAATTCAGCTCGCTTTCTTGGAACTTTTTATATTTCCCTTTTTAAAGCAACGATTGGCCACAGATATAGTGAGAAAAATTATCACCAATCAGTATGGCTTATTGTATATCCGCACTAGTAGAAAAATGAATTAAAATTAAATGCGACAAAATCAAAATTTGTCTTACAAATTTATTTTTTAAATTGTACCTACTTTAAGCTCGTCCCATCACTGGAAATATGCAGTTTTATCAAACACTTTTTTTGATTTGCGTTTGTTGGATTGTTTGCTTTGGCAAATTGTGATAATGTTTTATTGTAATTATGCGCAATTCATGCTGTTAAAAAATTATATATTTAAGGATTTAGTTTAGTTAACTCTAGTTTGAATTAAATAAAATTGTGTTCACGTTGCGCCATAAACACGTTTTAAGGTATTGTATTTATGAACAATTGTGTTTAAGAACCTCAGAATTTAATTTGGCATTTGTTTACTTACTTTTTCTTATTCACATTGAGAATATTCATCTAATCGAGCAAATGCCTTATAAGTTTATACGTTTACATGTATACCTCTATTGTCAAATTCGTATTCAACATTTATTCAAGAGTGCGACCAAAATTTGACAACTGTGCTCCCAAATTTAGTCAATTTAGACAAAGGGTTGCATGTCCATAAACACCAAATAAAAATGGCTTTTAAAGCGAGTTAATGCTTATGAGTAGAGTTCTAATGTTAAATACCAAGACGACCTATAAACTCGTGCTTATGGCGTAACGTGAACATGCTATGACTCTAGTTTGCATTCATTACGCTTTATCTCGCGACGATCCTGATTAAATATGCAAAATTTCCATGCATGTTTGTATTTTATAATGAAAATCGCTAGCTTAAGTTTAAAATTAAGTTGCGAAAGTACAGCATCACCTAGCGTCTAAGGAATTTGATTAAGCAAGTTTGCCATTTTAAATAAAAGTTTTAAACCTACGACTTTTTTGCTTTTATTAATTAAAATTTTATAATTTAACATATGTACATATGTATATGTAATATTAAAACATTTCTTGAAGCTGTTAATATATTTATATGTACATCATTGCGTGCTTGTGTAAAGTAAATATGTATGTATGTGACTAAGCTGTCAAAGCCTTTTAAGTGCGGTATTTTTACCAGTTGATGCGAACATGCTCAATGTTTTGTGAAGAAAAAATTCATAATTTAATAAATTTGGTAGTTTTTTTCTACATACATACCGACGGTACTTTGGCAAAACCTCGTATATCAGAACTCACTACTACTTCTTATTTCGTAAAATTAATTCAAAATGGGCCTTAAAGTACACCGATCCATTAAATATTATTTTTAGTTAACAGAAAAGTACTCAATCTTTAATATTCAGTAAAAAAGTCATTAAAAATGTTTTCTGTTATTAAGAGGGTATTTTGTTAGAGAGTGTGTTTGACAGTGTTTTGAGAGACATACGAGGTTTTGCCAAAGTACCGTCGATATATATATATTTATATTTTCTTCTCAGAAAAATAAGATCAAAATTAGTTGCTACTTCGAATTTTTTGTTTTCATTTGCATCACATAAAACAAGGTAAAAATACCGTACCGTAACGTATTTTTTTTTTTTTGTTGCCAAATCGGTGAACTTTTGACGTACAAAATATTTTTTGTTACCAAACAGACCATCATTGGGATTGCTTACGAATTTTTTACTCTATTTAAAGAGTTAAGACAAAATTGTGCGTACAGTCTTCAGTGTTAAATGATTTTTTCACAATTTTACTGTAACTTTAACTTAACTTTATTACTATTTATATAAAACATTTTTTGAGGACATTTAATTTTATGTGAAAATATGTGCAACCTTACAGAAAATCTAATCATTGAAATGCTTCCATTACTTTAGTTTGTTTATTTATTTATGTGTAACGTAATGTTTTATTTACTTATATTTATAATTTTTTCATAATATTTTTTTTCATTTGACATTTTATCGATGTTTATTGTAGTAAAGATAATAACGTTGCATGCATACTTCATTCGCATTACCGATATACAGGGTGTCTTAGACCATCCCTTCTAAAATGGAGGAAAACGGAAAAATATTAGCTAACAAGTCGGTAATACTATATATTTTGCTCGTATTACCGACTTCCGGATCAAATTTAATCTTTTTTGGCACAGTATTATAAAATGTAAGGCAGTCGTTTTTTAAACTTTCTTTAAATTTCAAAATATCGTATTTTTCAACCATGTTGTTACAAATAAACAAATCAACTTCTGCGCCAACATGTGTGCACATATAACCGAAACGGTTTTATTATCTAAATCATGTATTTCCATAAAATTGCGGGCGACTTGAAAAAGCAAGAACTTCAGTCTGGGCAAAAATGAGTTCTAGCGTCTTCTGAGTGTATCTCTAAATTGACTGAAATAGTAATTTTTATATACCTTATTCATAAAAACTAAAATAGACTAGAAGAGTGACATTTTCATACAAATTTTCGATTTACAAATTAGTTAAAGTTTTCTTTATTTTGTATTAATTTGGGTGTTAACACATAAAGTAAATTTTGAAAACAGGATTTGATAAAATACTCCTAATAAGTTTAATATTTTCATCTGCCCCACATTTTTCAAAATCTTGCAATGTAAAACAATACTTAAGTGTGTACCACTGCTCAAAAGCTCTTGCGATTACGGCATCTCTTTTGCCATCTTTCTGGTGAATAAGTACTTCAAAACTACATGTAAGTATTCTCGGAATTATTGTAGAAATTTTGTTTTATGGTTAGAGCTATAACAAGAATGACCATCAATTCCTATGTAAAATTTTCCGTTGGATACGAATAGTAAAATCAAAATATAAAACTTTTGTGGCATATAGCCAAAGTTGGGATTTTTGAGTTCTGAGATCTGAAAAAAGTGCACTCAATTGCAAGTTTTTTGAATTTGGTTGGCTAATCTCAAAATTTCTTTTTACATATGTTGAAGCGTATTAGATTTACTATCATATGAGTAGTCCACTTGCAAACAGCGTTATGTGATTTTATAATAAATTTGAAAAAACGACTACGACAAGAAGTAACATTTAAATTGAATCTTTTTTATGATTGCCTGAAAATTTGGATAAATAAGAGCCTTATAAAATTATGACATAACACACCAGACATAAGATAACATTAACAGTCTATACGACCTAAAGCAGTTTTCTAGGTTCATCAGAAGATGGATACTATTGAAAGTTTATAAATAAGTATGATAGCGACTTTTGGAAGAAGAGTTAACATTTTATGCTATTTTTTAGAATATAAAAAGATTTTGCACTGTGTTGTTAGTGGACATGAAACTACTTTAAATACTGGTACGTAATCCACCAAAACCTAAAAATCGAAAAAATTTTACTTTGCGCACTTTGCAAGTGGACTACTCATATATGGTAACATTTTCCGACCCGATTAATAGTATATGGGCTATTCATTTATTTATCGTTTTGCGAAATTAAAACTTAAAAGAACTACGTTTGCATTTTTAAAATCTGCACATAGTTACATTTGACAAAATTTTACAACAATTTGTAAGTATACAATTTTGAAAGTGCCCAGCGTTCGACGTCGCGCTCGCGTCCCCGCAGTTATTAAAGTCGACGCTTTCCCTATATTTTGTTAGACTTTTCATAAGTAAAAATATTTCATGAATATTACTTTCTTCATATGAAATATGTCAAATTTTTTGTTTAATTGTACATATTCTGGAATCAGTGATCGGACTTCTACCACATTGTGGTAGATCTGCCACGTTTTTGAGCATCTACCACATCTACCACACAAGGTCTGAAATCTACCACATATTCGCGTTTTTGAGAAGTTTTATTTGTGTTCGATATAATTTTCTTAATTTTAAGAGCAAGCTGGAAGCTGGGTTTTATTGAGTTAAATTGCAAAATATATGATTTATAAAAAGAATTAATAGCGAAAATGTTAAACAACGGCAATTTTTGTGAAAGTATTAAGTTTCAGTGCATCTAAAGTTTCTAAAGCGATGTTTACTTTTACTTGAGAATTGTTAAAATCGGCAAATCCCAACTAGCTGTTTTTGGAACGTGCCACATTTGTGCGCTACATCGTGATGTGATAAAAAGCGGGCAGCACTCCGCAAGGTTGCAGAAATCTTTCAAAATATGTTCGAAAAATATCTTGATATGGAAGGAACTGCTTTGCACTGTCAAGGAAAGAAATTGCCAAAACTCAAAGCAATTTTTAGCAACTTCAATCTTGCATTTTATTATACTAAAATATTTTTTTTAGATTCTAATTAAAAGGTTTGCAATTTAGGTGAAACCTTGCAGAATTTTTTAAACTTTTGTACAAAGTTTGATTCAAAACCTGAGATCTACCACATTTTTCTCCAGATTCTACCACACAAATTTTTTTCAAGTCCGATCACTGTTTGGAATAAACAAAGTTCTTTTTCCTTCTGTCAGTGAACTGTTTTTGTTACAAATAGTATAAATAAGCAATGGGAAATAAGGCAAACTTGGTTTTATTTCCAACCTTTGTTGGAAATAAAGAAAAACTCAGATTTTGGTATTATTTCCCATTTAAAAGTGAATTTGCGTTATTGCCGTTTGTGTTATTGTTTGATCCTTAATAAATCGCTTTCTACTTAAACTATACAAAACTAATAATCTGATATTACTATCTGTATTCTCACTTTCTTGTAAAAGTCTGTCCAAATCAATTGTCATTTCAAAATTCGAAATTTAGATTCGACATTCGTAATCAGCGATTCCAAAATACCCAGTTTTGATAAAGTTTACTGATTTCTTCATTTATGTGCTCGTCATATTGGATTCGCCATTTTAAATTTTTGAAATCTGCCTTCAGATTCGTACTCAGCGACCTCAAAAACATATAGAAACAAAGTGGTGTCAAATTGTGTCTTTGAAGAAATGGTTTTGTCCACCTAGATTTGGATTTCCGACCACTTGCATGCATTTTTCATTTCAACTTTAGTAACTTCACCAACTCTTTACCGATTTTAATTTCCCCTTGCAATGATATTTCCGGCAAAATAATGTATGTAAACGAACAAAACGCATCCCAAAACTTGCTTGTAAATTAATAGAATATGTTTCTGTGTGTTATTGTGAATAACTTAGGGGCATGCATTTCATAATCAATTTGCTCCTGTCCTTTTCGGCATAGTTTTGTTAGTCTGCTAAATAATATTTATAAACAGCTAATTGCTGTTTTTTTCCTACATACATACATACACTACGTATAATGGAAATATTCAATTCAAATACACCCGTATTAAAATAAAGAATTTTTCACTGCACGGATGCTTTTTCATACTTAATTAAGAAAGTATGTATATGTATACAGAGCATGCACATACACACATACATGGTACATGTTTATTTGTACAAATGCACTAATCGCGCGCTGTGAGTGGATTCAAACTCAACATTTGAAAACACATTTGCATGTATGGCTGTAGCTGAGTGTGCAAAGACGCTAGATACAATTGGTTGCTGCCAAGAACCATCAGATGGAACATAAAATTAAATTTTTTTTCTTCTTAATTACGAAAAAGCATCTGTGCACTTCACAACGACATATTTTATAACGTACATACTCAAATTTAAAACGAGTTGGGTTGGTACTCTTTCATATGCGTATTTTTTTAAATTTAGTTCGTTTTTTTTAATTCTAAAATTTTCTTCCCTCAGTGTACTACTATTTTAAACATAAGCTACTATTTTACAACGCTTTTATCAACTTGCAATGTTGTGTTCCAGAAGCTTTCAATGTTGTGTGTCCGACACCATAAAGCAAAGCTTTGAAAAGCTCCTATAAAAAAGCATAGTGAATAGGGCGAGGTAGATGACATCTAGATGTCGCCCTATGTACTACGTTTGCTACACCGGAAATAGACGACACGCCATTTCTTTAAATAAAATTAATTGGTGCTCGTTTGTNACCACTTTGGGACCAGTTGGTAACTAGTTCGTGGGACCAGTTGGTAACCAGTCGGGGATCAGTCCGGGAACCAGTTGGGAACTAGTTTGGGACTAGCCCGAAACTACTTACCTTCGGGGACCAGTTGGTCTTTTTAAGCTCCTGTGGCCGTTTTAAGGGTAATTCTTGGGCTCCTGCACTGCCGCTCGGGGTTTCTGCCTTCTACGGTGGTAATTTTGGGCCGGGTTGCCTGTTTTGGCGGATTGTTGTGCTGTGTGCCGCGTATTACGTGTACCGGGTACCACTTTCTCGAGCGAATTGCTCTGGGGAACCTGTTGTGTGAGTTGCTGGCTTTTTGGCTAGACTTTGAGGAGGGTTTATACACGCATATCGGCGGAAATAGACGACACGCCATTTCTTTAAATAAAATTAATTGGTGCTCGTTTGTATGTACATACATATGTAAATGCATGTGTGTGCACCTTTCTATTAATATCGTTGAATTATTTTAATATCTATTGCAAAATTTTATTCAGACAGGACTAAAAAGTAGAAAATAAATAATATAAAAAAAACTTTTTAATATACAACGCTTTTATAAATGGACTAAAAAGTAGAAAATAATACTTCTCAGTCCCATAGAATTTGTTTTGATAACTTTTGATTTTGAAATTTTAGCAAAAGTCATTATAAACAATCTATGAAATTGAAAATGAAAAGCGTGGGGCGCATGTAATACACTTGAATTGATATGAAAAGTAATATATGAATGTATGTATGTGGGTATATGAATAACGACCGCTTAAAATCGATTTCAAAGTTCTACTTTCGCTGTAGAAATTTTAGGTCTACGTTATGTAGTTTGACTATTGTCAATTAAATCGAATGCTTTGTATTGCATGCGCTCCACGTTTTTCATTTTCAATTTCATAGATTGTTTATAATGACTTTTGCTAAAATTTCAAAATCAAAAGTTATCAAAACAAATTCTATGGGACTGAGAAGTATTATTTTCTACTTTTTAGTCCATTTATAAAAGCGTTGTATATTAAAAAGTTTTTTTTATATTATTTATTTCAAGTTAATTTCTAAAGAAGCGGCTTGCGTTTTGGTACGCACGCCGTTGAATTTGTTTTTTGCGTTACCCGAAATTGGCTTGCGTGCGTTTGCATTTGATTTTATTGACAAATTATTATTAATTTATGTCAAATCAAAATGTCACGCAGAACAAAAATTTGAGTTTGAGTTAGCTTCATGCGCACGCCGTTCAATTTCGGTTAGTCCCATACAAGTTGTATGTGGATGAGAAATTTTTGAGTGTAAATTGGCGGCGCGCGTGAATATTAGGTTAGCCTGTAAGAGAACGGTGGAACTATCAGGCAGGGTTCGTATTTGCACACACATGCTCTGCTCACACACACGCCAGAAACACATTCAACTTGCACTCACTGCTCATACACATGTGTGTGCATATGTGGGAAACAAACTCTACTCACAGAAAAGTGTGTGCGGTTTGTTATTAAGCACATGCACATGTGTGTGAGCCGATTTTTGTACAAATTTCAGNCTCACAGAAAAGTGTGTGCTGTTTGTTATTAAGCACATGCACATGTGTGTGAGCCGATTTTTGTACAAATTTCAGCCCATGCACATGCACATAATATATTCTTAAAAGAATTTGTTTATTAAACGTTATTTTTTGAAAGACAATTCAATAAAAAGTGAGATGTTGTTTGTTTTTTATTTGACAGAAAACATATTAAAAAATTATTTTAAGAATTGATTTAGAATTCGAAGTGTATAAGTTTCTCTACGCATAGCACTCACATGTGCGTGTGCTTTACATTAATAAAAAGAAAGTACACACATGTGCCCGTGCTGTTTACCAAACGGCACACACATGTGATGGGAGCAAATTTTTAATTTTTTATATGCACAGCACACGTGTGTGAGCTTAAAATGTTAGGATGTGCTGCACATGTGTGTGCAAATACGAACCCTGCTATCAGGTTATCGAACTTTCTATTATTGTATCATGCTTGCGTGCGAGGAACGTAGCAGCAATACATTCAAATGCGAATGTGTATGCGCATATGTTATTTTTTGAAATTATTATACAATTACTTTGAATTTAGATAGTTACAAACATAATACACATAAATAAGTATAAAGAACTACCTATGCACATGCAGTGTACACTTAAATACTAAATGTAAATGTATACCCGTGCATAGAAAAAGGTAACATTCATATAAACGAAACATATTGTAATTTAATATACACACGTGCATAAATACGTGCATTCATACAAATATTTGTGTGTGTAGACATGAAAGGTACATGTACTGAGTATTAAATGAGTTGTTTGATTATTTTGCATTGACGGAATGATACTACTTTTATTTAAACAAAAATAAAACAGATATATGTACACATATATAAGGTATTTATATATGTATGTACATATTCATATTAGCATATATGTACATTCAAGCATAGATATGTATATGTGCATATATATATATATATATATATATATATGTTTTTATACATATATTTATTTATATACATATGTTTTTCACCACATAAATAAACCGTGTATTAAAAGTAATTACTGTTAAAATAATTAAAAAATAAATATTATAAGTAAGCATTCAGTAATGTGACTGCAACAACAACAACAAAACCATATCTTCTTTATTAATTTATAAGTGAATTCAAATAAAAAACCTAATACACAAAATAAAAAGATTTTTTTTCTTTGTTGAGACTTGAAATCAAAGCAACTATTCCTGGGAAAAGGTAAGGCCGCCATCAGGTCCGCCGAGTGAAAAAATGACTCAACTTAGGAAAATGGAAATTTGATACGTAATGGAATAAAGATATTAATAAATATATTTCACATACAATTTTTGCTAATTGTTTGGCCGAGTTTCTCCTCCAATCTGTGGCGTGCGTCTTGATGTTGTTACACAAATGGAGGAACCTGCAATTTTATAGCCTCCGAACTGAAATGGATTTAATGAGACCTTTTCAAGGCAGAAATATACTCGGAGGTTTGCCATTGCCTGTCAAAGTGTGACCGCATAAATCGTAAATTTAAGAGCCTCGTAAAAGAACTATCAAAATTTGTATGGAGCTCTATTTACGAGCCCCTCGTAAATTTACGAGGCAAATTTGATGCGCAAACGGCCTCGTAAACTTCAGGGGCAGAAATTTTTATATGGTTTAATGGTTTTTTTCCCTATTTCAAACATCTTCGATAAGCTTATATAATTACTAGTAAGCCCGGGCAGACCTTGTCCTGATACATAGGCAGGTTACATGCATCGTAGATATTATGGGTGTTCACACCGAAGCTTGGTACTCGGCAACTCGGTGTTCGGTAATTTTTTCCCATGTATTTTTTTTGTGTAAAATAGTGTTACATTAGAAAAAATTACCGGACACCAAGTTACCGAATACCGAGCTCGGTGTGAATACCCATATTGTTTTTTATGTTTCATTTGATATCGAAATTTACAAAAGATTTGGGGTGTTCACAGTTCGTCCAAATAGTGTCCCAAAATGTAGACATCTACATTTTAAGACGTTTTCTAACCGTAAAATATGTGGTGTTGTTTCCCATACAAAATTAGAAAACGACGCCGTCTACATTTTGTCACACTCAAAGGTATGTTTTTTTACGCGTCTACATTTTGCAGCAGCAGCAGTTGCATTCTGGCAATACTAATCACATTTTTTTTATTTATTGGGCACGTTTTCTGTATCTGCATTTAATTTGAGCGCGATTTCTGATGAAAAGAAACAAATCAAGGAAAAGAAATAACAAATATTAGGAATCGGTAATTAAGTTAAATAATTACAATTTTTCAGAAACAAAATCGAAAGGCGACATATAAAAAATGCACGCAAAGAAGAAATGTCTGGCCACACCAGCAAAGTTTTGAGACGATTTTGCGACGACTGCTAGAAAGGGATGCTCACAGTTTGATGCTAAAGATGCCTCAAAATGTAAACGTCTACATTTTCAGACACAATTTGGAACGAACTGTGAACACCCCAATTGTTATTATTGTTCACTACGTTTGAGAAAAAACGATCTCTGGTTACGGTTCAAATATCAGCCAGGGATACCATTGGATGGTGTCCAAACGGTAAATTTTTCGTTGCTGTTGATGTGCGCATGTTTATATGTATAAATACATACTACATTATTTTGTTGCTATCCTACCTATTTCTCCCCAACATAAACATACATTCGTCGTTTAAAGTACAAAACTGCGTATCAAAAAAATGCAAAACCGCGTATCAAGATAATGGAAAACCGCGTATGTGAGGTTGCATAAATTATTTTCTAGTGAGTAAAAACACTCATATTCCAAAATGGTCTCTTTTTTACAACGCTTTTATCAACTTGCAATGTTGTGGATCCAGAAGCTTTCAAATGTTGTGTGTCCGACACCACAAAGCAAAGCTTTGAAAAGCTCCTATAAAAAAGCATAGTGAATAGGGCGACATCTGTAGTGAAGTAGTGCATAGGGCGATAGCTGTAGTGAATAGGGCGAGGTAGATGACATCTAGATGTCGCCGTTTGCTACACCGGAAATAGACGACACGTCAATTCTTTAAATAAAATTAATTGGTGCTCGTTCGTATGTACATACATATGTAAATGCATGTGTGTGCACCTTTCTATTAATATCGTTGAATTATTTTAATATCTATTGCAAAATTTTATTCAGACAGGACTAAAAAGTAGAAAATAAATAATATAAAAAAAACTTTTTAATATACAACGCTTTTATAAATGGAAATTCTATGGGACTGAGAAATATTATTTTCTACTTTTTAG
>NW_016157088.1:242143-268171 GCF_001687245.7 Rhagoletis zephyria | reverse complement strand
CTATGAAATTGAAAATGCAAAAGCGTGGAGCGCATGCAATACGAAGCATTCGATTTAATTGACAATAGTCAAACTACATAACGTAGACCTAAAATTTCTACAGCGAAAGTAGAACTTTGAAATCGATTTTAAGCGTCGTTATTCATATACCCACATACATACATTCATATATTACTTTTCATATCAATTCAAGTGTATTACATGCGCCCCACGCTTTTCATTTTCAATTTCATAGATTGTTTATAATGACTTTTGCTAAAATTTCAAAATCAAAAGTTACTCAAAACAAATTCTATGGGACTGAGAAGTATTATTTATTGTTTATAATGACTTTTGCTAAAATTTCAAAATCAAAAGTTATCAAAACAAATTCTATGGGACTGAGAAGTATTATTTTCTACTTTTTAGTCCATTTATAAAAGCGTTGTATATTAAAAAGTTTTTTTTATATTATTTATTTTATAAAACAATTGCATTTCTGTCTAGTATGTTTCAGGACGAATGGATAAGGATCGAGCCAAGAGCTTGTTTGAGCAAATCCAAAAAAATGATATCCTGTAAGTGATGTCCATATTCTGCTTCGCACATACGTGCTCTTTTTAGCATATTTTCCATAAATTTTCGCAAAATTACACCCGAATGGCCATGATTTCATTTCGAATGTTGGTTTGGAGTTCGAGAATGGTTCTTGATTTGTTAACGTACACTCTTTCTTTCAAATATCCCCAAACAAATCTGTTAAAAAGAATTCAAACCATATAGCTCATTCGGCGCCACCCAGTATTATAACCAAAAATTTGAGGTTCTTTTGGCCGAAATTACGATTTTTTCAACGTAAAATGACGATTTTTCAGCAAAAGCATTCGGCAACGCTGCTGGCAGGTCATTTCCAGGCGTGGATCCCGTTGG
The DNA here is from genome assembly GCF_001687245.7 of Rhagoletis zephyria. Lineage (NCBI taxonomy): Eukaryota > Metazoa > Arthropoda > Insecta > Diptera > Tephritidae > Rhagoletis > Rhagoletis zephyria. The sequence goes on along the minus strand of NW_016157088.1, from coordinate 267,262 downwards.
CATAGAAAAAAAAAAAAAAAACTGTTATAAAGAATTCAAACCATATAGCTCATTCGGCGCCACCCAGTATTATAACCAAAAATTTGAGATTTTTTTGGCCGAAATTACGATTTTTTCAAGGTAAAATGACTATTTTTCAGCAAAAGCATTCGGCAACGCTGCTGGCAGGTCATTTCCAGGCGTGGATCCCGTTGGCATAGAGTAAAAAAAAAAAAAAAACTGTTATAAAGAATTCAAACCATATAGCTCATTCGGCACCACCCAGTACTTTAAACGACAACATGAAGCGTAGTCGCGAATAACATTCGCTTCGGATATGGGCACTTTGTAGTCACACGGGATTTTTATATATTAAGATAAGCACGTTGCGAGAAGCATAGAAAAAAATTCGAAGGAAAAATATTTTTTGTCGGGTTCGAAACTATCCTGTTTTTAAGTTGGAACCAACAAAACACACCCACAACATTTCATTGAAATCGGTTAAGCGGTTTCGGAGATTAGCGTAAACGAACACAGTGACACGGGATTTTTACAAGCTTTTATTTAACTTGGTCATCCCGCGGAAATTTCCAATCGATTTTAAACTAACTTCCCGACAAGATAGAGACTTCAAATTTTCAGCATAGTTCCAATCACGATGGCAATGCTATTTAATATATAAATGAATTCCCTATATGGTCCAGAGGTCTTGATACAAAGAATGTACAAATCTGTACAAATGTACAAATCGTGCGATCGCTGCTTAACAGCTTTTTTACAGCGTATTCACTACTACTAGTTATAGCAGAGCGTAATTTGCCGGCGCAACTATGTAGGATAGTTTTAGGCAGTGGTATGATATGATATTGTGAATTCCTTGGTAAGGTAAAAACCGCAATAAATCAGCTGTTAACCTTGGGATATTTCTATACGAATTTCTGTAGAGCACCTACCGGGTGTGTGGTTTATGCTTGANGTAATTTGCCGGCGCAACTATGTAGGATAGTTTTAGGCAGTGGTATGATATGATATTGTGAATTCCTTGGTAAGGTAAAAACCGCAATAAATCAGCTGTTAACCTTGGGATATTTCTATACGAATTTCTGTAGAGCACCTACCGGGTGTGTGGTTTATGCTTGATCTGAATTAGGGATGTTGCGAATGTGGAATTTTAGACATCCGCGGATGCGAATGCGGGTTCGGGGAAAATTAAACTCATGATAAGACTGGATGTTTTTTTAGTACTTGAATTTAAAAATTGGAACATTGTACTTAATAAAACTTTTTGAAGGGTCGTAAATCAAACCTGCGCCACTATAATAACTACTCGCTCGAGGCGACAAACTTGAAAATTGGCCAAATTGTAAATTATTTTCGACTGACACTGCACCAGTTGAGAGGACTTTCAGTTATATTTATTTATTTTTATTGCGGTGCAATAGTTACTTTTTGAGAATTTCATCGGGGCTGCAAATGTCGGATGTATCCTCCTGACTTTCATCTTCGCAATCTGGCATCATGGCACAATCGTTGTTTAAACACCGTATTTTTCGAAAGAATTCTTGAGTCTCATTCTTTTGGTTGTTCCGGAATTTGTCACGTCATCAGCGTTTTTCGATTTTAGTTTTTGTAACTCATTTTTAATGTTTTCTTCTGTGACTGGTTAGATATACGTCCGTGCACTTGCACAATATTCCAGGGACCGAAAATAACAGTTATTTTTTTCCGAGTTAAATGTGACCTAATATTTTTTATTCCGAAATAAACGTCCTATCCGGATAATAAAGAAACCGCTTATCCAAATTAAACAAATTTGGTATCATATGAAAGAGGACTGAAATAGCTTTTAAACAGAAATAACGAATGAAGGTTACCACCTATATTTATATTTTTTATAACTTAATACTAAAGAAATTCATGTAAATACATACCTGACCCAATGTTTGTTCTATGGTAATTAATTAACATTTTTTATTAAAATATTTTTCAATGTGCGGCTTTTCTCTTTTAGACATTTCAGTTTTAAAGCTATTTAAGTCCTCTTTCATTGGATACCAAACTTGTTTAATTCGGAAAGTACTTTTATTTCGGAAAAAAAATATTTGGATAGGTTTAAATGCGTAAAACAAATGACTGCAATTCGCGGTTGCGAATGCGAATGCGAATATTCGCAACACCTCTGATCTGAATGCTTAAATTAAATAACACACCGATTTGGGTCTGATTATGCTCCTAATTCGTGACACATTAGGCGCGTTCATATTGTCTAACCGTAGACTGTTTGTCCTAGAAACGCACAGTTGAGTAGTTCCGCTCAGTTCAACAGTTGCGCCAACTTTCCGCCATTTTTTCCATCGTACAATTTTTTCGCTACCTGAACTCAACGCGTTTTGCTCAGCCTAAACAGATGATCGAAAAGATTTACGCCGCTTATATTAAATGTACTACGCTCATAAATGGAAAGTCAGCCCTTAATAAAAATATTATGTCCTGGTTATATAAAAAAAAATACTTTTTAAAAACAAGCTTTTATTTAACATGTACAACCAAAGGAATAAAATAAAGTATTGTAACAAAAGATATTTTAGCAAGAAAATTTTGTCAAAACTGCACTAAAATGAATGAAATAAAATAAGTTAAGGTCTTTTTAAAGTTACTAAAAGCCATTTAGTGAAAGGAGTTACTCTAACTCTAATGAAAATTACTGAAAATTTGTACTAATTTACTTCGTTTTTAAAAAAGCTTGTCGGCGAATTCAGCGTACATGCATAGTGGGTTAGGTATGTATATGTATGTGTGCAGATATTTAAATGCCGGTTTGCGATTCACGCGACAAACTTTTTTGTTGTTGGAACCAACACTACAACCCCCAAAAAATGTCATTGAAATCGGTTAAGCGGTTTCGGGGATTACCGTAAACGAACGCAGTGACACGGGATTTTTATATATTAAGACTAGCAAATACCCGGCGTGCTTCACGACGCCTCGTGAGTAATTTTGCATCAAAGTTAAGGAGAAACCGTATTGAAACTCAAATGGGAAAACCTCTTCAGGGGAAGAATTTTGCCTTTATTAGCCATATTCATCCGGCCGGTCATTGTAACCCTAATACATATGTATGTACCAGGGATGAAAAAGTAGGTACATTTGTACCTTTTTCCGACGTCTGATGACTTAAAGGTACAATAGGTACAATCACTAGATTTTAGGTACAGTCATCTTTTGATCAGATGCATCTTTATTTTTTTTACAACGCTTTTATCAACTTGCAATGTTGTGGATCCAGAAGCTTTCAAATGTTGTGTGTCCGACACCACAAAGCAAAGCTTTGAAAAGCTCCTATAAAAAAGCATAGTGAATAGGGCGACATCTGTAGTGAAGTAGTGCATAGGGCGATAGCTGTAGTGAATAGGGCGAGGTAGATGACATCTAGATGTCGCCGTTTGCTACACCGGAAATAGACGACACGTCAATTCTTTAAATAAAATTAATTTGTGCTCGTTCGTATGTACATACATATGTAAATGCATGTGTGTGCACCTTTCTATTAATATCGTTGAATTATTTTAATATCTATTGCAAACTTTTATTCATACAGGACTAAAAAGGAGAAAATAAATAATATAAAAAAAACTTTTTAATATACAACGCTTTTATAAATGGACTAAAAAGTAGAAAATAATATTTCTCAGTCCCATAGAATTTGTTTTGATAACTTTTGATTTTGAAATTTTAGCAAAAGTCATTATAAACAATCTATGAAATTGAAAATGAAAAGCGTGGGGCGCATGTAATACACTTGAATTGATATGAAAAGTAATATATGTATGTATGTATGTGGGTATATGAATAACGACCGCTTAAAATCGATTTCAAAGTTCTACTTTCGCTGTAGAAATTTTAGGTCTACGTTATGTAGTTTGACTATTGTCAATTAAATCGAATGCTTTGTATTGCATGCGCTCCACGTTTTTCATTTTCAATTTCATAGATTGTTTATAATGACTTTTGCTAAAATTTCAAAATCAAAAGTTATCAAAACAAATTCTATGGGACTGAGAAGTATTATTTTCAACTTTTTAGTCCATTTATAAAAGCGTTGTATATTAAAAAGTTTTTTTTATATTATTTATTTCCTTTACTGTGCTAATATACTTACTTGAAGAATACATAATTTTAAAGAAAAGTGGTCAAAAGGAGGAAATTATATTATGTATTCTCTTAAACATTTTACAATTGTGTAGAGTAGCCACTCCAAAAAATGAACACTTTTTTTAAAACTCCTCAAATACGTAATTTTTGTTATATTAATTTGAACCATAAAACGTCATTGCGCCCTAGACTATGTCAAATTCAATGGCATTTGCAGTCAAATAAGTGAAAACTAATTGTCAAATGGGAGTAAAAAATGATATCTTGATTGATTTAGATCAGAATAGGTCTTCAGTGGTGTACATGCGCTGCTAATGCAGCTATTTGTAAATTTGTGGTCCATATTTTCATCAATAAAAAAGATGGAAGAAAGTTGTGTAAAAATTTGTCGAAAAATTTTATTGTCAAAATATGACAACCAAAACCAGCCTTTATCGCCCATACAGGCTAGTGTCTAGGATTTCTTCCAATTTTTCGTATATTCTTTATTTCAGACAAAAGTATTTGACCCATATTCGCTTTTTAATTTCTGGAAATATATTTAAAATGCTTTCTAGGTTACTTACGGCAATTCCGATTATTTTCTCTAGATTTGCTGTACCTATTCAAAGAAATCGGATAAATTAGCAGAACTGTCCTGTTGTTTTATAAAAGTAAACTTCGCAAAGTGTTTTTCGCCAATATTTTTCAGTAGTCAAAATTAGACAAAAACAAAGCTCTGATTCCATTAGACTATCGTCTGTAAATATAAGCTCAGTTTAAAAAAAAAATATCTAATCAAGTTTAAAGTACATCCATCTCTTGTAATATTTTAAATATAATTAATAAAAAAACTACAAACGAATGATGTAACTTTTTTTAGGTACAATTTGTCTCATTTAGGTGCATTTATTTTATGATATTAGGAACAATCTGAAATTTCCATATTTCATCCCTGATATGTACATATAATGTGTTGTAATCGATTGGTAATAATCAGGGAGCGGATTTTTAGAACCTAAAAACCTATAAAAAAAGGCAAAATAAAATAACGAATAGGCTGGAAAAGGCAAAATAAAATAGTCAAAAAGGCTGGAAAAGGCACTAGGTATTGCAAAAAAAGCAAAATAAGGCACTAAAAAATACAGAAAAAACGAAGAACAATCAAAAAATACATTTATTTTAGAAATGTTTATATTACAAGTAAAAAGAGAAAAACTATGAACTAGTTTCATTATATGAAAAATTTTTACTTTGAATCTTTGACTATTTTATCCTTTCGAGTTTCTAACTCATAAAACTTTAATCTGTATAGTTGTAGTAACTGAACCACAAGATGCATTTTGAAGTTTTCTGGCAGCATTTTCATTCTATTTTCGCGAAAAAACCTTTGAATGTACTAAATGGCGTAGGGACAAAACGATACTAGTAAATACAAGTACATACACGATACTTTTCGTCCGATACCAAGTAATTTTGGTATCGATATTTGCGAACCGAGTACTGAGTAGGTATCGGAAGAAAGTACTTGTATCGAAACTCGATTCAGTGACAATTTTATTCGCGGATTTTTATTTTTTAATCTAATTTTTATTGTTAATAGTTAAAAAATTTTGGCAGCTTAGTTGCCAATGAAAAGAAAGTCCTGCAAAGAAAAACCTATTGTCATCTCTATAACATATCACTAGCTTAAAGTGAAAAGTTGCTAAGTCCACTTTTTGTGAAAACTCATATTTCGATATAGGAAGCAAGGTGAATTAAAAACGCAACGTCTCCAAAAGGATTAACTAACGTGCTTGTTTTATTTCTACCCGTTTGTATCCAATTAAAGCCAAATTCACAAAGTCCAAGAGAGGCACAGAAAAATCGGCAAACTCTCAAAAAATTTTAAATCTTTTAATTTGCAACGGAATCTTCTGGAATATTCTTGAAGGAAATGTTTTGAAAAGTTTTTTCCTCCTCTGTAAAATTTCTACAAATGGACTTAGCAATTTTTCACGTAAGCTAGCGATATGAATCCTACACTACGCTATAGCTTTGTCCTCCAAAAATTGTCAACATGATTACTTCTCTCAGAAATATACCATAGGCAAGTTCTTTGCAAAACTGCTGTTGAACAGTGTTGTAATACAGATAACTTTTAGTAAATAATTAATTTGTTTGAATTAAATTATAAAATAATTATTTTTGATCTAAATCGCTTTCTCTTTATATAAAATAAATATTTATGTATAATAAATAAAATACGTACTTAAAAACGATGAAAAGATGAAATCTGAAAATAACTTATAGGACTTTGCACTTGTATTTTGGGAGGCCATCCTAAAAAAACATGTTTTAAAATTTAAAGTTTTTCTTAAAAATTCGCCTAAAATCAAAAATTATTGTCACATAAGTTATTTTGACGAAAATTCATAGATATGTGATAGTATTTTTTATACAACCAATTCTTGTTACAAATATCGATATAAGTAGGTATCGATACTTTTAGCCCGATACTTAGTAGGTATCGATACTTTCTTTCGATGCTAGTTCCAAGTACAGGTATCGATACTTCCATGGTATCGTTTTCTCCCTAAATGTGCGCTCGACGTAAATTGATACAAGTAAATATGGAACGTTTGAAACGTTCATGTTATCAGGAATAAGGGCGTTTTCCTCGCCCTTTACAATTTTATCCACACCCCTTATTGTCTCCAAGACTACGTTAGCTGAGAAACGGCTTTGAATTTTTCCAACACCAATTTTGCAAGAGGTCCCTGCGCTTCTATAAGCCGCATGGGCATGTGTATATTTTTTAATCTTTAAAAAAAAATTGTAAATGCTATAATCACTTTTTTAAAGGTAGAACAGGCAAAAAAAGGCAAATATCTTAAAAAAGGCAAAAAACGCAACATCAAATGTATATATATGGAATCAGGGAAAGCTAAATCGTGGACATTCTTGATCGAATATACTCTTACCGTCAAAAAGTTTCCCAGCACGAATTTGCAACTTCCCCTCCAAATGAAATGTCAAAATTGTGCTCTCTCCTTGCAAGTTTCACTGGGTTTTTGGCTAAACGAACACGATTTGGTAACATTGGTACCAACTTGTACAAATTTTTTGCATAGCGAACACTTCTCATATTGACAGTGCTCGAAGTGGCTGTGACTGCTTAATTGTGTCTAGTGCCATGGCTAATTGCGTGACATGCAAATTGAAGTGCTTAGCCAACGAATTCATTACGTGCGGTATATGTTGCTCATTAACGCATATAAAATGTTCCAAACTGAGTGCCAGTTGCATAAATGCAATCAATAGCAATCATAATGTGGTATACAGGTGTGGTGTCTGTAATGATCTGTAATAATGACTATCTCTTAGCCAGTCAAAAATCGATGGTGTCATGGACAATCTAAATCATATTAAAGATTTTATCAATTCGATTTCTAACATATATTCTAACAACAACGCTAAAGCTGCTAATAATAAAATTGTCACAAGGTCCAAGGCCAAGGTCAATGAACCTAGCAGCGCTCGCAAAACTACTAATTTGCCAGCCAAAAACAACGCTAAAGACTCTCTAATTAACTCTCCCTATCAACAGAGATCGACCATTCCAATCACTGACTCTACAATTGTTGCTGATGCAGCTGCGGTGGCTTCTGATGCTGCTAATTCTCTCCCCGGACCTCTCTCCTACGCTCAAACCGCTGCCGCTGCTGGATCAGCTCCTGTAGCAGCTGTAGATCCCGCTCATCCTCTTCCACACGATTTAAATACTGCTGCTGCTACAGTCGTCGATGGCGCAGATGTAGTCTCTCCACCTGCTTCTCATCTTACTAACTCTTCATAACGTGTTCCGAGCTCTGCAATACAGCGTAAGAGCAAACGAAAGAATATTATCGTCGTTGGTGCAAACGCTAATTGCGAACTTTACGTTGCCGCTCGCTTTGAATGGTTAAGCTGAAATTAGTCAAGAACGTAAACCTACCGGTACGTAAACCCGAGTCAGCTGACACGATCTGTCTTACCAAAGCGCCATGTAAATGAAAACTCAACACCGCAGAATTTTTCTGTAGTTGTAGCCCGTAGCGCAGAAATCTGCGGAATTTAGATTTTTCCGTGTCAGCTGATTTCTTCTTCTTTAGATGGTTGCCACTTCGTCAGTTTTACAGATAGTAAAAAAAATATAAGTTCCTATTCAAAATATGTTTAAAATATTTGAAATTTACTATTGAATAAGGTTTTTGTTGAAAACTAATGGCCTTATTCATAAAAAATAAAGTAGCTTTATAAATGGTTTATAAATTGAAAAATGTATGAAAACGTCAATTTATAAAGCTCTTTAAACCTACTTTATTTTTTATGAATAAGGCCATAAGTAGTTTATATTTAGCTAAAATCTATTATAGCACGAAAAATTGTAGTCGAAAGGGTAAGTTTATGAAAAGACATTGATGAGTGGCAACAGTGTAGTAAGCAACACTGAGGGCTCCAGTAATCGACAAAATTCTGCGTGTACAGACTGCGTTTAAGTATACGTTCTGCGTTATCGACTAATTTCAGCTTTACACCTCTCTTCTTTTAAGCCGTCGGTATCTGCAGAAGATATCATTGCATACATTGCGAGGCATGCAAACATCGACCAGAAGCTAATCTCTTGCTATAAACTAATCAAGAGAGATACTCAAATTGATTCGCTCAAGAGGGTGAATTTTAAACTAGGCATCTCTTCACCGTATTATGATAAATTGATGAATCCGGACTTATGGCCAGGCAATATAAACGTGCGGCCGTTCCAATTTTTTCAAAGAGCAGCGCCAGTGTGCTGTATATTATCATAATGTGAGTGGAATGAGAACAAAATCTGCTCAGTTTCGTCGTGATATGTCTTTACACGATTACGATATTATTGCTTTATCAGAAACTTGGTTTCATGAGCACTTATATCATCAGCACCATAAACCGCTCTTCATAAATTTTGAATTTTAGTAGTCTATACCGCAAATCAGTACATTGCAACGCAATTATTCCAAGGCTGATGTTATAAAGATAAGCGAATACTTAGATAATACAGACAGGTCGTTTTTGGACTCTTTCGAAGATCCTACAATATCGTGTGGTATTTTATGTGACAAATTGAAATCTATAATCTCTCGCTTTGTCCCTCTACGAAAATTAAGATCTCATAACAATCCACCCTGGTTTAACCAAAGGCTTTGGCGTATATTCATAGTCATATTTAGTACTCAACTAAGTCGAAACTATTCTAAGTCACAACTAAAGCTATTCATAGCCGCCTTAGTCTCGACTTTTCTGGCTAAGTACCAACTTAAAATTTAGTTTCAGCTGCAGCTGCAACTAAGTCGTAACTAGGAAGAAGTATTTTATCAAATTAAGGGAAAACAGACGAAATATGTAAAAATTAAGTTGGTAGAGGGTGATTTTGATAATATTGAATAATCTCCAATTAAAATTTACAAAGATCGATCCATTTTAATCGGAAGATGAAATTAAATGCGTATTACAATTCGAATAAAGCTACATCACAATTTTATAATTGGAATAATTTAGATAAATTCTCAAATAATAAGTCAGTTTCACGCTAGTTCTTTTAAAGTAAATTTGTGCATAACATTTAGATATCTACTATTTGTATGTTTCACAGCATGCTTTCGATAAACATCGACTTAACATCACTGCGGTTGTTCTGGCTATTTCACACAATTAACAATACCTTAATCTTTTGCATAATCATGCAATGAAAATAAAAATTAAATAAACGGATGATCAAACTTGACATTATTTAATAAATTTGTAATTTTTTCAAAATATCGTAAAGAAATATCGATACATTTTCACACTCGTTTTGCTATATCGTAAACTAAGTCGAAACTACTTAGGTCCGTTTGCACCATGTCTAGTTAACGCTAACTGGAGGTACATCCTTCAGTTAAGCACGTTAACTGCTTTATCGATCACATGTTATATGATGGGTGTCGATAACGTCGATAAAGATGTTTAACTGGGAGTTAGAATTAACTAGACATGGTGCAAACGGCCCTTAGTAGAAGTCTGAAATGCGACTATGAATAGAGGTAAATTTTAAGTTGGTACTTAAATTTAAGTTGCAACTTTGTTAGTTTCAACTTAGTTGCTGGACTATGAATATCCGCCATTAAGCAAGAATGATAGAATACAAGATTGCGCCGTCCTGGGTGTTGACATTTGTGTACCACAAGTAAACAAAGAATAGAGCGAAAAGAAGACCGAGTTGAAACAGCCAAAGCAGTTCACTTTACTGCGAAAAACGTGTTTTAATTTTGCTAAATGCGAAAATATTGCATTTTTCACCTAATCTATTAGAGAACAGTGAACATTGGTGCACTCCATTGCTTTACAATTGAGGCTGCTTCAGCAAACGTTTTAGTGCACTTCATTGCTTTGCAATTAAGGCTGCTGCAGAAAACTGCACCAGCATCTCTGCGGGACTGATAAGTTAACTTGCTAATGGAGGCTGCGTGGAACAGAAAAAAAATCATTGTGAGGAAATGCTGTTAATATAATAATAGAGAAACATTTTGGGAACGGCTTTGCCGTGCCCTATGTACACAAAATGCACCGATTCGTCCCAGCGCTACACTTGTATCTACGCTTCTTGCATCTTGACGGTTGTCGCAATTTAACACACAGCACTTCATTGTATTAGTTTTTACGCAGTCTTCAACTCAAAAATCACTCACTAATTGCAAATTAACTGATTTTTCACTTATAATTCAAATTTCTCTTTCGCTGATATGTAAACAAAGGTTTATTTACAAGTTACCACAACTGTCAAAATCGGCAAAACCAAAGTAGCGGTACCACTGACGGCGCCACCTTTGTTCGCTGCACCGTGGCCATTAAGTATCGTATGAAGCGTTCTAAACAGTTTTTTCCTGCTCACTACTGTTTTTTTTTCGCAAGTTATCCTTTTCCTATCGCCACTACTGTGAAATTTATTAGAGTGCTGTTACGGCCCGTCTCCACAGGCAAAAGTTTTAGCCTACCAACTGTCATTTTTATTGCTTGACATAAATTTTATCAAAGGCAATATTTGTGCGAGGGCACTTTTTATCTCGATAAAATCATTTGTAAGATGGCTATTTTTGCCGGATTTAATCATATAAAAAATTAAAAAAATATGCTATTTCACACCAAGTACATAATAACAAATATTTTAATAGAAAACAGCTCAACTTTTTGCTTTTATATTAAAATATCAATAATGTTGCCGCCCCGAATTATCGCGCAAATGAAAATGCAGCTGTCAGAGTACCAAATTGCTTAGAATATTTATCGAAATAAAAGCTCTGTTAATTATTGCTTGCCAAGAGCAGTATGCGATCTGCATTGGCAAAATTTTGCCTGATATCATTATCAAGATAACAACTTTTGCCTGTAGAGACAGCAAGTTACTTATGTGCAACTACGTATCAGGCTAACCTGATATTCACGCACGCCGCCAATTTATTGTCAAAAATTTCTCATGCACATGCAACTTGTATGGGACCAACCGAAATTGAAATTTCCAATTTTTGTTCTGCGTGGCATTTTGATTCGAGGGTTTCGCTCAATGAAATCAAGTGCAAACGCTCGCAAGCCAATTTCGGGTGACGCAAAAAAACTAATTCGACGGCATGCATACCAAAACGCAAGCCGCGAATATTAGATTATCCTGTATGTGGGTATTTATCACGGTGAAGAGAATACAGAGGTGGCGCCGATGACGATACCGCTACTCGGCTCTCAGTGATTTTGACAGAATCAGCTGTTTTGGTGACGTCATAGTAGAGAAGACAGCAGTAGTGATGTGCTGAGTCAATACTTTTAAGTACCCAATACTCTCGATACTCGGTACCGAAACATTTAGGTTTCGAATAAAAGCGCACATAGGCCAAAAATATGGAAAAAACGCCTAACAAAACCCGAATGTAAGAGCCAATAGAGCTTTTTTACTGATTCAAATGAAAGATGTATATATGTCGGTTCGATGCCATAATACAGAGAAACCCTTACTTGTTTGAAGCATTTTTGTTCCAGCTGAATCGGACGATATCATTTTTGTAGGCCTGGGACAGATTCTGTAACCAGTTAACGACAATTTTCGAATCGGTATCGGTTTTGTCGACGTTTGATATCAAATATTTGTAAGTCAACAAGTGCGATATCGATCCGAAACTTGTCGCTAACTGGCTACAGAATTTCTCCCCTGAAAGGCTTCTTCATCCGTCAAAGTATTTTTCTTGAACCTTGGATCGACTAAGGTTAAAACTGATAAAATAATATTTTTCTGTGGCGATAAGTTCAAGTGTTTTAGCCGATATCATATAAATTAGTAATGAAAGTTTTTTCTAAACCTGAAATGCATATAATGGCGAGGGTTTAATGTAAATAATCGGTATCGGATACCGAAAAGGAAGTATAGGGTACCGAAATCTTTTTTAAGTATTGGGTACCGAGTATTGGGGACAATTCAGCACATCACTAGTCGCCCTCATTCTCGCCGCTCTCAGTTGTCAACTCTACGATGACGTCACGCTAAAATTACTCTCACGAATTCTGCTGCAATCGGCGCAATCTTGTATTCTATCATTCTTGGGTATTTATGTCCTCGATAATAGGCGAACAATCCAAAACAAGTAAAAACATAAGCAATAACAAAAACAATAACAACAACTGGTAAGCACCTAGCTTGTTTCGCACTCCAATATTTCGGACCGGTACATATGCATGTGTTGTTGTTGGATATTTCCCTGCTTCGTTGTCGCTGCGATGATATTGCGCCGTCGATGTCGTCTGTGCTGCTTTCTGCTGTATTTGCGCTGTTGTTTTGAAGTTGCGCCGACGCTTTGTAACTTCGACACTCACTTTGTCGCTATTGTATGATGTTGCCTGTGTTGGCGTTTCGCTGCTTTCCTGCTACAAGTGTTCGGCGCTGCCTGGCTCTGGCGCCTCTGCTGGTACTTGGTTGTCGCTTTTTGATTAATGCAGCGTGTTTGCTGCGTTTAAAATGCAACATTTAGCCCTTTCGAACATATGTTTTCGAAGAGCGTTCATGCTATCGCATTTAGCAAATGTACATTTACGCGAGTTCGAAATCGTATGCTTTTGACAAACAGCCGTGTTCCAGTCGCTTATTCAGATCCGTATCTATTACGATCAATTCTCACGAAGAAGATAATGTTCAAAAAACCCTACTGAAAAGGAAAAAATAAATTTAGAACCAAAACCTCAATACAAAAACTTGAATTGTTTTAACCATAACCGAAAATTTGTTTGTGTATATATTCATTTGTCGGTGCTGTCAGTTAAAATTTCTCACTTAATTAGGAAACAAAACAAACAGAGTTGATCACAAATGGATCCAGATTTCTGTCAGCTTCACATCGATGTTGAATTTGCGTAACTTTTCTCTATCCAAATAATGTAAAATAATAAATGAAATCTCGATCGCCGATCACTGAAACGCATCTAGCCACTGTATACACGAAAAAGCAATGCTGCCACTTTTTCCCAATAAACCATGTTCGAATCGTGGAAATTTTGGAAGATCAGAGGGTTGCTTTTAGCATTTAGATTCTTAATGCAAAAATGGAGTTGCATTTAGGTGACGAATTTTGTAGGGATCCGTACGATAAGTCGAAAATAAAAATGTCGAAATTTAAAAATTTTTAAGTCTCGAAATAATGTTTAACCGAAACGCAAAATGTCGAAATCGTATGCTTTCGAAATGAATAAGGTCGAAAAAAATGCAAAACGCGTAAAATGTCGAAAAAGTTGAATGTGTGAAAAAAGATTAGAAGTGTTCTGAGTAGATTTTCAAATGTTCTAGAGTTCCTAAGATGGAAAAAGAAAGTTCTGCAAAATTACGCTGAAAATTTTTTTTTAACGTGTTATTTAAATTGATTTTAACTTTTTGAAAAGACGGCAACTCTCTAAAAATATTTCTACAATAAAGCATTCTCGTTTGATACCCACATTAAAATATTTCGTTTAAACTTTTTAAAAGAATTGATTTTAACTTTTTAAACAGATAGCAACCGTCTTAAAGTATATTTAGTTATCAATTAATTGACTTTTACTTTTTTAACAGGCGGCAACCCTATTACAAAATACTTCCGAAATATATAATTTCTGAACCGCTTTCGCTTGCTAATATATTGTTAAACTTGTTAATTAATCGGTTTTTACTTTTGAAAGAGGTGGCAACTCTCCAAAAAATATTTTATATGTTAGTATATTATATCTATCAGGCATGTTCTATAAATCGTTTTCGATCAACATTTTCGGATTTTCCGTTTTTAAATCGTATGACACGTTCTGTAAATCGTTCCGTTTTTGTTTTTTTCGAACATTGCAAAATCGATTTGTCACCCTGTTCTGGAAAACGAAATCGGTAAAATTTTACTGTTTTGTATTCGGCAACGTAGACGAGAGTGGTTTGAAATTTTAAAATATTTTATATCAATAAGNACATGCAGATATTGTCTTACCAAATAGCGCATACACTTAGGTCTCTTGTTATGAGGTACATGTGTTCCTCAGAAAGCCGCATAAAAAAAAAAATCCGTATACAAAAGTTCTTTACTTGGGATCCGTACGATAAGTCGAAAATAAAAATGTCGAAAGAAAAATGTCGAAATTTAAAAATTTTTTAAATCTCGAAATAATGTTTAACCGAAACGCAAAATGTCGAAATCGTATGCTTTCGAAATGAATAAGGTCGAAAAAAATGCAAAACGCGTAAAATGTCGAAAAAGTTGAATGTGTGAAAAAAGATTAGAAGTGTTCTGAGTAGATTTTCAAATGTTCTAGAGTTCCTAAGATGGAAAAAGAAAGTTCTGCAAAATTACGCTGAAAATTTTTTTTTAACGTGTTATTTAAATTGATTTTAACTTTTTGAAAAGACGGCAACTCTCTAAAAATATTTCTACAATAAAGCATTCTCGTTTGATACCCACATTAAAATATTTCGTTTAAACTTTTTAAAAGAATTGATTTTAACTTTTTAAACAGATAGCAACCGTCTTAAAGTATATTTAGTTATCAATTAATTGACTTTTACTTTTTTAACAGGCGGCAACCCTATTACAAAATACTTCCGAAATATATAATTTCTGAACCGCTTTCGCTTGCTAATATATTGTTAAACTTGTTAATTAATCGGTTTTTACTTTTGAAAGAGGTGGCAACTCTCCAAAAAATATTTTATATGTTAGTATATTATATCTATCAGGCNTTTTGTTTTTTTCGAACATTGCCAAATCGATTTGTCACCCTGTTCTGGAAAACGAAATGGGTAAAATTTTACTGTTTTGTATTCGGCAACGTAGACGAGAGCGGTTTGAAATTTTAAAATTTTTGTATCAATAATACGCATAACAATGTAAGTATTATCTTGAAATATATCATCTTATTTGTAAATAAATGTTAAATATCAAAAATATTCAGGGGGAAACACAAGAACTCCAAACAATAACTAATTTTTGTTCAGTTCATGGAAAGTCATCAAGATTTGGCCAAAAATTTTGTAAAAGGCGATCGAGTGAATGCCGAAGAGAAGTGGAAAGAGCTAGCCATGTTATTGAATGCAGAAGGTCCACCACAGAAAGATGTGAATGGTTGGAAAAAAGTAAAGTTTTAATCTAATTTCCCAATTCATGTAATTTAAATAGCTTTATTGTTTTGCAGATATGGTCTGACTGGAAGGCGAACATTAAAAAAAAGGTAGCACATAATAATATGGAGTCGAGGGCACCAGGAGGAGGGCCTTTTATTAAATATATATTAACCCAAAATGAGGAGAGTGTGGCTCGAATTTGTGGCATATTTGCGGTAGTCGAGGGCATGGCACAAGCTAGGACATTCGGGACACAAGAGAAAGCTGAAAGTGTGAACGTTGGTGAGTCCGATGAAGATGAACCTCCGCAGAAAACCCACGACGCCGTCAGTGCGCAGCCACGGAAAAGAGCAAGAACCGTGGATAATGAAGATTGTCTCCGTTTGTGTATGACAACNGTATGACAACACAAAATGAAACAATGAAAACAATTGCAATAACGCTGGGAGAAATATGCGAGAACCAAAAAAACAATGAAAACAATTATGATTTTGAACGCCTTTGTAAAGCGGTGGAAACCCAAAACCAACTTCTAGCGGAGCAGAATAGTTTAATGCGACGTGACATAGAAGAAAAAAAGAAATATCGGCTGCGTTTCTTTATACAGTCCGGATAATCTCATTTCACAGCCGGAATAAACAGAATGTGTTTGAAATATACGTTAACATATCATCAGGAACGTTCTAAAGAATAAGTAAACAAAAAAGTTCCAAACGTTCAGAATGAATAAAGAAATTCAGCCATCATATCAAGATGAAACAGTTNGTATGACAACACAAAATGAAACAATGAAAACAATTGCAATAACGCTGGGAGAAATATGCGAGAACCAAAAAAACAATGAAAACAATTATGATTTTGAACGCCTTTGTAAAGCGGTGGAAACCCAAAACCAACTTCTAGCGGAACAGAATAGTTTAATGCGACGTGACATAGAAGAAAAAAAGAAACATCATATCAAGATGGAACAGTTGGTACAAGAAAAAGTCAAAATAAAAAGAGGATGCTCGAGTTAGAATCATCAATGAGGTGATTTAATATATAGATATTTACACTGAGTTTTTGTTAATTTATTTTTTATAAGTGAATAAAGTTTACATTCTGTTCTATAATATTAAATTATTGGCAATTGAGTCTCTTAAATTTCGGCCAACATTATTCAAATTTGTATTTTCTTCGAGTTCAGTATTTTCTTCAAAAATTTCTTCAGGTTGGGTTGTGCTTTCTGTTTCTACAAAGTCTTCTATTTGATAATGCCTACAAATGTTATGTAATGCACAGCAAATATTTATAATCTTAACTACTTTTTGTGGGGCATATGGTAATGCGGTTTTTAGACATCTGATCCTGCTTTTAAGAACTCCTATTACTCTCTCTGTGATATTACGAGCTTTGGCATGTTGGAGATTAAACCTATGTTGTGGTGATCCCGGATTAGGATCTCTATACGGTGTCAATAAAAATTCTTCTATTCCGAATCCGGAATCACCAAGTAACCAGGATCCGCGGTCACCAGCTTCATATTTTGACAAATAATGTTGCTTTGCATTACTCATATTAAAAACAAAAGCATCATGGCTTGATCCAGGTCGGCTTGCATCTACTGCTCGTATGACGATATCGGAATCACAAATCTATAAATTCCAAAAAAATTTAACTTAAAAACGTGCTTATGCTGTTCAATTTCATACTTACAATCATTGCATTTATGCTACAGTAACCTTTTCTGTTATAAAAAAAAATGCTCATTCTCCAAAGGTTTTACTAAAGGTACGTGAGTTCCATCAATACAGCCAATTACACCTGGGATTCCAAATTTTTCCACAAAATGTAGTTTGCATTTCCTCAAATCCTCCGCCGATCTGTCCAACTTAATCCACTTAGGCCACAGCACAGTTTCCAAAGCATTGATAATTTCTGACAACATTTTAGATACTGTGCTTCTACCCAAAGCAATGTCAGTATCCTTGCCGACAGAACGTTGGAATGAGCCTTCTGCGAGGAATCGAAGGCAAATGGAGAAATGGAGTTATCTCGTTCAATACTTATAAAAAAGCACTCTTACTCAAACGATAGTTCGCAATAAATCTAAAAGCAGTTAAATTTAAACAGGCAAACTCCTCGAACGTTTGTTCAAAACTTACATTGAATCAGGCGTACTTAGGGGGTTAGATTAATCTCTTAACCGTCGTCGATTAACCCTCATTTGATAACGTTGCTCACTTTCATTCAATGCGTAAGCTGCCATAAAAATCATTTTTTTTTTTTTAAAGAAAATTCGTTTAAATTCAATTTTTCTAACAACCACCTCTTTTGTCATGGGGTGTGTTCAGTTGACGTAAAGGGGATCCTTACGACAAGTCGAAAATAAACATGTCGAAAGAGAAATGTAGAAATTTAAAAATTTTTTAAATCTCGAAATAATGTTTAACCGAAACGCAAAATGTCGAAATCGTATGCTTTCGAAATGAATAAGGTCAAAAAAATGCAAAACGCGTAAATTGTCGAAAAAAAGTCGAAAAAGTTGAAAGTGTGAAAAAATAACAATTAAAAGTGTTCTGAGTAGATTTTCAAATGTTCTAGAGTTCCTAAGATGGAAAAAGAAAGCTCTGCAAAATTACGCAGAAAAAAAATTTGTTTACGTGTTATTTAAATTGATTTTAACTTTTTGAAAAGATCNTAAGATGGAAAAAGAAAGTTCTGCAAAATTACGCAGAAAAAAATTGTTTAACGTGTTATTTAAATTGATTTTAACTTTTTGAAAAGATGGCAACTCTCTAAAAATATTTCTACAATAAAGCATTCTCGTTTGATACCCACATTAAAATATTTCGTTTAAACTTTTTCAAAGAATTGATTTTAACTTTTTAAACAGATAGCAACCGTCTTAAAGTATATTTAGTTATCAATTAACTGACTTTTACTTTTTTAACAGGCGGCAATCCTATTACAAAATACTTCCGAAATATATAGTTTCTGAACCGCTTTCGCTTGCTAATATTTTGTTAAACTTGTTAATTAAGCCGTTTTTTTTTTAAAGAGGTGGCAACTCCAAAAAATATTTTATATGTTAGTATATTATATCTATATTCCATATTTAATTGAAATATATCCAGACGTTTTAGCAACAAACATACTCACTCACAAACTTTCACATTTATTATATTAGTACATAGGATTAGTGGAATTTAACTTAAATAAATCAACCTGTTGAAATAATGTAATGAATGATGTGTAAAATTCGCGCTAATTTTACACATTATTCATTACATTATTTCGATATTTTTTTCGACATTTTTATTTTCGACATTTTTGTTTTCGACATTTTTCTTTTCGACAATTTTTTTCTCGACATTCTTGATTTTCTAACTGTTTTTTTCGACATTTTTTCGGTGCTTTTAGTTTCGACAATTTAAATTTCGACATATCGTACCAGACCCATTTTGTATGGATGTACATTTAGAGTAGCATTTAGAGCTAAATGTGCTTGAGTACAGTCACGCAGCAAATATTATTTAAAAGTCTTAATTTTGCAAAATGCTTTAAAGTACACAGATTTCTCGTTTTTCCCGCATTGTAAATTTACTGCAATTTGAAGCTCGGCACTTCCCTGCAGACTTCAACTTTTTCAGTTAAATTTTTTGATTTTTCAGCAAATTTGCGCTTTTAAAGCATCACCAAGTCACGCTACGCACCATTTATGAACTATTGAACGTTTTAAGACGTTTGCCAAGTACTAGCTAGCATGCCACGCACACACACCCACAAAACGCTTACAACTTGCACAACGCTCATGTCCACACGAGGGCTATATCCCACTTCTGACACCACTTTGTAGCGCTAGCAGTTAAAACGCAAATGTTCGATTTCATTATTACATGTTTATTTTACATACACACGCATATTATTATTATTACTTATCGTGGCGGTTTCGCTTGATGGTGGTTACAAACATTCTGCAAAATTGCTGTCCTTCTTTGCCTTGTCAAGTCTATCATTCGGTGTGTTCAGTGCGGTTCGTTCAATTCTTGTCAGTTTTGCATTTGTCGATCAGTGTTAGCCCGGTTACCCACTGTCATAGTTGTACCTGTAGGTGTGCCGATAGTCATGTACATTATTTCCCACATAAATTCAGGACATTCATTTGCTTGTAGATTCCGTTGGTTATGGTGGTCATGAGTTCAGCCTGTAAATTCCATGGTCCATTACCCGGAGTTGCTCCAACATTATGAGTCGATTTTAGTGAGAATCACTTCAATTGGCTCTGGTTCGTACCCGGGTATCTGAATATTAGAAAATAAATTATAGAAAAGTGTTTGTTTACAAAATTACCTGGGCCACTCCGCCATAATACTGTTGTTGCTCCCTTTCATCCACAGTAATTTTGTATACAACTCTGAACCAGCAAAATTCATGCTCCTGCTCATTATCAACGCTGATCAGATTTTACCGCCGAGGAGTACTCAAAATGGTTATTTGGTATCAAAGATATTAACATTTTTCGAAATCCAAAATTTCATCTTTAACCCTATATATCTTCCACAATTTATATTTCCGCAATATAAAATTGGTATACGTGTGCTCAACACTTAAATCTATTAAAACCCATTTTTCCTTTTTATCGAAACGGTGCGTATTCTTTACTTATGCTTATGTTTATAACACAAAACACTCTACTTTTTGGCTCATTTCGCTCTGCTCGAAAATTATAAAACGGCAACGCTGGTACAGAATTCAAATTTCTTGAAAATATTTTTACGATTATTTAACAATTAATCAATTAATGAAACACAATACTACGATACAATTACAGCCTCATCATGTATCTCGAACGATAGCGAACGAACGATTCGTCTGCAGGCGAATTCGTCTCCGCTTACAATTTTGTAAGTTGAATGATCGCCTTCGTGTAGACTTTACGTCGATTACGTTGTATTCGTCTAGAACAGCGTTGCTAAATGAAATATTAAGGTATTTTTTATAAATTTCCTTTCGAATTTTATTATATTTAATTTATTTGCCACACTTTATAGAAAATGGGCATCACCGTCAAATGTTATTTACCATTTTTGCCATTCATTTGGGAGATTTTTTGTTTAGTTACTGGTGGAATTAGTGGGTTCTGGAGTGGCGTGTAGCGCGTAAACGACCGTTGGGATGATACCGAATAGGGTTAGCCTCTTGAATGCCGAAAGGGACCCCATCTGTCATATTTTATATTACAAATATAGTTCGCAATCCTCTTTTTGTGCGGCTTTTTAGGTCAGCCCAAGTCTGAAGAAAAATAAACAAATCGTATTTTTGGTTATGTTACTAGAATATTCAGGATTTTTTCTACCAAGTATAAGCTTACCTTCTTCCATTATCCCGTCTCATCGCTTTTGAACCCTTGCTCTGTCAGATCCAAACACTGTTACTCCTCTTGCCAGATCCGGATCTTCGTCCATCTCTTGAATCAGCACCTCAAATTGTGTGGTTGTGGGTTTTTTAATTGGTGAAAATATAATTTATTATTTTATAAATTTTTCACGGTATTTACTTATTTTGGCTGAAAGATCCATCTCGACGATGACTTATAATCTTTCGTTTGCTTTTAATGATTATCGTCTCTCTTTCGTCTTCTTTTTGTGTTAGAAAATTGCAAACTAGATGAAAGCAACGTCGGCGGGTATTCATAGTCCAGCAACTAAGTCGAAACTAACAAAGTTGCAACTTAAATTTAAGTACCAACTTAAAATTTACCTCTATTTATAATCGCATTTCAGACTTCTACTCAGTAGTTTCGACTTAGTTTACGATATAGCAAAACGAGTGTGAAAATGTATCGATTTTTCTTTACGATATTTTGGAAAAATTACAGTTTTATTAAATAATGTCAAGTTTGAGCATCCGTTTATGTAATTTTTATTTTCATTGCATGATTATGCAAAAGAATAATTTCTTGTTAATTGTGTGAAATAGCCAGAACAACCGCAGTGATGTGAAGTCGATGTTTATCGAAAGCATGCTGTGAAACATACAAATAGTAGATATCTAAATGTTATGCACAAATTTACTTTAAAAGACCTAGCGTGAAACTGACTTATTATTTGAGAATTTATCTAAATTATTCCAATTATAAAATTGTGATGTAGCTTTTATTTTTAGTCCTCTCTCGACGTACGAAAACCACGCTCTATAAGTCACTCATCATGCCCGTGCTACCAACACAAGCATGGACAATGACAACATCCGATGAGGCGGCTCTTGGGGTGTTTGAGAGAAAGATTTTGCGGAAGATTTACGGTCCTTTACGCGTTGGCGACGGCGAGTACCGCAGACGATGGAACGATGAGCTGTATGAGCTTTACAACGATATAGACATAGTGCAGCGAATTAAAATACAGCGGCTCCGCTGGCTTGGTCATGTCGTTCGAATGGACACCGACGCTCCAGCTCTGAAAGTATTCAACTCGGAACCCGCTGGTGGTAGCAGAGGAAGAGGGAGGCCCCCACTGCGATGGAAAGATCAGGTGGAGAAGGACTTGGCTTCACTTGGCGTTTCCAATTGGCGTCAGTTGGCACAGAGGAGAAACGACTGGCGTGCTTTGCTGAACTCGGCCAAAATCGCTTAGGCGGTTACAGCGCCAAAAAAGAAGAAGAAGAGATGTAGCTTTATTCGAATTGTAATACGCATTTAATTTCATCTTCCGATGAAAATGGATCGATCTTTGTAATTTTTAATTGGAGATTATTCAATATTATCAAGATCACCCTCTACCAACTTAATTTTTACATATTTCGTCTGTTTTCCCTTAATGTGATAAAGTACTTCTTCCTAGTTACGACTTAGTTGCAGCTGCAGCCGAAACTAAATTTTAAGTTGTACTTAGACAGAATAGTCGACACTAAGGCGACAATGAATAGCTTTAGTTGTGACTTAGAATAGTTTCGACATACAGGTCTATTCTGCGCTGGTAATAAAAAGTTTGTAACCGGTAAATAAAGTTCCTGTCAATTTTTAAACCCTTTTCCCATTCTGTGTACTCTTGTAACCGGTAAATTTTGTTACCATCTCATAAGCAGGTAACAAAGTATTGCCCCGTGAAATATGCAATGCCAGAATTTGCACAATTCTTCATATCTGAATCGCTGAATATTTTAACTGCATTACCAACGTTCCTAGAATCGCGGTGACAAGAACTGGTAACATTTTTTGGTAATAAAATTTCCCGGTTACAAAATCTTCGGTAACGCAGAATAGACCTGTTAGTTGAGTACTAAATATGACTATGAATATGCGCCTTTATAATTATTTTGGCGACAACATGGCTACGCGACGAATGTGGTTGTGGCCAGATTATTGCTATTTTTCCAGCGACAGATAACTTACATAACTCTGTTCACATGGAAAAGTAGCTTATGTCGAAAGGCTGGCTTTAGTATAATGCGGCATTCCCTTTACTCTTTAAACGGCAAGGAATTTTTTGATGAGACTTAATAAGAATATTGACTTGCTGGTATCGGAACTACTTCTTGCACGTTTATTTGCCAAAAGTTCTACAACAGCTCAGCGCCAGTGAGTCATTCGCAATCCTATGCTGCGAATGCCGATTTATACTAAAGCCAGCCTTTCCACATAAGCTACTTTTCCATACGAACACAGATAAATTCATGAAATCATGTCGTTATCGACAGCTGTGGCCGGTGGCTCGTCGTTTGCAATGTGTTCAGGGCTTGAGGTTGTTAATCGTTATTAGGACGAACATAATCGATTAGTTTAATCAAATGATTAATCGCTGCAATACCTATTCGTAGTCCAAGTGTTTTGTTTTTTTTGATATTGAGTAGTGTTGGGTACCAAATTGTGATTCAGTTTTATCTGTTTACAAAACATATGGTGATACCATTGAAAAACAATTTGATGGATTGCCACAGTGAAATGTAGTAGAAGTCGCATAAAAATAGTAAATTTGCTCATATTTTACATTATTACATGACTTTTGTTCGGTAGCACCAGAAACGGATAGAATTGCTTTCTATATACTAAATGTGTAGGTATCTGTGCATGTGGCTGTATGTGGAGATATATTTTAGATATTGAGAAAAATAAAATTAATCATGGCGAAATGTTTGAATAATGCATCGTCATCAAAAGTGGGGGTAGAGGGCGGTCCCTATTTTCCTAAAATGAAAACCACGCACGCCTGTTAGTTTAAAAGTTATTCGTTCGTTAAAATCGCGAAATTTTGAGTGAAAATTTGTATAAAAACTTGAACCAAGGCTGAACCGAAATGGCGTTGCCATAAGGTATCCAAATCATTTGCACAGAACACTGCCCGAGCGTCAGAATGAGGCATACCTAACTTGACGCCCGTCTACATAGAACTTTTGCGTTGCGTTGGCGTTGGCGTCGCTTCAGCAGCTGAGTATGAATACATGAATTCAAATGCAGCCGTCCGCATAGACAATATTCGACAACGCTCACGCCAACACAAAAAGATGGCCAACTATCAACTTTTCGCGTGCGTCGCTCGTCAGCTGTTGTAAATAAATGAAATTATGTGAAATATTTTTCGTTTTTAATCAAGTGCAGGCAAGGGGTAAATTTTAGTAGACGGACAGCAAATTCTAGAAAAAAGGGATCAAGTGGGGTAGAATAGGACCCCCTGATTTCAAAAATAGGGAAAATTTTAGAATGGTAACCCCCGATTTCGGAATTAAGGAAAATAGGGGGGGTAGAGGGGGTTCTTAAGGGGGTATATGTAAAGTTTTAAAGCGCGCAACCTTATAGTTTTTAAGTAATTTGTTATTAAATTTTGTAATTTTCACCAACTTGTATGGCACTATTTCACAATATATAATGCACTTTCCACTAAATTTACACGTTATTTACACTCAATATATGCGCAGTTAGAGTGTGCACGTTCAAACAAATAAATACTTTTAGTATATTACAGCATTTTTATAAAAAATTGATTGTTGTTTAACTTTATGAGAGTACATGCAGAGTATGTGCAAATGGCAGCAGGACTGTGTTGCCATATCTAAAAACCAAGAGTGGAAAGCAAGACCAAAAGAAAATACGATTAAAAGGAAAATACGACAAGGTTCTTTTGTTCAGATAAAAATAAATAGTAGGGGGATTGGGGTAATATTCCCCCATAAAATACTGAAACACATTTTTAAGGCAAAGAAAAGGGGCCGAACACCTTTTTGCATGGAACACCTTTCTGCGTAGGCGGCCTTCGGCCGCACTTAGGGATTATAACCCTCAGGCAGTATAATTCTCCTTTCTGTGTTGCCAAAGAAAAGGGGCCGAACACCTTTTGCATAGAACACCTTTCTGCGTAGGCGGCCTTCGGCCGCACTTAGGGATTATA
>NW_016157088.1:239569-241167 GCF_001687245.7 Rhagoletis zephyria | reverse complement strand
GTCCAGAGGTTCATTAAGCAACCTCTGGACCCGACAGCCTACAGACAGGCCTTGAACGGCATTCACAGGGACTCAGTCTCGAGTTATGTAGACTCTAGACCTGTGAATGCCGTTCTAGGCACACCACCCCCGGACATTGACGAGACGGAGCTTCATCTGCCTCGGGAGACGCGCACCACACTTGCACAACTTCGCTCCGGCTACTGCAGCAGGTTAAACTCCTACCTGAGTAGGCTGAATGAGGATGTGCCTAATGAATGTCCGGCATGCGGAGAGACCCCACATGACTCGAAACATCTCTTCGCATGCCCGGCAAACCCGACATCCCTAACGACCTTGTCCTTATGGGCAAACCCCGCAGAAGCTGCACGCTTCCTAGGGTTGCCGTTAGTGGAACTTGACGACAACGACTGAGATACCAACCGATCTGGGCGGGGTTGTTGTAGCCGCTACAACAACAACAACAACCCCCATCTACCTCCCATATTTTCCTTAATGCTGAACTCCGGGGTTAGCAATCTAAAGCCCACCCCAAAAATACCCCCTTTTGGTAATTCTCTAGTATAGTGTAACAAACACTAAAAAATGTCCGGAAAAGTCGGGAGGAGTACCAAACGACGCGTTTGGGTCCCCCTATTAACAATCCGGAGGGGGTGGGCTAATATTATTATCCATTTAAAAGTTATAAACAAAAACTTTTGTTAAATTTCGTTGTTGGGTTAGTAAAGGTGGTTGTACACATCTCAAAACTGAAAACCGGACGGCGGGGAAACTCATTGTATACGACAAATTTGTTGTTAAAGTTGAAAAGTTCGGGGAAATTTATAAGATAGCAAAATAACATAAAACTTGGTGCTGCCAGACTAAAATTTTGAATAATAAAAGCGGGGGATTTAATTCGGAATTTTCACTTAGTATAATTCTCCTTTCTGTGTGCCGAAGAAGGGGGGGCTGAACACACTTTGCAGATAACACCTTTCAGCGTAGGCGGACTTCGGCCGCATTTAGGGATTATAACCCTCACTACGTAGAATTCTTTCTATTGTATTGTTTTATACGGTATGGCAACACATCTTAAGTGTCAGTTTGCAACCATGTGTTATTGTATCATGATTGTAAGTATGGGTGCAATGTAATGTAATTACGGCACCCTGAAATTGTGCATATGGAAACTGTGCATACGAAATAATGCATATGAAAAAAACCGAAATAATGCATACGAAAAAAACCGAAATAATGCATATATGCACAGTTTCGGTTGAAAACCGAAATAATGTATATGAAAAAAACCGAAATAATGCATATATGCACAGTTTCGGTTGAAAACCGAAATAATGCATATGAAAACACCGAAATAATGCATACACGCACACTTTCGTTTGAAAACCGAAATAACGCATATGAGAAAAACGAAGTAATGCATACATGCACAGTTTCGGTTCAAAACCGAAATAGTGCATATGACAAAAACCGAAGTAATGCATACATGCACAGTTTCGACTCAAAACCGAAGTAATGCATATGACAAAAACCGAAATAGTGCATACATGAAAACGAACTTCTTTCTTATTATAACCCTTACTAAGTAGTATTTTTGT
>NW_016157088.1:232211-238578 GCF_001687245.7 Rhagoletis zephyria | reverse complement strand
ACAAAAACCGAAATAATGCATGCATGCACAATTTCAGTTCAAAACCGAAATAATGCATATGGCAAAAACCGAAATAAAGCATACATGCACAGTGTCGGATGAAAACCGAAATAAAGCATACATGCACAGTTTCGGATGAAAACCGAAATAATGCATATGTGAAAGACGAAGGTATGCATACATGCACAGTTTCGGTTGAAAACCGAAATAATGCATATAACAAAAACCGAAATAATGCATGCATGCACAGTTACGGTTGAAAACCGAAATAATGCATATGAAAAACCCGAAGTAATGCACACATGCACAGTTTCGGTTGAAAACCGAAATAATGCAAATGAGAAAATACCGAAATTATGCATATGCATACTTTCGTTTTAAAAGCGAAATAATGCATATGAAAAAAAACCAAGTAATGCATACATGCACAGTTTCGGTTTAAAACCGAAATAATGCATATGGTAAAAACCGAAATAAAGCATACATGCACAGTTTCGGTTGAAACCGAAATAATGTCTAAATGCACAGTTTCCATATGCGCAATTTCGGTGCCCAGTAATTACAAGTTAATAAAAGTTGGAGTAAAGAAGTTTATATACAAGATAAAATAAAATAAAAGTGTGTGAACTATTAGGTAGTGTTATGTGCATTTATATATATGAAAGTATGTGACAAATGCACTCTTTGATAAGGAAATCAAGTGGAACGTCTTAAGAAATTTTAACGACAAATAACTTATAAACAATTATATTATTTATATTTTTTAGTTATACATGTTTTAGAGGATACCTTCCTTAACATCCTGACCAAGTTTCAATTGTTAATTCCACCTGGTTTTCTTAAAACACAAGGTGCGGCTGACTACTAAAGCACACCCAAATTAAGCTCTTTGAACGTTTATCTATTTTATAGTTTATTAATTTCATTATTTAACGATCAGGAACACGTTTATAAATTTGTTTATTTTCCTTTTGAGAACCGAATTAGTATGTAAGTGTGTAAGTATGGACAATAACCGAAACGAAGATGACCGCACATGTGAGTAACGTGCAGTGTTGCCACTTTGTGAGTAATTCCTCAAAACGTGAACAGTTTCGGGAGCGCTTGAGTATTTTTTGGGGATTTTTAATATGAGGAATTTTCTCGATATATTTGCAAATAACAAATGCAACCATGTTTTACACAAGTAAGTTATTAAATCGCTCTGCAAATTTTTGGACAAAAAACTTTCCAAAGTTTTATAAAAAGCAAAATACACCACACAAGCGGCTTGTCAAACATTCTTCAAACCTACTTTTCCCATTTCGCCATACACCATGCAAACATGACTCGTTCAAGCAAAGAAGGTAATTCTCTAGTTTGGGGTTACAACCCCTAAAAAGTTGCGGAAAAGTCGGGAGGGGTACCAAACGACGCGTTTCGGCCCCCCCTAATAACAATCCGTGTTTCTTTAATAAATAAGTTAAATTATATATTTTAATAGTGTTTAAAAAGTGGAAACTGGTGATTTAGTGCATTTTTGACGTGGTAATTGCTCATAGAAAACAACGAAATTTAACAAAAGTTTTTTGTTCATAACTTTTAAATGGTTAATAATATTATCTTCCCCCTCCCGACTTTTCCGCTCCTTTTTTAGGGGTTGTTACCCCACCCTAGAGAATTACCGCAAAGAATTTCAGTTTTCTTCCGGTTCACAATGGAAAAGGGTTTGGTTTTCTTCGATTTTTCTCTCTTGCGTCCCCATTCGGTAAAAATTCCGTTGCGAACGAGGCGATTTTATCATACACAACGTAAGCGGTTTAATCAAACGTCAACATGACGGCCAGAAAATCAAAAATTTTTGATTTTTGTTCACATTTCCCTCAAACCTTCAAAAACCCCCCATAAACAACAAAAATAGCTTTAAGCAAAGGGATATTTCGCTTGGTTTGTCAAGCCGCGTGTGTGGTGTTTTTCTCTGTTAAGTACATCTGCATTTGCTGCTAAATATTCAAAGTGTTATCGATAATTTTTTCATTCCATCGTTATATTTTCAACTTATTTTGAACTTGCAAAATCTGTCGAATGGAGAGAACACGACAGTCGGGTCTACGTAACCGGAACGACCCAGATTTATATCTGGCCAAGGACTGTCACTCCAGCAACACTCCCCAAAAAGTCTTTGGGGAATTTGTATGCTGCTACAACAACAACAACAACACGCATTGTTCAATCATGAGGATATTAATATTTGTTCTTCATTAGATCCGGTAAGTTATAGGAAAAAAGTTTTTGGATTAAAAGATTCTTCAGGTTCATATATGTTTCCCAATTAAAAAAATTATATCTGCATTCCTAATATACTCTTTTCTAATGCTTCAGTAGAACGTATATTTGGGCCAGTTTTTCAGTGCTTGGCCGTGGTTTAAACTCAGTTTAAACACCCGATCTGGCTGGTTGAAACTAAGATCAGCCAGTCAAATGTCAGCCAGCTGTTCAATTTAAACTCAGTTTATTTTTTTAATATTTTGATTGAGCTTAGTACCACGATTGTTTATTAGGAAAAATTGAAAAAGCTGCAAAGTCTAAGCGGTAGAAGTTATAGCAGCTATTTCGGAGATCACCACATCTAAACATTCCTGTGAGACTGCGCTGCATCTGGTACTTTCTCAATGGAAAGAAGATCTTAACAGACACCTTAATGTAGTAGCAGTGTTTATTGATCTTAAAAGAGCATTTGAAACCGTTGATAGGGTCCGATTGTTGGATAAACTAAAACACATTGGTATAAAAAACACAGCTTGACTGGTTTAGAAGCTTTCTATGTAATCGTAGGCAACAAACAATAGTTAATTCAAAGATATCTAGTAAGATAGCCGTAGACATCGGATTACCACAGGGCTCAGTTTTGGCACCCCTACTCTTCAATATATATATAAACGATATTAAAAGTTCTCTCAAACATTGTAAAATAAAACTCTTTGCGGATGATGCCTTGTTAACGATCAGTGATAGGGAACTACCAAATGCGATTGTCAAAATGCAAGAAGATCTTAATTCTTTGTATCAATGGCTGTGTTCAAATAAACTCAAACTGAATGTGAAAAAGACTAACTTTATGGTATTTTCCAGAGCGGCAAATGCTGACTCCATAAGCCGTGAATTAAAAATCAAAGATGAAAATATCGAAGAGGTGAAAAGTGTCAAGTACCTAGGAATATAGACAACAAACTAAAGTTTGATGAGCACGTTGAGTATACAGTCAACAAGATTATGTATGAGTATGCTTGAAACCTTGAATTGGTAAAGCGTGAAGCAACAAGCTTTTTACCACGCTATGAAATTTGGGTACAATATTAAGAAGGGCAACCTGCCGGATTATCTCTGATATATAAATGAGACGCATACATATTTGTTGAGAGAGGATAACAGCTTCAGACTCCCGAAGTATAGAACAGAAGTGGACAAAAAAAAATTTTTCTATAAAGGTTTAAAGTGCTTCAATGAATTACTAGAGGCCATAAAAAATTGTGATACTATCACTCTTTTCAAGCGGCTGCTATTTGACTATTGTAGAACGCAGCCTACAAGATAGTGATGTATCAACAATAGCGTGGATTGGAAACTAGGCCTTTCCAACCACCTACATATCGAGACTAGGCGGATCGGAAACTCGGCCTTTCCGACTACCTAGACCCTTAGATAATAAACAATAAACGAGCGGATTGGAAACTAGGCCTTTCCAACCGTCAACCGTCACGAAAGCGCGACTGGGTGGATCGGAAACTCGGCCTTTCTGACCACCCAGGAGATATCAATAAATGGAGTAACCCAAAAAGAATAGCGCGGATTGGAAACTC
Source organism: Rhagoletis zephyria (assembly GCF_001687245.7). Taxonomy (NCBI): domain Eukaryota; kingdom Metazoa; phylum Arthropoda; class Insecta; order Diptera; family Tephritidae; genus Rhagoletis; species Rhagoletis zephyria. The sequence continues at coordinate 234,739 of NW_016157088.1, read as the reverse complement.
GGCCTTTCCAACCGTCTACATAACTTCCAGAAAATTGCATGCGTTTATATTGACATAAAATAATTGCAGTGATAAAGAAATAATGTTATTTAAAAATTTCCGTAGAGCATTTTGTATTTTGTATCTAATATTTAATATTTACATTTTAAATCTAAATCTAATTATAAGAATGTTAAATCTTTGTTGCAATATAAGTCTAACAGACTGAAAAATAAATAAATAAATCTCGTCAGATTTCTTTTTTCTAGACTTCAGCAGGGATCGAACCTGCGTAATCGATGTTCAAAGTCACATTCCCACGACAGCCGGTTCTACGTACCGGAATGACTCGGGTTTCACCCGACCAAGGGCTGTTGTTTCGGCGATCTAACCCCGTTTAGGTCGGCGAAGTATCTCAGAAGTTGTCCGTCCATAGGGCAACATTCACTACGCATTCTCCTACTCAGGGCTGGCATCGAGTCAAACCCTGGGCCAGAAATATACACCTGCTGTGTATGCCGAAGACGATTACACCACAACTCCACCTCAGTCAAGTGTAATGCCTGCGAGGGGTGGAGTCACCTCAGGGTCTGCTCGGGACTACGGACACACAGACAGTGGACTCTCCCCACCTTCCAGATGTCTGGGATGATGAGAGTGGCCATTGACAAATTGAGGACCTCCGTTAGGTACGCTACCCCCGCAGGACCCAAATTTTTCAGCATCAGCATGCATATTCCGTCGGGACCCATGGCTTTGGAGGCTTTCGCCTTCCCGATGGCCACCTGAACTTCACCGCAAGTGAAAGCAAGGGGGGCACAAGTTGTTGGCAGTTTGTGCAGCCTTCTGGTCACTCGACGCTTGGCTTTGTCCACCGGAGGATGCAGTATGAACTGCCGGCTAAAATAGCTCGCGCATCGCTCCGGGTCCGACGAAGCATGGTCGCCGAAGGAAATTTCGACTCTGTCGTCGTGCTTCGTCGGATTAGACAATGACCTCACGGTTGACCAAAGCTTGCTCACACCAGAGGTGAAGTTGCAAGTCTTCAGATGCTCCTCCCACTTCTTCCGCTTATGTACGTTTACAAGTTGCCGAATCTCCGCGTTGAGATCCCTGATACGGGGATCTCCGGGATCGGCCTGACGAAGGCTATCACGCTCATTTGCTAAAACAGCCGCTTCGGCAGGGAAGTTTGGACGTGGGTCCGATATGCACCCTGCCGGTATGAAGCGAGCTGCAGCAGCAGTGATAGCCCTGCGGAACTTACGTTCACCGAGATGGACGTCGGTTGGTGTGGGGAGCGATGTGAAGGTGTTTTCAGTAAACTCCGCGTAACCTTTCTAGTCAGCTTTAGAAAAGTTGACATAGGTCCGGTGTTTGGCGGAGGCAAAGTCGGTTGGTTTATCAATCGAGATGACTATGGGTAGATGGTCTGATGCTAGAGTCAGCATAGGTCGCCACGTTATGCTGTTTATCAGACCAGCGCTAACAATTGTGATGTCTGGCAAGCTACTGCAGTTACCCATAATCCTGGTGGGTGCGTCGTCGTTCATTGTGCAGAATGTCGAATCGTCTATCTGCTCAGCCAAGTCTGTTCCCCTACGATCGTTTGACAGGCTTGAGTGCCAAAGATCGTGGTGCGCATTAGTCACCTACTACCATACGGTTTTCACCTCTGAGGAGCGCACCTATATCAGGGTGATATCCTGCCGGGCAGCAGGTGACAGGGGGTATGTATATGTTAGATATTTCGAGCTCGACATCGCCTGACCGGATAGCGATGCCCTGACATTCTAGGGTGGTATCCCTGCGGTCGATATCTGCTTCGATAAGACGATACTGCACGGTGTGGTGCGTGATGAATGCTAAGCCACCACCATTATATCGCTCGCGATCTCGACGGTGCACGTTGTACCCGGCGCAATTCAACAAAGTTGAATTGCTGTGCAACTTCGTCTCTTGGACCGCAGTTATCAATATACCATGCCGACACATGAAGACGGTTATCTCCACAATCTTGCTCTGTAGCCCGTTACAGTTGAATTGGAGGAGCTTCATGTGGTTCGGGAGACGTGTTGTGATGTGGGGTGTGAGTGAGGTGTATGTTCTTGCCGCCGTTGGCTGTGTGCGCTGCTGAGGTGATTGCCTCCCTGTGGTGGTAGTGGGGGGCGTCGCAATTGATGTCAGCGACCTAGCAGCGCAACACGGGCCCTCGAAGTTCCCCGTCCAATCTCGCGTGGTGCGCAGACCTGAACATGCCCTAAAGTGGCACCAGCCAAGGCAGGTGTTGCACTTGACTGATGTCACATTACGGAATATTCTGGTCTGACATACCGTGCAGATTGTGGGGGGAACCAGGAGTTGTTGGCGGCGGCGTGTGGGTGGTGGTGCGGTTGTGTGTGTTATGTGGTCTGTGGTGGCTGTGGTATGTTGTTGTGTTGTGGCGACTGTGTGTGGTTGCTGTGTGAGTGTGTGGGGCTGCACGGGCGGACTATGGGTTGCCGTGGAGGCTGCTCTATTTGAGCAACAGGGGGCCACGTACGACGTGG
>NW_016157088.1:226637-231091 GCF_001687245.7 Rhagoletis zephyria | reverse complement strand
TTACGCAGGTTCGATCCCTGCTGAAGTCTAGAAAAAAGAAGTCTGACGGATGTGGTGATCTCCGAAATAGCTGCTATAACTTCTACCGCTTAGACTTTGTGCTTTTTAATTTTTCCTAATAAACAATCGTGGTACTAAGCTCAATAAAATATTAAAAAATAAAATGTTAATAAGCCACAATAACATTGACAAATACATAGTTTAGGAAGAGCCTGCCTGAAACTATACAAAAAAGCAAATAATGTGCTGTTTTTGCTTACGCGTAAAAGCACATTTAGCGCATTTAGCTCTAAATGCTTTCTAAATGTATATTTATCCATACAAAATTCGACACCCAAATGCAACTCCATTTATGCATTAAGAATCTAAATGCTAAAAGCCCCCTGTGATCTTCCAAAATTTCCACGATTCGAACATGGTTTAATGAGAAAAAGTGGCAACATTGCGTTTTCCAGTATACAGTCGCTAGCTGCGTTTCAGTGATCGCCGATCGAGATTTTATTTATTATTTTACATTATTTGGATAAAGAAAAGTTACGCAAATCCAACATCGATATGATGCTGATAGAAATCTGGATTAATTTGTGATCAACTCTGTTTATTTTGTTTCCTAATTAAGTATGGAAATTATAATTGACAGCACCGACAAATGAAATTATACACAAATAAACGTTCGGTTATGGTTAAATCGATGTTCAAAGTCAGAAGCGTTAACCACTGAGCTATGTACATCCCGTAAACTCTTGTTGCTAATTCATTTTTCCTTATTCAACCAACTACTATCAAGTGCAGCTGATTTGCCGCTATTTAAACTCGATAGCGTGGTTGTTGTCAATTCTATACATTCATTTGCTTATTTGCTTTTTTGTATAGTTTCAGGCAGGCTCTTCCTAAACTATTACTACGTTTATACGCACAGAATAATCGACTTAATTGAAAGCGCATTGACACCGTACACATTTCGGTCTAGTGTCTATATTTACGGCTTTATATCGGCATCAAAGTAACCGTCTTCAAAAGCAAACAAAATCAGCAGTTTTCATTTGACATTTTATAAGTTAACATAATGGGAAGTGATAAAAATCTAGTTTTATTCGGCATTATAAAATCGTGGCAAAGAAAAAGAACGATTATTATTAATCATCAGCATCGGTATGCGATTATTTCAGATCACCACATCTCCTCGTCAGACTTCTTTTTTCTAGACTTCAGCAGGAATCGAACCTGCTCGTTACTCAGTAACGAATACAACCCCTGACTCGAAGTACCGAATCGTTACTCACATAATAATCTCGTTACTCGCATGCTCCGTATATGCACCATCATCGTGAATCAATACAACACAACATATTGTGCGGTAACGAAACTGTTTTTCGTATCGATACTAAAGTGTGTTGCGTGTGTATGTACGTACATGCATGCATTATTCGTGTGAGGTACAAGCAGGGATGGAAATTCAAAATGTGCCTAATGGTCTCCAAAAATTGTGCCGAAAAGAATATGAAAGTGCCACAAAATTAAATGTCTTTTATAATAATTATTTCTTAAAATAAAAATTGTTAATTAACTAAATTATTACAGTAAATCACTTTTATGAGGGAATCTTTATAAGCGGCATACACGGTGCGTCTGAATCGCGAGTCGGTTTGGATGTGTCAAGTAAAAATAAATATGTGTTAGTTACACCGACATGACTCTGGTATGACTCTGAATGACTCAACTGTGTGTAGTCGAAAGGCGAGTGAACACGTACACAGTTGACTCGCGAGTCAGACGCACCGTCTATGTTACCTATTAGACATAAAACATAAATTCATAAATTTGGAATAATAAAAGCGGGGGATTTAATTCGGAATTTTCACTTAGTATAATTCTCCTTTCTGTGTGCCGAAGAAGGGGGGGCTGAACACATTTTGCAGATAACACCATTCTGCGTAGGCGGCCTTCGGCCGCACTTAGGGATTATAACCCTCACTACGTAGAATTCTCCTTTCTGTGTTGCCGAAAAAAAGGGGCGGAACACCTTTTGCAAAGAACACCTTTCTGCGTAGGCGGCCTGCGACCGCACTTAGGGATTATAACCCTCACTACGTAGAATTCTTTCTATTGTATCGTTTTGTACGGTATGGCAACACATCTTAAGTGTCAGTTTGCAACCATGTGTTATTGTATCATGATTGTAAATATGGGTGCAATGTAATGTACTTACAAGTTAATAAAAGTTGGATTAAAGTGATTTATATACAAGATAAAATAAAATAAAAGTGTGTAAACTATTAGGTAGTGTTATGTGCATTTATATACAGTGCCGGACAAAAGTATTGGCACAAAGAATTTTTCGCAATATCTAAAAAGTTCGTCTTACACCAAAAAACATAAAAACTAAATCTCTAAATTTTGTGCAAAACTCTGGAAAATTCAATAAATTTGCATACTTATTTGCAACTTTCTATTCAGATTTTTTAGAAAAATTCTAAGTATGCCGTTTTATAGCTCAACTAATTTTAGTATAACAAAGCGCAAGCTTGAAGGTGCTAAAAACTCGCATTGATTTTTGGCAATTTTTTTTCAGTCAGGTTCTTCCGTACAAAGTATGTTCGACAATTATTTTTTGTATGGAGAAAATTAGCAACACCTTCTACTAAAAAAATGTCCAAAAATCAACGCAATTTTTTAGATACTTCAAACTTGCACTTTGTTATACTAAAATTTGTTGGGCTATAAAACTACATACTTAGAATTTCTCTAGAAAATCTGAATAAGAAGTTGCAAATTAGTATGCAAATTTATTGAATTTTCCTGAGTTTTGCACAAAGTTTACAGATTTTGTTTTTATGTTTTTTGGTGAAGTACGAACTATATTTTTATTAAAAAATATTGAAAATAAATTAGAATAAAAAACTTTGCCTATATTGCGAAAAATTCTCTGTGGCAATACTTTTGTCCGGCACTGTATATGAAAGTATGTGACAAATGCACTCTTTGATAAGGAAATCAAGTGGAACGTCTTAAGAAATTTTAACGACGAATAACTTATAGACAATTATATTGTTTATATTTTTTAGTTATACATGTTTTAGAGGATACCTCCCCTAACATCCTGACCAAGTTTCAATTGTTAATTCCACCTGGTTTTCTTAAAACACAAGGTGCGGCTGACTACTAAAGCCCACCCAAATTAGGCTCTTTGAACGTTTATCTTAATTTTTATTAGTTTCGCCTATTATTTTCATTGATTATTTTTTAATTGATTTTAAATAAAAGTCTAATTCATGATTTAATAAACACAATAAATATACACAAATCGGCATTTCAAACTTTGTACAAAAATTATAAAAACTCAGCAGGTTTTCGCAACAAAATACTCTGAATTCAGAATTTTTAGGGAGATTCCAAGTTTTCGATGTTATGCATTTTTTCCATATAAAGTGTGTTCGAAATTTTTTTAAACGGATCAAAATGTATGACAGCGTCAGAAAAAATATCAAAAATGATCGGGATATTGCAGGAACTGCCACTTTCATTTAATAAATTATAAAACTGCAAACTTAGAATCCTTCCAAAAATTGTGAATTAAAAGCTTGTTGTGGCGAAAACTTACTTTTCGTACTACATATTCACAACAGAATTCAGCGGTTTGTAAATATTTCTCACAGCCCTTACTTTAATTTGTAAGTGCTTTTAATTTTCACTTTTTGTAATTTTTTAATCTATAATGTGGTATGTAATTTTTTGTTATATATTGGCATTTTATGCTAAACTTCTATATTTTATGATAGTGCCAAAATAGGATGAATTGTACCAAAAGTGCCTCTAAGAATGTAAGGGCCAAAAAAGGCACTACAAAAAAATGTTGCGCGTATACATATGTATATATGTACATATGTACGAACGAACATTTCCTTACACTGCAAGATTCGTTTCGTTACTCACATATGTTGGCAACCCACAAGTGTAGACTTTAATTTTGATATGTCATTGTAGAACTAGGATCCGTTATTGTATCCCGTTTGCATATTATTTTATTTCTTTTTCTCTTCCGTCTGCCGATACCTAAGCACGTTGTAACGTAATACGCGGTAAGCCATATAATATCCAAGTTTGTATTTAAGATCTTATAATTTGTATTGTATTATTCTTGTATGTATATTTTGTAAATAAAGATTAAGCTACGGCTACCCCCTCAACCATAACAGTGGCGACGAAGAAAAACAACTCTTTTCGAGCTCAGAACAATATCAAAAATGGCGACATTAGAGCAGGTGGTTGCGACTCTTCTATCAAGACAGCAAGAAACCGCGGAGCAACAAAAACTGCTCTTGGAACGTTTAATTGCTGTGACAGCAAATTATACCAATGGACAAAATGAGCGGGGCTCACCAACAAACAGTACATTGGGCGGATCAGAAGCTCTAATGGAGACTCTTGCGAAGAGCATACGTGAATTCGCTTAT
>NW_016157088.1:198360-226297 GCF_001687245.7 Rhagoletis zephyria | reverse complement strand
GCGTACATGCAGATAGAAGTTGATGAAGATACCAAGAAACTTTTAGTGATCAACACGCATCGAGGGTTATACACATTCAATCGTTTAGCACCAGGAGTTAAATCTGCACCCGGGGCATTTCAACAAGTTATGGAATCACTTCTGTCGGGAATTCCTGGAGTGTTCCCGTACTTAGACGATATTGTTATAGCCACTAAAAGTAAAGAGCAAAACATTAACGCAGTGATTCAGATATTCGAACGTTTTAAGTTACGCAACATCACTGTCAACTTCAACAAGTGCAAGTTTTTTCAGAAGTCCTGTACTTATCTGGGTTATCACATCGATAAAAATGGAATTAGCCCAGATAAGAGCAAAATTAACAAAATTTTGGAACTACCGCCTCCGAAAGATGTAAGCGAGCTTCGAACATTTTTAGGCGCTATAAACTACTACGGTAAGTTTATTAGAGAAATGCGCGCTCTGAGGAATCCTTTGGATGTTTTATTGAAAACGGATTCGAAAGTGGGTTTGGTCATCGCAATGTCAGCAACATTTCAACAAATTCAAAGAACTTCTTTCTTCGGATCTGTTGTTAACACACTACGACCCAAGATTGCCAATCAAAGTAGCTGCTGATGCTTCTAACGTGGGTCTAGGCGCATATATTTGTCACATTTATCCTGATGGTAAGGAGAAGGCAAACGCGCATGCTTCAAGATCGCTTACTCAAGCTGAGAAAAATTATTCGCAGATTGAGAAGGAAGGTTTAGCGTTAGTATTTGCAGTGGTAAAGTTCCATAAGTATTTGTACGGTAGCAAGTTTTACTTGCATACCGACCATAAACCATTGCTGGCAATTTTCGGTAATAAGAAGGGGATTCCTGCACACTCTGCAAACCGCCTTCAGCGATGGGCTTTAACCTTGATGTCTTACGATTTTATGTTAGAGTATATACCTACGAGGGAATTCGGGGCTGCAGATATACTATCGCGTCTCACCAGAAACACAACAAGGCCTAACGAAGATACGATCATCGCTTGCTGTCAACTAGAGCGTGAAGTGAAACAAAGTGCAGTCGAAGCCTTAGAGAATTTACCAGTAACGTTCCAGATGATCCAAAATGCAACGTTGAAGGACAAAGTTTTACAAGAAGTCATCTCATACTTGAAGAATGGTAAGTGGCCGAATACGATAACCGACGGTTTACGCAGCTATTATATACATAGAGACGCTTTGGGTATAGTCGAAAATTGCATTATGCTCAAAGATCGATTGGTTATACCTTACTGTTTCCGCAAACGTATCTTACAACAATTGCATAAAGGTCATCAAGGAATCGAGCGAACAAAATCACTAGCTCGGAGTTACGTTTACTGGCCGGGACTGGATGAAGAGATTAAGCGATTTGTTCAAGGATGTGGGAAATGCGCTGCTGCTGCAAAGACGTTGCCGAAAACGACTATTTCTTCATGGCCAATAGCAGAACTGCCAATGCAACGCGTTCATATCGACATTGCTGGTCCGGTAAATGGCATTTACTACTTTTTAATCATCGACGCATATTCAAAGTGGCCGCAAATATACCAAGTTAATTCAATAACTTCTGCAAGCATTTTAAATTGTATTGCTGATTTCACGTCACAATTTGGGAACCCAGAGCTAATAGTTAGCGATAATGGAACCCAATTTTCGAGTAAAACTTTCTCAGATTTCTGCAAAAGCCAAGGTATTATTCATAAATTCACTGCTCCGTATCACCCACAGTCGAACGGGCAAGCAGAACGTTTCGCAGATACTTTGAAAAGAGCTTTGAAGAAATTAGAGGGCGCAGGAACGACGAAACAAATCTTGCAAACATTTGCAAACCTATCGAATTACGCCAAATCGAAGTGCACAAGGCAAATCGCCAGCTGAATTGTTCGTGGGGAGAAGGCTAAGGACAGAGTTGGACCTCCTTAAGATTTCTAAGCCACATAGCAATCAACGTAACGAGCGTATGGAACAACAATTTAATAGACAAAATCATGCCCAGGAACGAAGTTATAAAATCGGTGATCCTGTATACGCGAAACTATAAGCTGAATGAATCCTTTTGGGCACCTGGAATAATAACAAAGATTATTGGCAAAGTAAATTACGAAGTAAGAATTGAAAACTCCAACATTTTTAAGGCAGTGAAATCACACGCGAACCAACTACGTTCAAGATTCGTCGAAGCTCCACAGAAGGCGTTGGATATTTTATTCGATTATTTCCGATCTGTCACCGTCATCAGTCTCTGACGCTAGCAACTCACGCGCTTGTATTGCAGAGCCAGATCTCGCTACTTCACAGGAATCGGCTTCAAGTGATACGAGTCAGCAGACTACACCATGCACGAATATGGCAGATCCTCTGAACCAATTGCTACCAGAGGCTAGTACCGATGCTCCGAATGACAACCGCGAACCGGTAACAGAGCAAACCGAGGTTCATCCAGAGCTAAGGCGTTCATCTAGGCGTAAAAGACCTCCTGCATGGATTCCAGATTACCATCTTTTTAAAAGAAGGAAGGATGTTGGCAACCCACAAGTGTAGACTTTAATTTTGATATGTCATTGTAGAACTAGGATCCGTTATTGTATCCCGTTTGCATATTATTTTATTTCTTTTTCTTTTCCGTCTGCCGATACGTTGTAACGTAATACGCGGTAAGCCATATAATATCCAAGTTTGTATTTAAGATCTTATAATTTGTATTGTATTATTCTTGTATGTATATTTTGTAAATAAAGATTAAGCTACGGCTACCCCCTCAACCATAACAACATAATAGTCTCGTTACTCGCATGTTCCGTATATGCACCATCAACGAGAATCAATACAACACAACATATTGTGCGGTAACGAAACTGTTTTTCGTATCGATACTAAAGTGTGTTGCCTGTATATCGTCGCGTTTCTGCCTTAAGGCCTGTATGCAGCTCTCAAGAAAAGAAAAACTCCATATAAAATGACATACAAGAAATGGCTAAGAAATTTTCTTGAGTCAAATTTCCTTACGGCAGTACGCTGTTAAGAAATTTACTACGCTTTCTACTACGGTTTTCTAAAGTTTTGTGCGAAAAAAGAGGACAAGGCAACCCAGGTTTGCAACAGAAATATATGCCCGTTCCATTATTTCGTGAGGAAAGAGTGAGGCAACAGGCTGTGAGGTATCAAAAATGTCAAAATTCCTTGGATACACACACGAAATAATGGGAATTTTTTCTTGACCGTTTTCTTGAGAGCTGCATACAGGGCTTTAACCTCGTATCTGCAATAGAGGTATTTTAGAGAGTGTAAGAAAAAATGCTTAATTTCTTCCCCTAGGATACAATAAACGCATTTTTACTTAATATTTCTGGTTCCACTAACAGTAGTGAGTACCGTCATTAAGTCTTTGTTCTATTTTCAAACAGTGTGGCGCTCAAACAGCTGTTATAAGTGGTAATATTCGTTTTCCCAAAAATTGTAGATACGTGGTTAAGGCAGAAACGGGACGATATGTACGTACTAGCCCGATTACTTTAGACCAAAATTAACGTAAGATTAAAAAAAATTCCGGCAAGAAATTTTTTGACGCAGTTAGGTGTCTCCTGTTTAGGTGAACACAAAATGAAAATTTTTGCCCCAATTGCGATATGGGAAGTGTCCGCCATCTTGGATCTTAAGTTTTTTACGATTTGCGCGCGAATTTTGCATTTCTCGCGAAAAAAGGTAAACAAATTTGTTGAGAATTCGATTCCTTACAATTTTCATGTGCCTATCAACTTTTTTTAAACAATTACTTATTGCTAATAATATGCAAAAAATGCCCAAAATTAGACAAGTGGCGCGGTTTTTTCGAATTTTTAGCAATTTATATTTGAAGTAAGTGGTACATTTAAATGGCAAAGTTGTAGAGAACAAAATTTCCAATAAACGCATTATTTATATGTTTACGTACGACGTGTAGATCTCGACCAAATACGGGCTCAATGCAGCGGAAAAGGAGAAGCTACTCCAAACTTTTTTCCACACCACCTCAGAGGTAAAATTATTGGCGCGTCTTATTTCTATGTGGTTTCGTCAGTAGTCCTAATCCACACATAGCTATTTTCGCCACAATAAAACTTTAGAATCAGAGAAAAGCCCTATTGATAAAAGGACAAAAACTATTTGCTAATTACAGTTTCAACTGACTGAAAATAGTTATTCATGGGCTTGGCCTATTGGTGAACCCACAGTTGAAAATACGCGCCAAAAAACACGACCTCCGAGATACTGTGAAAAAAGTTTTGAGTTGCTTTCCTCTGCCTTTGCATTGAGCGCGTTGTTGGTTAAGATCTAGACGTCGTACGCGAGTATATAAATAATGCGTTTATTGGAAATTTTGTCCTCTACCACTTTCCCATTTAAATATGTCACTAATTTCAAATAGAAATTGCTCAAAATTCGAAAAAACCGCGTCACTTACCCAATTTTGCGCATTTTTTGCAATAAATAATTGTTTAAAAAAATTATAGGCACATGAAAATTGTAGGGAATCGAATTCTCCACAAATTTGTTCTCTACGTTTTTTCGCGAGAAATTCAAAATTAGCGCGCAAATCGTAAAAAACACAAAATCCAATATGGCGGACACAGGGGACACCAAACTGCGTCAAGGAATTTCTTCCTGGAATTTTTTCGTTGAAAAAATCTAATGCAAAATTCGCGCGCAAATCGTAAAAACACTAAATCCAAAATGGCGGACTTTTCCCATATCGCAATTGGGGGGAAAAATTTTCATTTTGTGTTCACCTAAACAGGAGACACCTAACTGCGTCAAAAAATTTCTTCCCGGAATTTTTTCGTTGAAAAAATCTAAAGTGATTGGGCTATACATGCATGCAGGATTCCTGTGAGGTACAAGTGCTTGATTGTGGCTGCATTTCTTTATTCATTCTGAACGTTTGGAATAAACTTTTTTGTTTATTTATGCTTTAGAACATTCCTGATGATATGTTGACGTATATTTCAAACGCATTATGTTTATTCCGGCTGTGAAATGGGATTATCCGGAATGTATAAAGAAACGCAGCCTGTATCAAATTGTTCGAATCGATGCAAAAATATGTTGGGTGTATACATATGTATATATGTATGTACATGTATGCATATGGAAGAACGAACATTTGTGAGGTACAACCCTGCAAAAATCGTTGGACCATGTAGTCAATTTGTGGTAAATTGGAGTACTTACAAAAGTGTTCCTCTGTCATGCTGTAGCGGACCAACTCGTGTCTCTGCGCCAGCTTATTGTTTGTTATCCGATAACTGCTCGTGTTTTAACGAAATGTGATTGAAGTTGAGCATTTGAAAGCACGTTTGCATGTCTGGCTGTAGCTGAACGTGTAGAGATGCTCGCTGTTAGTTCTTAGCTCCCAGCATGTTCGGGTTCGAATGCCATCAGAGGCAACATGTAATTTTTAATTTTTGTCTTGGTTTTTATTAATTTCGAAAAAGCATTTGAGAAGTGAAGAACAAAAGCGTGTACAAACGAAAAAATATAACAACAATGCCATTGTTAATATGTTGGAGTAGTTTTGTGCTACTCTGATGTAATGCAGGGATGGAGTATATGGTCCTGCCCTAGGACATCGCAATGTTAATTGGACCATATTTTTTATATGAATTGTGGTTAATTGTGGAGTACTCTTTGGTCCTTAGGGAGTACTCTTTACACCATGCATGGAGTATTCGCGATTTTTGCAGGGAAGTGCTTATATCAAAAGTAACGAGTAAAGTAACGATACGAACGATACGGGTGTTGATTGGATTAGTAACGAATACATACGGGTATCCGAAATTTCGGTTCTTTTACAGCTCTAGCAGAAATATTGTATACAAACCAAGGCATAAAAAATAAAGGTGATACTTTGTTTGAACCGCAAAAACAAATGTACCAATTGAATTGGAGAATGTAATTATTTTTTATGCTAAGTACCTGTTCATAGTAAATAAGTAAGTGTTGAGTAATTTGTTCGGAGTTTGAGGATTTTTCATTTGTTTTTGAGGAATTTGGTAATTTTTTGTGGCAACACTGGTAACGTGTTGCTAGAATAACTTTTAAGATGTGTTGCCAAATGTTCAAAGCGTAAGAATATTATAAAGGGGAATAGGACCAAGTAAAGAATACCCATCGTTACGCTAGAAAAAAACTAAAAATAGGAGTTGCGTCCACAGTGTTTTTGCGTAGAATTCCTTTCTGCTTAGGCGGCCTTCGGCCGCGCTTTAGGTATATAACCCCTACCAAATAGGATTCGCGGTAATTATCTAGGTAGGCTTTCAACCCCCAAAATTGGACACAATTTTGGAAAGGGGGTACCATTAGACGCGTCTGGACCCCAATAACAAGAATCCGAACGCGGAAATTAACTTTTTTTTACCAGATCAAAAGTTATTAACAAAAAACTTTTCCACAATAGCACTTTTTTTATTCACTTACTACACTCACATAAACGCACAAAATGCCCAAATTTCACTATACATACAACAACAATACTTCATTTTGGTCATATATGTCAAAATATCGCTAAATACATCACTAAAAACTTATATATTTTATTAATTAAAATGTAAACAATTTTCGTGTGCTCAGCGCAAAATTCACCTGCTGATGTGCGGTATTGCCACTCAATCTGAATGGAATAAATATTGAATATGTTTACCCGGAGTACAGACTGTTATGTGGGGTAATTAATTGTGGAAATAACTAAACAGTTAAATAGATATAGATATAGATAGATATAGCCCTTGTTATAGACTCTAGTCCGAATTCCGGTAAGTAACATAAAATAATGTCAGGAGCAGGTAATAATGTACCTTTGTACTATTTAGCATGTCATTGGTCGGTAACAAGAGCAACTTAAATTTAAATCTATTAAATACGTTCTAGCGTGTCTCAGTCCTTTGCCCACAAAAGCGGCGATAACTTTTTTTTCTATTCCAAGCAGTAAGAGTGGCACCTTTCTGAAATCTTTATTAAATGAGCAATTTTTTTTATGTAATGTACAGTTATAGCTCAGTACATGTTTTTTTTCACCAGAGATAGTCAAAGTTGGGGAAGAAAATATCAAAATGTTAAAAATCCCAAAATAGTCATAATTTTATGATAGATAGATAGATAATTAATAGAGGTATGCACTGCGACCAAAAGGTCTATTGTGCCGTCAACCATTTACAGTACCTCATCTAATCCTAGAGAGCCCCAGGGATTAGCGATTGTATTGCTTTGTCACTTGGCCAGTAATGGCCCAGGTACCCTCCCGTCTTCTCTCGACCGCCTCGCATTCGCTAAGCAGGTGCACGGGAGTCTCCTCATTCACGTCGCAGAAACGACATAGGTCGTTTGACCAGATCCCTAGCTTGTGTAGGTGGCCTCTCAGTCTGCAGTGACCCGTCAGAAAACCTGTTATAATCCGTAGTTTTCCTTTGGATAGATTCAAAGTTTCCCCGTACCTCGTAAGGTTGTAGCCTCCCAGTAGGTGTTTTGCTTGACGTGGACCTGTAGTGTTACCNACCTGTTATAATCCGTAGTTTTCCTTTGGATAGATTCAAAGTTTCCCCGTACCTCGTAAGGTTGTAGCCTCCCAGTAGGTGTTTTGCTTGACGTAGACCTGTAGTGTTACCCCAGTGTTGATTCCTTAGTCTGTTCCTTTCTTTCCTCAGCTCTTCCTTGATTGTGCTAGGTCCAATCGCTAGGAAGGGCTCAGGCCGTATAGGCGACGGGGCGGCCGCCATTCTAGCTAGTCGGTCCGCTTCCTCGTTGCCCGCAACTCCTATGTGACCTGGCACCCAAGTTAATTGGATTTCGTTGTGCTCCGCCAGGCTGTTGAGCCTATCGATGCACTCAAGAACCAGGGACGACTTGACCTCTAANTGTTGAGCCTATCGATGCACTCAAGAACCAAGGACGACTTGACCTCTAATGATGAGAGGGCCTTGAGTGCCGCCTGGCTGTCGCTCAATATTAAAACTCTCTCGTTACGGTAATTCCTACGTAGGTTAATCTCTGCACACAGACTGATGGCATAGACCTCCGCCTGGAAGATACTCGGGTATGCCCCCATGGGTATCGAGAGCTGTAGCCTCGGCCCGTAGACGCCAGCCCCAATGCCTTCCGGAGTGTTCGAGCCGTCTGTGTACCATTGCAACGAGCTCGATTGGATAAGCCTCTCCATGAGAGAGGTGCTCCAAGTCGACTTGGTGCAAAGCTCTATTTTGAAATTCCTGTCAAAGTTAACCACCTTAGGCCTGTCGTCTCTGGGGAGTAAAGCTAACGGAACTTGGGAGCCTAGCTTGTCTCTGTTCCTTAAAGATAGGGTTTTGCCTCTGCCAAAGCCTTCTCTCGCGAAATTTAGTAGAGTTCGCTTTGCAGCCTGTTCTATGGTAAGGTGCAGCGGCTCGAGCTCGAGAACCACCTCCAGCGCTGCCGTCGGACATGTGCGCATTGCCCCCGTAATGCATACACATGCCAGACGTTGAAGCTTGGTGAGGGATTGCCTCACCGTGGTGAGAGTGGTTCTCGAGATCCAAGCCACTGCTCCATAGGTGACTATTGGTCTAACTATCATGGTATACATCCATCTCAGGATCTTGGGACTACAGCCCCAGGTCTTCCCTGCTAGGCGTTTGCATACCATTAGTGCCCTCGTAGCTTTGGAAGTATTTTACATAAAAAAATTACTAAGTATAGCCTGGTTTGTAGATGCAGTTAAAGAAAATACATGAAAAGGCACGATTTTTTTGAATTAAAAAAAATTTAAATATTTCAAACACTTTTACCTGAAAATTGTTTGTTTATCAGAGAGCTCCGCCCCCACCTACCTTCCCCTAAAGTTTGGCAGGTTACTTCTGGGACACCCTGTATATCGAAGTATCGATTTTTATTGAAAAAGCGACGCAGGCGAAAATCTGTTATAAAAAATCACGAGGTGTTCTATGCAAAATGGTTCAGCCCCTTTTCTTTGGCAACACAGAAAGGTGAATTCTACGTACTGAGGCTTATAATACCTAAGAGTGGCCGAAGGCCGCCTGCGCAGATAGGTGTTCTCTGCAAAAGGTGTTTAGCCCCTTTTCTTTGGCAACACAGAAAGGAAAATACTACGTAGTGAGGGTTATAATCCCAAAGCGCGGCCGAAGGCCGCCTACTTAGAAAGTGGTCTCTGCAAAAGGTGTTCTGCAGCATTATATTTATATTTTTCATAAAGTTTGGCCCATGTGGCAACATATTCCTTTCATTGTTTATATTGAAGCATTTACGCTGAGTTGCAAATGGCTTCTCGCACGACATTTTTAAACGATATTACTTTATACCAAAGTGATATTCAAGTAAAAATACCTATTAATGCAAGCTGAAACAATTTTAACTGGTGTCAAGAGTTTTTGGCGTATGAGTTTGGGGCCAACCCCATTACCATAACATCGGTTTTTAGCTATTTTCACAAATCTATGACGAATTTCACGAAAGGGAATTCTAGTTACCTCATCCTTTTCCCCAGGCTACATCACTGGAGCAGTAGCCCCAGTTGGTGCACACCAAAAGGAGAATTCTATTTGGTAAGGGTTATAATCCTAAAGCGCCTCCGAAGGCCGCCTACGCAGAAAGGAATTCTGCGCAAAAATACTGTGGACGTAAGTAAAAATTGTGATTTATGGCCATTTTTATAAGGGGTCCCTAGGGACCCATAGGGGGCCTTGGTGGTCGGGCGCTTAAAAAAAAAAGGGTACTATTTAGTACGTGGCCTAACTATTTCGATGTATTGCGTTCAAAGGGGTGACCCGATCCAAAAAAATGTATTAATTTATTTTAACACTTTTTGTAATTTTTGGTCACTAATTTATTTACAAATGGGTTTGAAATATGCCCTTTTTTGTAAAATTTGGAAATTAGCGTACATTTATCACTCCTATTCTCCTTAAAGCAGCCACTTCACCAATATATTTTTATATTCCCCTTCAATTTACACTTTACTCGATTAGTTATAACTTCCTTTATGACTTTAATATAACCAATTAATCAGAATTCACTAAATAAAAACACCTTTAAAATCATGTGTCTGACTTTAGTTACATATGAAAATTAAGGTACGACCGCACTAGGCGACGCGACACGACACTACACAGCGCGGCACAATATTCTTTGCATGTATTCTTATGGAGCATACCGCACTACGCTGTAGCGGAGCTACGCGACTCGGCAAAGTTGACCAACTAGGCAAAAATGTTGTTGTTGTTGTTGTAACAGCATACAAATTCCCCAAAGACTTTTTGGGGAGTGTTGCTGGAGTGACAGTCCTTGGCCAGATATAAATCTGGGTCGTACCGGTTACGTAGACCCGACTGTCGTGGGAACGTAGGCAAAAATGTCGCGCCGCGTGGTGTCGCACAGTTCCGGTGCCGCATAGTGCGGTATACCTAGCGGTACGACATAACATTTCGTACTATATTTTTGACTTGAGGTAATTGGATTTCCAGTTGTGAGTGAATATTCACATGGATTTCATTCAAGAAGAAAATTATATGTAAAGAAACAATATTTGAGAAGAATTCGCCAAGGAAAATAAAAATAAAAGGCATTAACATTACATCAGCGTCACTGGCATCCATCTTGTTTGAAGGTTTTAAAGGTTTGAAGGAAATAAATTAAAAAATTTGCAGCGAAGTGTCGCGCTGCTGCAGTTTCAGTGCGATATACCAAAAAGTGTCGCGCCGTGTCGCGTAGTGCCGCTGCAGTGTCGCGTCGCTTAGTGCGGTCTTACCTTTAAATGGCGGAGTTCAGCTGTCAAACTCCAAAATATGCAAAAGAATGAGAGACAAAAGAAGATAAGATATAACCCACTAAGCATTAAAAATATAAACCTTTCCATGGCAAATATTAATTTAATTTAATTAATTTAATTTAATAACTAATATACATCACTGGGGCGGTAGCCCCAGGTTTACCACACAGAAAGGGAATTCTAATTACCTCATCCTTTCCCAAGGTTACATCACTGGGGCGGTAGCCCCAGGTTTACCACACAGAAAGGGAATTCTAATTACCTCATCCTTTCCCAAGGTTACATCACTGGGGCGGTAGCCCCAGGTTTACCACACAGAAAGGGAATTCTAATTACCTCATCCTTTCCCAAGGCTACATCACTGGGGCGGTAGCGGTGTTTTCTGCGAAAGGTGTTCAGCCCCCTTTCTTTCGCCTGATAACCACCTTGGGATAATTTCTTTTATTTAAAAACCCCACAGATTCTGTTAGTTGGGTTATATTCTACTTCAAACTGCTAAATTTTCCTCGGTAAATGCCGTTTTTCGCCCATTTTCAAACGGTTCCCTAGTGGTCCGTGGGAGGCTCCGAATGGGGGGGAGGGGGTGCGCCTTTCGGTAAAGTGGGGACTGTCCCCTTTCAAATGGGGGGAGCTTAGGGGCCACGCCAGCCGGTTCTACGTACCGGAATGACCCGGGGTTTTACCCGTCCAAGGGCTGTTGTTTCGGCGATCTAACCCCGTTTAGGTCGGCGAAATCCATCAAACGTTGCTCGATTCTAGGGCTACATCTGCTCCGTACCCTTCTGCTCAGGGCCGGTATAGAGTCTAACCCAGGGCCAGAAATTTACACCTGCTGCGTATGCCAGAGACGACTGCATACAAACTCCACCTCGGTCAGGTATAATGCCTGTGACGGGTGGAGTTAACTCCGGAACTGCTCGGGCCTACGTACGCGCCGGCAATGGACCACGTCGTTCGTGGCCCCATACTGTGCGAACCGGACCGCCTCCACGGAAAACCACCACCCGCCCGGGCAGCACACAACCAACACATCCACACCCAAACACAACACAACAATAGACACACAAACAAACACAATAGCACCCACACACCGCCGTCGGCAACTCCTAGTCCCTCCGACAATCTGATCTGTTCGTCAGTCCAGAATATACCGTAACGTGACATCAGTAAAGTGCAACTCCTGCCATCGCTGGTGCCAATTTAGGGCATGATCAGGACTTCACAACACGCGAGATTGGACGAGTGACTATGTGGGCCTCTGCTGTGCTGCCCAGTCGCATCCCTCCCCCGCGACGCCGCCAACCACCACCACAAGGCAGCACCCCCTTTTGCAGCACGTACATCAGGGAGCCGGCAGGCAACACAACTCCTTAACACCACACATCACAATCGGTCTCCCAAGGCACACAAAGGTGCTACAATTTAACTGTAACGGTCTCCAGAGCAAGATCAAGGAGATAACTGTCTTAACGCTGTTGAATTGCGCCGGATACAACGTGCACCGTCGAGATCGTGAGCGAGACAATGGTGGAGGTTTAGCGTTCATCACGCAACACACCGTGCAGTATCGTCTTGTTGAAGCAGACATCGACCGGAGGGATACCATCCTAGAATGTCAGGGTATTGCTATCCGATCAGGCGATGTTGAGCTCGAAATATTTAACGTATACATACCCCCTGTCACCAGCTGCCCGGCATGATATCACCCTGATATAGGTGCGCTACTCAGAGCTGAAAACCGTATGGTAGTTGGTGACTTTAACGCGCACCACGATCTTTGGCACTCAAGCCTGTCAAATGATCATAGGGGAATACATCCGGCTGAGCAGATAGACGATACGACATTCTGCACAATGAAAGACGACGCACCCACCAGGATTATGGGCAGCTGCTGCAGCTCGCCAGATCTAACAATTGTCAGCGCTGGTCTTATGAACAGCGTATCATGGCGACCTATGCTGACCCTAGCATTAGACCATCTGCCCATAGTCATCTCGATTGATAAAAATGCCGACTTTGCTTCCGTGGATCACCGGACCTATATCAACTTTTCCAAAGCTGGCTGGAAAGGCTTCGCGGATGTTACTGAAGGCGCCTTCACTGCACTGCCCATACCAACCGACGTTCACGTAGGTGAACGTAAATTCCGCAGGGTAGTCACAGCTGCTGCAGCTCGCTTCGTCCCAGCAGGATGTATTAAGGATCCACGTCCGAACTTCCCTGCTGAAGCGGCTGTTCTAGCCGATGAGCGCGACAACCGTCGTCAGGCCGGTCCCAGAAAATTCCATTTCTGAGGTGCGAAGAAAAGAAGCAGAAGGATAATAACCCCCACAAAGTAGAATCCTCCTTCTGTGTTGTGAAGAAAAGGAGCAGAAGTATTTTTGAGCAGAACTTCTCAACAATAAAAGGGACTATACTATAATTATGATGTATATTTAAATCATACAATCAATAATTATTATCATTTTACTGAAAAATGACATTATCTGCACACATAATACTCATAATAGTTATTAAACTCATAATTGGTGTTCATCTAAACACATAGCTTTATCAAGCAGATAATCTTATAAGTTTACGCACTCTTTTCATGAACGACCCACACTCTTTTCGTTTACACTTGCGACAATAGTCGTGTTTTCTTTGGTTATCGAGCTCAGTATCACTAACTTTATATTACTAGCACGAGGATAAAGAAATTATAGAAACTAACTCATTAAATGGGAAAAAATTATATTCACGAGATAATATCTATTTAAATAAATGCACATAAAGGGTGAAGCTTATAACTTACCCAAAACGAATTCAATATTTTGAAATTCAAATACCATAAGTTAACCATGACCTTAGTTGAACGTAGAAGAAATTTTATTTAAATTTGATTCCTAGTTGAGTTAAAAATGGCAACCGAGCTAGAAACGAGACAAACCATTTTGCACGAGTTTATAAATGATCCGGCCTTAAGTACACGTAAAATTGCTAAAAAATTAAAGAGTGCACTATTCGACAGTTTCCAGGGTTTTAATCGTTACAAATAAGGCCTGGCAGTTACGAGAAAACCAGGGAGCGAGGGTTAGCATGCTCAAAGTGGTAAAAACAAAGATTTTGTCGCATTATGTTGCAAAATCCGTACGGAGATCGCAGTTTTTCGTACAAAAGGTAAAGCGGAAAGCTTCATTGAGATGTTCTACAGCTCAATCAGCGCCAGACCGAGGTGCAAAGTAGAATGTTACAGCGAAACCCGCATTCGGAAGTTGTATGAATTCTAAATTAAAAAATACAACTGCTTTGTTATGGACTGCGAAACCTACTGCTATAAAAATTCAACATATATTGCAGGTCAAGATTTTTATACTGCTGCAAGTCGTCAAGATGCCCCTGAAAGTTGTAAGCTGAAAATGAAGTCCAAATTTCCAAAAACCACATGGCTTGGCAAGCTATTTGTTCCTGCGGCCGTAAGAGCAGCCCCTTTTTCCCATCCGGGACAATGAATGATCAATTTTATCGGGATGAGTGCCTCAAAAGGCGTCTTCTGTCATTTATCAACAGATAAGGAGTAGGCCATCGCTCTAGGCGGACATGGCAACCTGCCACTATGCCAAGGACACATTGCCGTGGTATAATGCAAATAACATCAATTTTGTACCTCACGACTGCAATCCACCCAATAGCCCAGAGCCACGTCCTATTGGGGAATATTGGTCAATTGTCAAAGGAATCTTGAAGAAAACAGGGGAAAGAGTGAAAATTATTGAAGAGTGCAAAACAACGTAGTTTTGCGCATCGCGTAATGTCGATGATGCAGTCGTGCAGAACATGATGGCGCGTGTGCGATGAAAATACCGATCACTTGCATATGGAGCAAATAATAACTATTATTTTAACATTTTAATAACATATAAACTTCCAAGTTATATAATACAAAAAAATAATAATTTCAAAGCCTTCTAGTTTGTTTCTGGTAGTAATTTCTAAGTGTCGCAGTTTTGGTGTGTTCACCCTTTATAACATAAAGGCGATTTATTTGAAGCAATTTTAAAGAAACAATGACAGAATATCTGTTTGTGTATGAATTCATTTGTCACTGCTACCAAACTGTGCGGCCAAATTATCAGTGAAACAAAACAAACAGAACGGATAAAAATTTAACCAGATCTCTATCAGGGTCATATCGTTGTTGTTGAATTTGCGTGCAAAATTTTTATGCGGATCCCGATTATTGCCAAGAAAACATAGCTAGAGTTGCGACAGAGTTGCATTGGCTTCAGTTTATCAAGTTTATTCAGTGAAATCGCTGGAGAAATTTATCAGAAACGCGTAAACGAGTTTCCACACAAATTTTGACAGTTTATTTATAAGGTTTACACAATTATAAGTTTATATGGTTTACAATGCATTTATAAGGTTTGATTAATACCCTTATAATAAAGCATCAATTATCATGTTCGCCTTTATAATATTCTTACGCTTTGAACATCTGGCAACACGTTACTCACACGTGCGGCCATCTGCGTTTCGGTCATTGTCCATACATACATTTATACATACTATTTCGGTTGTCTAATGGAAAATAAACAAATTATTTTTAAACGTGTTCCTCATCGTTAAATAATGAAACTAACAAAATATAAAACAGATGAACGTTCAAATAGCTTAATTTAGTTGAAATTTGTGTGTTTCTGCACACTTGTATTTGTTTGAAATGGTTTGTTATCGTACATTTTGTTAGGTGAAATGTTCAACTTTAACAACAAATTACTCGTAAACTACGAGTTACCTCGTCGTCCGGTTCAGTTTTGTGATGTGTACGACCCCCTCTACACCCTCCATAAAGGCATTTTGTTCAAAGCGTGGTGCACTCTCGCGAAGTCAACGCAAATATCGTTTTTAATGCAATTACTGAGGCTGCAATTTAGTTTGGCATCCCCGGAGTTCCGCATAAAGGTAGCTATGGAACGGTAGGGGAGTTCTGATTGCAAATACATAGTTCTTAGCTGCGGGAGGCTTATATTTTTTAAGTTATTTGTTGTTACGTACACACTTCGGCAAAATATGTGCAATAAAACCTCGCACAATGTTCACCGCATATAGTACTTTTAATACATATCTATTAATCAAATGTTTAAGTAAAACGCGTTTATAAATGTGTTTACAAATTGTAGCACTTTTCACAAACAAAAAGTTTTCTAAAACTTTAGATAGTTGGGCGTACGCGTACACTCCTATTATGTCGAACGATTAAGTGCACTTACTATGTCCGCTTTCTTTTCTTCTTTCGCATGCGGGGTTGCCATCGTTTCGGTAGTTCAGCCAGGTTGCCACAGTGCTCCCCCCAGGATTTTCGTCCGGAAACGGACGGGGAGTCTTATCCTGCGTCCGCTGCGGTTTGTTGATGTCTCCTTCGGAGCCAACTGTTCGGGTGTCGATGATATTGTAGATGATGGTGTTGTGTGCGAAGTGGCTGAATGTTGTTGAGTCGCGGTTGTCGTTGATTGAGTATCTGGGATTCGATGAATGCTGGCTTAAGTCGGTCTATGGATATATTTACGTTGTTGCGGTTGATTTTGACGGTGTAATATTTAGGGTGTCTGGAGATCACTGGATATGGGCCATCGTAAGGCGGATGGAACGCCGGTCGCGCTTTATCGTTGCGTACAAATATGTGCGTTGCATCGGCAAGTTTGCTGAATACGAATGCTTTTGAGGAATCATGACTCGCGGTTTGAGTTGCCGGACGAAGTCCGACTGTGGTCGGAAGATTTGCCTATCGTTAAAAAACTGTCCAGGCAACCGTAATGTGGTACCGTAGACAAGTTACGCGGCTGTTGTACCGATGTCGGGCTTGAATGTTGTGCGCAGTCCTAGCAAGATTATAAGCGGCTTATCCAGTCTTGTCTTGCGTGACACGTTATTGCTGTTTTCAGTGAGCGATGCCGGCGTTCGATGATGCCATTTGCTTGCGGGTGATATGCCGTTGTCCGCAGGTGGGTTACACCCAGCATACGTGACAACTCGTTAAAAAGCTGCGACTCGAACTGTCTTCCTTGGTCGGTTGTTATGCGTGCTGGTATGCCAAAGCGCGAAAACCAAACATTGATGAGTTTTCTGGCGACTGTTTCCGCTGTTATGTCTCTCAGAGGAACGGCTTCTGGCCACCGCGTATACCTGTCGATAATCGTGAGGCAGTACTGAAATTCACTCTATGCGGAAGTGGTCCAATGAGATCGATGTTGATGTGTTCGAATCTACACGACGGCAAAGAAAGTTGCTGAAAAGGTGAGCGAACATGCCTACTGACCTTAGATCTTTGGCAGCTGAGACATCGTTGCACTTCTTTGGCAATATCCTTGCCCATATTTGGCCAAACGAAGCGTGCTTTGATGAGCTTTGTGGTTGCGCGCACGCCTCCGTGTGAGATGCTATGCATGCTATGATATCTTTGCGATGCGGGCGTGGTACGAATGGGCGTACTTCCGATGTAGATGTATCGCAGTAGGAATGCCTGTGGGCCTTGTGTTTGGAATGCACAATCTTTTCAAACACAGAGATTAGTCGCCTTCGATAAGTTTCTTCAGTTCTGGGCAACTAACTTGATCTTCGGCCATCCGGTGGTAGTCGATGGTTATTGATTCAACCGCTTCGATGCGCGATAGTGTGTCTGCTGTCGTGTTCTCGGCGCCTGCATCGTGTATGATGTTCGTCGTAAATTGACTGATCAAGTCCAGATGAAGCAGCTGTCGCGGTGATGCTTTGTCGTGTTTTTGTGCGAAAGCGTAGACTAACGGTTTGTGGTCTGTTCGTACCTCGAAGAGTCTTCCCTCCAGCATGGCTCGGAAATGTTTGATGGCTAGGTATACCGCGAGTAATTCCCTGTCGTAGGTACTGTACCTCCGTTGTGCTTCGTTGAGTTTTAGACTGAAAAACGCCAGTGGCTGAAACTCATCGTGTAGAATTTGATGAGGTGCTGCGCCGATGGCAGTGTCGCTGGCGTCCGTACTGAGCGATATTCGGGCGTTCGGGGCTGGGTGAACCAATAGCGTTGCGTTTGCTAGTTCTTTTTTGCATTCGTTGAAATGGTTGATTGCCTCGTCGGTCCATTTGATTCGCGTTGTGTCGTTTTTTCGGTTACCTGGTATTAATTTGACGAGGGGTATTTGGTGTTGCACTGCGCTTGGCAGGAAGCGACGATACAAATTTATCATTGCCAAAAAACGACGTAACTCTTTGGCGACTTCCGGCTCCGGGAAGTGGATGATCGCTTGAACCTTCTCGGGTAACGGTTTGATGCCCTCCACCGTAACTGGGTGTCCCAAGAATTGGATTTGCGTTTGAGCGAATTTGCACTTCTCTAAGTTGACTGTTGGGTGGAATTGGCGAAGACGTTCGAAGACTTGCCGCAAGTGGGCTTTATGTTGCTCGACGCCTTCAGAAGCGATACACACATCATCGATGTATACAAAAACGAAATCGAAACCTTTGGAACGTTTGTGCAGCGTTGCAAAGGCCAAACGTCATGTGTGTAAACTCGAATAACCCAAACGGAGTGGTTATCGCCGTTTTGTGTATGTCGCCGGGTTCGATAGGGATCTGGTGGTACGATGGGGCCCGCGCATTAGGGTTCGTGATGTCACCAAATTCCCGAAGAAGGTTTGCGATTTCGGTGGAGCTACTCTCTGTTTCGATGTTCGTTGCTGCTCCGAAGCTGCAGATACCTGGTCGAGGTTGTGCTTTGTCTGTGCCTATCAGTGTCGAATTCCCGATGTCGATGATTAGGTTGAAATACCAGAGGAAGTCGGCACCGATGATGGCGTATTTAGTTTCCGCTATGACGAAGTTCCATACGAGTTTGCGTTGAAGACCAAGGTCGAACGTACGACGGACTACGCCGTAGGTTTTAAAGGTGGTCCCATTAGCGGCGAAAAGTGGGTTGCCTTCAGAATTTGACAAGCGGCATGCTCGAGTTGGTGGAACGACCGACACTTCTGCGCCGGTGTCGACCAAAAATAGTTGGTGACAGGTAATAAGGTCAATGGAAATAAGGTCAATTGACTTTATTTCCCACCCTGGTGCGAAATAAAGTCAATTGACATTATTACCTTTTCAAAAGCGAAATAAAGTCAACAAAAATTTGGAAATAAAGTCATTGACGCTATTTCCTCATTCAAATGGAAATAGCGTCAACAATGCTTAAAGTATGTCGATTCATAGAAAAAAATGTTGTTCTTACAATAAACATTGCCCCGTAAGTGTTGTTTTTTAATAGATGAAAAAGGTTATAGCCAAATCCTCAGTGTTGTGATATTAATCCACACACAATCTTGAACTCCCACGAATTGATTTTATTAAAAAAATTTAAATTACGAATATGTAAAAACGCACAGCTGGAATACGAGAAATATTTTAAGAAAGAGTGTAGAAATGATCCATAACTTGCAAAACATGTTTCGTTTCCACAAAAATAAAGCGAACACTATTAAATTGAAGAAACAGTCCATGTCCAAAAACCCCGGAGGAACCCTGAAAGAATTCTGTGTTTTAAATTAGCATATTTTGAACGAACTCGGAATGTCTAAGGTGGAAAAGAAACCAACCTTTCTATAAGGAAACAATGTCTCCGCCAGCAATTTGTGAAAACATCATTTAAAAGCAGCTAAGGAGAATGACGACACTATTTATTAGATGGCACATTCAACGAGCCAATGTACCAAAATGCGGGTATAAACAATTATTGATTATTTAATATCGGAACCGAGATCATATAAGTTAATTAATTGGTTTTCTCACACTTTGAAACACAAATTATATGCTTTTTTACTGCAGACAAGTTGATTGCCCCAAAACACAGCAGAAATCTTCCAATCAGGGCTGCCAACTATCCTTAGTTATGAGGTGCCATATTGAGGATAAAAAAGTGCCAAAATGTACCAAATAAGTAATAATAAAGCTAAGCTTTCAATAAATAAAAATTAAATAATTCATTTATTAAAAAGGTGATTTTTTGTAAATATTCGCAATGTTTTTCATGCCATAAATGTTTTTTTATTTGTTTTTAAAGCATGGCTTATATTTTAACAAACACCATACAAATCCAAGTTTTAAACTGAATACATAGTTAAGAAGTATTTTCCAAAGTTTAATGAAAATTACAAACTTTTTAATAAGAATTTCTAAATTTAGATAAATTCTTATTTAAAAGTTTGCAATTTTGATGAAACTTTGCCAAATACTTCTAAATTACGTACACAGTGTGAAGCTTGGATTTGTGTAGTAATTATCAAAATATAAGCCAGGTTTTTAAATGAAAAATAACATATTTATAGATGAAAAACACTTATCACTAAAAAACAAATTCGGAAAACCACATTCATTAAACTACAATTCATTTAAAAAACAGTAAAACAGTAAAAAGGCACTACAACAATAAATAAAAAGTGCCAAAATGTTCCAAATAGAAAAATAAAGGTGCCAAAAAAGGTGTCATTCATTTTAATCATTCACATTTAGCAATAAAATAAAGCTACATTTTCCAAACAAAAGTGCAATGATAAAATAAGATGAACCAGTTGAATAGCCTTTATAAATTAGAAAATTTTAGTTGAGAAAAAGAAGTACACGCAAAGGATTTCACAAAAATGTATTGAAATGTAATTTTTTTTACAAAAGTGCCATTTTGGCACTTTGTGCCAAATTGAAAAAATAAGTGCAATTTGAAGTAAAATAGGGACAAATGGCACGGTTTGAGACAAGTTGGCATCCCTGCTTCTAATAACTTACAAATATAAAAATTTGAAATATCGAGGGCTTGAATTCATTAATACCCTCTATCTGCAATTTGCACAAAAACTAATTTGTGATTTTAGAAACCATCTGGGACTTATTACCTGTCGTTATATAAGGTAGCATTAATATCACTGATGACAGTTAAAGCTTAGGTGGATTTTTATATCAGAATCTCATCTTTGTGAAAAGTGTGCAGATAGAGAGTATTATTGAATATAAGCCCTCGATGTTTAAAATATATACAAATTTTATTTCAACGTATACAAAAAATAAATCTACCTGCGTTACAGCACGGCGGGAGACGGGGAAGGGGGCCCGGGGGGGCCGCGGCGTAGCGTGACGTGGTGTGCGCGCCGGTCGCGCGGGGTACGCGGGGCGCGAGCGCGAGCGCGACGCGCGCGGTGTGGCGCGCTGACGCGGGCCGCCGCGAAGCTAAGCAAATTTAATATTTGAAAGAGAAATAATGTCAATTGATTTTATTTCGTTTTTAAAAAGGTAATAATGTCAATTGACTTTATTTCGCACCAGGGTGGGAAATAAAGTCAATTGACCTTATTTCCGTTGATCTTATTACCTGTCACCAAATAGTTGATATGACATTCGATCTAGTTTAAAGAAAACGTTTGGATTTAGGAAACTCAGAAAATTTTACCTCGAGTTCGCATTGGGATTGGTTGCTCGATGATGGTGTGCTGCCGGAACTGTCGAGCTTAGTCGTTACGGCAGTGTTTAGTTTTTTGTTGGGTCTGTCTTTTTTATGGGAAAATCGCATGGACTTCGGCATTTTCGAGCCTGAGTACCATATTCCCGGTGATACCAGCAGGTCGGTGATTGTTCTGCGTTGGAGCTGCGATGTGGTGTGTGCGCGCGTTTAGCATTCACCAGACGACGTTCGCATTGTCGGCTGCGTTTTCGGGACATGAGCTGGCTCAACTTGCTGTTGATATTTTCGAGAACGGAGTCTTGCTTTTCGCTTCGTTTTTCAAGCACAGTGAGTCGATTGGTAGGTGTTTCGATAGCGTTGACGGATGGCCCCCTGGTTGGTGCTGTTGCATTTGAGTCGCGACTTAGTGCGTCGAGGACCGCATCGGCAGTGATGGCGAGTTGAAGTAGTGGCGTACTTGGCTGCGCCTGAAGCATACCGGCGATAACGTCGCGAGCAGCTTCCGGCAATTGTTTGAGCCAGTACTGTTGTATGACGGACTCGTCTTTCGTGGCGTTTGTTCGTTGCATTTGGCTGAGCAAGTGGCTTGGCTTGCCGTCGCCCAACTGGATTCCCGTAAGTTTGTCGAACCAGCCCATTGCTGAATCGCTGAATTTTTCAATGATGGCCATTTTTAACGTGGTGTATGGTGCCGTGGTTGGTGGGCGGCGCACCAGATCGAAAACCTGGTCTAGTATGTAGTCGTCAGCATGTGCAACAATAGCGGTATACTTATCTTTTTCTTTACGTATACCAAAACCATGCAGTTCGAACCATGCGTCCACCTTTATGAACCATGATTCGATATTGTACTTGAGTTGAGTTTTGGAAACGGTAATTTTCCGAATACCGCATTGATTTGCGGTCTGTCGCTGTCGACGCCTGCGTTGACGTTTCCGCTGTCGTTCGCGGCAGCGTTAGTGTCGTCTTTTGCGAGCTTTTCCGTGCTATTATTCAAGCTCATGTTGCCGGGTCACGTTGGTATTACGGTGGCCCGTTACTTCGTGAGCCGTTATGATTGCCGGCTTGTGTATAGTCGACGAATTTTCGGTGGCGTGACACCTGAACTATACTTACGCTTTCGGTGAGCTGGTTATGCAGGTTTTGCTCTGAATTTTCGAGGCGCTTCAAATCAAAGCGAGATTATTTTTCCCCAGCTATTAACGCGCAAGTTTGCTCTGCACGCCTTAGCACGGTGATTTGATGCACGTCTTTTACTCACTATCTCCGTCTTTACTACGGGGTCACCACTTGTGGGATTTAATGAGTCAAAGTGTTTTTTTCGATTTATTTAAACACGAATCAAATTCGCATATAATACTTCGGTATTATTTAATATCTAAATATTAATCTTTACAAGGAACTTGTTTCTATTTTAAATGTAGATGAAAAAGTAATTAAGTCTGTATTCGCCGGCGAGTCGATTGCTAAGAAGATATTCTGTCGCACGATTAAGTGCACTTGCTATGTCCGCTTTCTTTTCTTCTTTCGCATGCGGGGTTGCCATCGTTTCGTTAGTTCAGCCAGGTTGCCACACTAGGAAACATTAAGTATAAAAAAATAAAAAAATTAAAAAAATATATATATAATTTAAAAAAGGGGTAATAAGGATATTTAAAAAGTTGTTTAGCTTTTAGACACCTTTCTGCGTAGGCGGCCTTCGGTCGCGCTTTAGGATTATAACCCTTACCAAATAGAATCCTCTTTTTGGTGTGCACCCACTGGGGCTACCGCCCCAGTGATGTAGCCTGGGGAAAGGATGAGGTAACTAGAATTCCCTTTCTGTGTGGTAAACCTGGTGCTGCCGCCCCAGTGATTTCTATGTTTGACAGCTCAGCTCCGCCATTTAATTTCCATATACAATCACAAGCGCGCAGGTGATTTTCATAGCAATTTTAATTAAACATAAAATGAAGATATTAAGTGGCTGCTTTAAGGCAGAATAAGAGTAATTATTGTACATATATTTCGGAAATTTGCAACAAATACCATATTTCCAACCGACATTATTGTTAAATTAGTGCACAGATTTAGTAAATTAAATTTTTGTAATAAAGCGTGAACTGTTGTCTGCAAGCGTGTGTAAAAGGTTGTAGGCACTCGAGTTCATATAAAACGGCAACTCAAATTTATTTCAAATGAGGAAACGAATTACAAACGCTGAATAATTATAACTGACTAAACAAATGTGAAAAAATGTGACGTTGAATTTGAATTTTTAAAATCAGCACACTAAGCAACTATGTCTCACTCGTGTACTTGTGTACAGTAGCCATAGTAATAAACGAATTACAAACGCTGAATAATTATAACAGACTAAACAAATGTGAAAAAATGTGACGTTGAATTTGAATTTTTAAAATCAGCACACTAAGCAACTATGTCTCACTCGTGTACAGTAGCCATAAGGTTTTTGATTCGATTCACGCGTTTGGGCACAGCAACCGAAAATCGTTGTACAAATTCATAAACAGTACCCGCCGACAGTAAGAGCAAATGTGTGTTGCCATACGTTTTAAAAATATGAGTGCAATTGTAAATTTATATCGATGTACATATATCGAAAATTTGTGATACATTTTTTTTTATAAAAATCGATACTTCGATAAATAATGAAAATTTGCAATAAAAAATAAGCTTACGATCTCGGATTCTTAATACTGGCAGTAATACTGGTCGTTAGATACCCCTTTCAATTATTTTGCATACATTTTCAGAAGTGCACGATTCTCAAAATATCCAATGTTAATTTAAATGCTTTCAATTTCTCTGGAAAGGTTTTAAGCAGAGAGCGCAAAGGCAGAGCGAATATGTTTTCGATGTTCGCATTATTAGAGTACAAAATGTAGGGATCGCGTTTTGAAAACGCTACACGTTAATATTTATTGACGGTATTACGATCCGCGATCCAGGTTTCAGAATTTCTAGAAATTTTGCGATGTGGATTACGATCCATCAATATTGCATGCTACACGGTCAATAAATATCGCGATACTTGGATCACATTAATAAATATTGATCGTGAGACAGGGCCCCAACACTCATTTCTATGGGTCCTGTCACACGGTCAGTAGTGAAAAAAATTATCGGAAAATTTCTTCTAGACTAATTTCGGTCCGACAAGCTAAAATTAGGCATTCAAATTTCATTTCACTCTGTTTCTTATCCGTTAGGTGAGCAAACGTGAATACTTGCCTCAGAGTACTGTTGGTGCTTTAGCTGACAAAAATATAGGGAAATGTTTAGTAGCTGACCCATCGTTTTTGGGGTGGGGGGCGGAGGGGGAGGGCCCCCCCACTAGAAAGGGGACAGTCCCCACTTTCTAAAAAGGCGTACCCCTCCCCCCCTTGGGCTCATTCCACAGGCCCCTAGGGAACCGTTTGAAAAAGGGGGAAAAACGGAATTTTCTTATTCAAACTGAGCAGTTTGAAGTGGAATATGACCCAACTAACAGAAACCGTGGGATTTTTTAATAAAAGAAATTATGCCAAATTAGATATCGGGCGATTTTGAATAAAGAATAATTGAAAATAGAAAAAACAAGTTTTTAAAAAAAAAAAATTTCTTATTAGCAAATGTATTTTTGCGTAGAATTCCTTTCTGCGTAGGCGGCCTTCAGCCGCACTTAGGGATTGTAACCCTCTCAAAGTAGAATTCTCTCTCTGTTTTGCGAAGAAAAGGAGCTGAACACCTTTTGCAGAGAAAACCTTTCCGCGTAGGCGGCCTTCGGCTGCACTTAGGGATTATAACCCTCACAAAATAGAATTCTCTTTCTGTTTTGCGAAGAAAAGGAGCTGAACACCTTTTGCAGAGAACACCTTTGTTTATTTTTAATGCTTACTGGGTTATATCCTATTTTCTTTTGTCTCTCATTTTGCATATTTTGGAGTTTGACAGCTGAACTCCGCTATTTAATTTGCATATGCAACCAAAGTCAGACGCGTGATTTTGAAGGTGTTTTTATTTATTGAATTGTGGTTAATTGGTTAATATTAAAGTCGTAAAGAAAGCTATAACTAATCGAGTAAAGTGTAAAGTGAAGGGGAATACAAAAATATATTGGTGAAGTGGCTGCTTTAAGGAGAATAGGAGTGATAAATGTTCGCTAATTTCCGAATTTTACAAAAAAGAGCATATTTCAAACCCAATTTGTAAATAAGATAGTGACCAAAAATTACAAAAGTGGGTGTTAAAATAATGTGTAGACTCTTGACTACAAGTGGTGGAATTTTTTTTGGATCGGGCCACCCCTTTGGACGGAATAGCCCGAAATAGTTGGGGGGCGCTTTCATTGAAGAAAGTGTTTAAGTTGATTACAATTAAATGTTTACATTAATTACTGAACATGATTAACCTAGTGTAAAATAGCGACCAAGAAAAGGAACTTCCATACAACAAATATACACTGTAAGCCCCATCAGTGCCTTGAAGCACTTATTGGTTTGGAGCAAATGCAGTTGGGCTCCAAATCTCAAAAAAAAAATAAAAATATTGGAATCGATAGAGATGATTCAGCTTAGTATAACGGTATACTTCTTTTTTGGGCAAACAACAACAACAAAAATTATCAAAGGTTAAAGTTCAAAATACGCAATTTTTTAAATCAAGATTTCTTAAAAACGTAAGCCCCATCAGTGCCCTGAAGCACTTATTGGTTTAGAACAAATGCAGTTGGGCTCCAAATCTCAAAAAAAAAAAAAAAAAATGTTGGAATCGCTAGAGATGATTAAGCTGAGTTTAACGGTATACTTCTTTTTTTGGGCAAACAACAACATCAAAAATTATCAAAGGTTAAAGTTCATAAATCAAGATTTCTTAAAAACGAATGGATGGATCTGGAAATTTGATTCCCTTTAATTTAGTATACGTACTTTATATATATGTTGTATAGTTCTTACAAAAATTTAATTAATGTAAAATAACACTGGTCTACAAATTTCAACTTTTTTTCTGCGAATAAGACGGGACCTGGTGTTTCTGAACGGATTTTTCGTGCTGAACACGAATCCCTTGAAACCCCTAAAAACAGCGTTTTTGGCCATTTTCGAAAAATTATAGAGCTGAACCCTGACGTGGTACAAATTTTGCATATATCAGAAATTAAAGGCTAAACCGTGCCCTTTCGAATGAGCCCTATGCCGAATTGATCGCGTGCACCCTTAAAGCAGGGGGTGTATTTGTGTTTAGGGGTGCAGGAAAAATTGATCACAGAAAGAATTTAATCTTAAACGATCATAGAAAATTAATAATGCCAAGGTTTTAACTATATTAAAAGTCGCTGATTACGAATCTGCAGTTAGATTTTAAAAATTTAAGATGACGGGTCGAATATGGTGGATATAAAAATTGGACTCCTAGACACAAATACACCCCCTGATCTAAGGGTGCATGCGATTAATTCGGCATAGGGCTCATTCGAAAGGGCACGATTTAGCCTTTAATTTCTGACATATACAAAGTTTGTAGCACGTCAGGGTTCAGCTCTACAATTTTTCAAAAATGGCCAAAAACGCTGTTTTTAGGGGTTTCAACCCCTTTTTTCTCGAAAACGTGACGTGATGGGAAGTTTTGGACCCCAGATTCGTGTTCAGCACGAAAAATCCGTTCGGAAACACCAGGTCCCGTCTTATTCGCAAAACCCTTGTAGACCAGTGTAATTATTCCTGCTAATAAAATTTTTACTTACAAGGATTTGCAGCTCTCTCGGGTTTTTACGCTCTCGAATTCGCTCTCTCTAGCAAATATTTTTGGTTATCGAATGCATTTCCAGTAAAAACTTGCAAGTACTAGTAACTATTGGTAACAATTTTTTGATATTGAATGGACCTCTTATTACCAAGTCCACATAAACAAGATTGAGTCAGTCCAGCGCGTGTTTATCCGACACGCCTTAAGATCGCTTAACTTCTCCGACCCTATCCCATCCTATTTTTCACGGTGTCAATTAATTAACTTAATGCCGCTGCTTAACCTGTCAATTTCCCATCATTTTCGATGTAATTTCCGGTAACGTTGATTGCCCCTTATTGCTCAGCAGAATTTATTTCAATGTTCCCGGCAGAATTTTTCGGCATAATGATTTATTTACGAGTCGCTATTAGCAAAACTCTTTACAGCCGAAATGCTCCCTTAAATAGAACTGTGCAAGAACTCAATACGATTTCTAGTACTCTAGACCTTGATCTCTCTATGCCAAAGGGTATTTTCCGAAATCTGCTTGAATCTTATTTAAGTAACCTCAATAATATTTTATAATATGTAATTTTTTCTAAAATGTTGTAGTCTCTAAGAACATCCTGTTGATATACTTCATAAACAAATTGTAATAACTCACCAGTTTACTTGATCCCCAGTGGTTCAATAATAATATAATATTTATTCTGTAATGCAGTGTATTACTATATATGTACATATACAGGGTGTCCCAGAAGTAACGTGCCAAACTTTAGGGCAAGGTAGGTGGGGGGGTGAGCTCACTGATAAACAAAAAATTTTCAGGTAAAAGTGTCACCGTTTTTGAAATATTTAAATTTTTTCGAATTTAAAAAAAATCGTGCCTTTTCATGTGTTTTCTTTAACTGCAACTACAAACCGGGCAATACTTAGTAAATTTTTTATGTAAAATACTTCCAGATAGTTGCCTCTC